>NW_027509688.1:262500-690000 GCF_048541705.1 Temnothorax americanus | reverse complement strand
GTTATAAAAAAATATATAATAGGTCCCAAAATGTTATATTAGAAAGTTATAGCAAAAGTACGATATAAATGTATAAAAAACAATTTCACTTCAATTTACATTTCAAAGTATCATCTGCCAATATCAATACAAGCTTTACATCGATATATTAAATATTTAAACCCAAGCGCGTAATTGCAAATGAACATTGATAAAAACTGTGTGATACGGCATTTTTCTGTTAAAGAATCTTTATTAATATTGTCTAACAGAAGTCCTTGCATTCCCTGCACACAAACCGAATACCAAATGACTATCCAAATATTCGTTTGTGAAAACTCACGGAATTTTGGGATAATGCAAGGTACTGCTCTAATATTCATACAAAGTTTTATGATTATCTTCATCTATTTCAAAGGGCACGGACAGACGAGACACATTGTAAACCTATAGAGAAGCACTACAAAGTGTCTCGTCTGTTCGGGCCCAGCTAAGTACAGCTAGAAGAAAAGAAGATAAATATTATCGAACGGCATATCACTTATGTATACGTGTCACTTATCTATGACAAGACCATTATTTCTTCAATACAAAATTCTAAACTTTTACTGTAACTTTCTAATAAAGCATTTTGAGACCTATGTTTATATACATTTTTTTCTTCTGCTCATACAACATAATACTAAACTTTTGGAAAAACCTGAGACACTCTGATGTAGATATCACAAAAGAACAATAAAACTTAATTTCTAAAACGCCAATGCTAGACATCAAAATCGCAATTCAGTTTGAGTGTCATATAGAATTGTGCTGATAAAATTGATGATCCATATTAAACTAATACAATATCAAAAATATTACTTTATTAATCGTTGATCAGATATGGTAAAATTTTACTTTTTTCGACGTTTCAAATATTATTACCTTCAAATTGTTACAAAATTTTGTATATTTACTTTAATTAAGTTTTCTAGATATATTTCTTTCCTTTTTTTCTTCAAAACAAAAATATATATACATTCTATTTCATATACAGTATACTGTACAATAAGTACAGAAAAATGCAACTGTAAACAAGCAAATAGTTTGTTATTGAAAAATTTGTAGAAAAGATACAGTCTTGGAGATAAACTTTTTTCAAATTCTTATACATTTCGATTTTATTTTGATGTTAAAATTTTTATTACTTAATATCTGTGTATTAGTCCGTTATATATTCATATAAATACATCAATAAATATAAATCTTAATTTACTTCATTATATGTTTTTCATGAATTGAATTACAATAACCTTGTTACATTAACAAGATTCATAAATTCAAACCAATTTGTGATTTTGATGTATAATGTAAACATATTGAATTTTGCAGATTTATTTTCTATTCTTTTACTGTATTAAAGTTGAATGTACTCGTATACAGAATGCTGCATATAAGTATTAATATACCTGTATACATGGGTATTATATACAAGTATTAATAACATATATTTTTGAAATATTGGATATGAATAAGCATTCATTTAAAAACTACAATATGCATTCCATATAGCTAATGTTTTGTTGGCAAAATATATTTACATTGTCAAGCCCAGCAATCTCTTAAAGTATTCAACAGATCTACTCTCTGTCCGATGTGTATACATCAAAATATCTAAGTTGTCAAAATCACTTTGATTCTCATCCTGTAGTATTAAAATACAAACACCACATTCACGTTCAAGAACAAAACCATATAAAAAAATATTTTAGCGCGTCATAAAGTTTCTCTTGCTTATACAACCACGATCTTATGATTGTTACCATTTGGCAAGAGAACGTAATAGACACGCTTTTCCTTATCTCATTGAAATTCTTGCATATTAGTATGATACTGAGTGTTAGTAAATGATCCGTTAACTTGTTCGTTCTGGTCAATAACGCTTTGCATTTCTACAGTTGACTCATTGCTAGATTGTCCATTATTTAAATTTCCAGTACTGCTAACGTTATTTGTCACTACATTCACATTATTCGTGGCATTTGATTGTTGCACGTTTAAACTATTTTGTGCAGAATTATTATTATTTTTTGATCTGTGTCTAAGTCTATGTGTAGTAAGATATTGTTTTACTGAAAACGCTTTATGGCATATATCGCATTTATATGGCAATGGATCTGGGCAATTTATACCATCCATGACAGTGACTGCATGAGTAGTTAAATGCATCACGTAATAATGTTTTACAACAAATGACTTCCCACAAGTTTCGCAAATGTAAGGACCAGATACACCATGCGTTTTTCTATGTTTATGTAGATTATCCTTACGTGAAAAACTTTTGCCACACAATTCACATTCGTGCATTTTCTGTCCGGTATGAGATACCGAATGTCTAACCAAGTGTTCCTTACGACTGAAAGCTTTTGCACATGTCGTACATACATACGGTCGCTCACCGGTATGTAATTTTCGATGTTGAAAGAGATGTTCTTTTCGTTTGAATGGCTTACTACAAATGTCACAACTGAAGGCATTAACATTAGTGTGCAAAGGATCATCTTTACTTCCAGTATCCGATGGTTCACTCATAAGTGTCTCAACATTACAATTATGATTGCTCATTTGGTTGAATGAAGGAAAGCTTTTACCACAGTCACGACAAATAGCATTTCTTGCAGCTTGTCCTTGAGGATTCACAGTGATTAAAGATGTTGGCTCTGAACCTGACCTAAGCCTCAGAAATTCTCTGATCTGTTCGATTGAATTACGAGAGATTCCGTCATCAGATGATGTTTTTGCAAATTCTTTAAAATCTTTGTCATTTCGAACTGTCATTAATGGATTCTCTTTGAAACCCAAATTTAAAAATACTTCTGGCGTTGCTTGTACTGTAGTATAAGTTTGTACATTTGGGTTAAGAGATTCATCTTTTTGGGCCTCGGATTGTATTTTTTGTATGATTTGTTGATTCGGTTCCATATCCGTTTCAGTTTTGAGAACTATATTATTATTTTGATGTACAACTGGCGTCTCTTGTTTTACTGAAAATTCTTGCTGTGTTATAATTTGTACTTGCTGTTTTTCAAGTTGAAGTTGTCTATGCTGCTTTTCAAATTCACGTTGTTGCCTTTGTAATTGTTGAAGCTGCTGTGATATCTGTGATTGTCCTTGTACCTGTTGACTGACTTGGCTTTGATTCTGTTGTTGAGATAATTGTGCTGATTGACTCAATTGTTGAGAAATTGCTCTTTGGGATTGTGCTTGCTGATTTATTTGGCTGTGATTCTGTATTTGGCTCTGAGTTTGCTGCTGAATTGCGGGAGATTGATTTTGTTGGTCACTGATTTGATTTTGCGCTTCATTTGATTGATGCGATGATACTTGAGAAGTTTGTTGTTGGTAACTGTAATGAGTTTCTGCTGTAGCTTCAACGACAGCCGCTGCCATACCGCCTGGTTGCATCTGGACCCAAAAAAATATTGTATTACTTTTGATGCAAATAAATAAACTAATAAATATATGTAGAATATATGTAACAAAAACGTTGTTATATTTAATATAAAAGTATTATTTATTAATTGCAAACCTGCATAGCACATTTGTATTGCTGTACCCTTGCTTGCACACCACTGATGATTTGTATATTAGAAGTATTTATATTGCTAACTACAACAGGTTGCTGGTGCTGTGTTTGATCTACTGATTGTTGATTATTCATTATTTGGCCTCCCACTGGTGTTGGCACTTTATCCATAGACTTTAGAACATCATCCTCTGGTGTGGACGGTCTTTCCTTTTCGATATTCTTTACATAAACTTTTCCTTCTTTCAGAAATTCCTCAGAAAAACGAAGCGAGGTAAAATAAGACTCCAACATACCCTCAGCATTGACCACAGTTTCTCGAAACTCTATAAAACTCTCTAGCTTCTTGACACATTCGTGGCATACAATTTTTGGTAATGAATCCTCCTCCATAACCTTTAAGAAATACAAATAATTATAATTTAAAATTTATTTATTTTAATATGTGATAAAATTTATTCTATTTTAATTCTTCTTTTATGACAATCAGATCATAAAATAAAATATTAATTTAATGTCATATATATCAATAATGTACCAGAAATGAATAAATGAATAAATTAATTAATTTGTTAAATAGTTACAGTTTATATTATTTTGATAACTTGTATAAATATATTACATATATATTTCTTTTTCAATATGTTAAAATAGACTGAATCAATAACAAAGAAAGTTAAATTTCTGAATCTAAATAATATAAATATAAACAATATTTTAATGTTCTAGAAAAAAATGTAAAATTTGTGTCAGTAATAGTAAAAGTCTATATAAAATTTATAATTTGATCTTAAAGATATACTATAACCTATGTTGACCTGTTTATATTGATTGTTTCTATATTCTATATTCTACATAAAAAATAAAAACCTTATAAATCTTCTAAGACTTAAATATATATATATATATATATATTAGTAACAAGATAAAAATAAATTAAAAGTATCTGCTTTATTTTAAGTTATTTTCGTAAACCTGTTAAACTTCTATTTTGTTATATCCACTATAGGAAACATATACAGATGTAATACAAATGTATGTACACTCAGTCAACACAAAGCATATCAGTTAAATTACATCTATATTATAATTTTGTACACAACATAAACGTAATATTACTGTATACATTGTATGTACATTGTATGTATGTACAATTGTACATACATACTGTGTACTGTGTGCATGTACATTTACATTGTTGAGTGTAAAATTATAACATAGGTGTAATGTAACTGATGTTTTGTATCGACTAGGCAGATATATATCATAATATCATAATCTATGCTTTATTATCCTAAATCTTAACAAAACTTCCTTTAACCATTCTTTTCATGATACATACATATAAATAAACGAGCATATAATGTTGTCATGAAAAATAAGAATATAATAACATAATCGTATTTCAAATATTAACAATGCGGTCTCATGATTAAGAAATATGTTATTTTCATTGTTCTCATAGATTTTCAAAAGTGATTCTCGCCAAGTGTCAGAGTATATTCTTTAGTCTTAATATCTGACACAAATATTCTTCATAGATTTTTCAGACATTTTTGGGGATTTTTGTCTTGCTCATGACAAGTTGAATTGACAAATAGGGTTAAGTGACCGCATTATTACAACAGGATCGAAAATAGCTTGTGTCGCGAGTTGAGCATCAATGCTCACCTGTATCGGTAGATACGTCTGTATTTTCGTTTGCAATTGTCGTCTGCGTCCTTCATCGCGAAAAATATTCATCTTGTTACCCTCACTGCTGGTACACAGTCGACACAATTCATAATAGTTTACCTTACGGTATCCCGACATCGTTTTTCCCGCGGTAAACAGATTGCGACCACCGAAGAATCGCAGGAGAGAGAGAAAGCTTTCAATTGCGTGACACTCACTACAGGAACGGTAAACACGCAAAACCACCACCACCGCCACCGCCACCGCCACCGCCGTCGCCACCGCCGCCACCGCCGCCACCGCCGCCGCCACCGCCGCCACCGCCGCCACCGCCGCCACCGCCGTCGCCACCGCCGCCACCGCCGCCGCCACCGCCGCCACTACCACCGCCGCCACCGCCGCCGCCGCCGCCATCGTCACCGCCGCCGCCGTCGCCACCTCCACCGTCACCTCTATGAAGTTAGCCGACAGAAATTACTAAATTTGATAATTTTTTATTTAAGGCCCGGTTTCACCAACGTGATTAATCTAATCGGTCGATTAAACTCACTCTTCATCTCTTTCCAATTATTCCCCTAGAAAGAGACGAAGAGTGAGTTTAATCGAAATCACGTTGGTGAAACCGGGCCTAAGGCCGGTATTCATAAATCAGATCTTATAAGACCGTCTAAAGGTGATTCTACATAAAAATCGTAGTCGTGAGTTGTAAGAAATTGACCAATCACAGATTGAATATTCTCCTCAACTTCGAATGTGATTGGTCAATTTCTTACAACTCACGACTACGACTTCTATTGTTAAAAGAGTTCTAGATTTAAGTTGGCAATACTAGGTAGTCACTGTCGCCACGACGAAGTAAGTTACCACCGATCATACACTACGATCCGATGTTAAAAAAGTTCCTAGGCTTAGGGTGGTAATTCTGTGGGTGAGAAGTGGCGAAGCAGTAGTAAGAGTCAGTCCCCTGCAACGGTTACGAGCGTGCGCGTCTCTGTACGAAGACTTTGTCAAAATTAAAATACAGCCTTTTATCGTTGCTGCAATCGACGTCTTTGTGTTTAACGCCTTTATCCCGATTATCCTTGACAAACAACATTTTGGCGACCGTGACATCGTTGCTGCAATCGACGTCTTTGTGTTTAACGCCTTTATCCCGATTATCCTTGACAAACAACATCTATGTAGAATAACCTAGTAACATCTTAAGATGCTAATACGGCTCTGTGATTGGTTAATGACATCTTGAGATTGACTTAATGGTCTTAAATAACAATGAATACCGGCCTAAAATCGTTTGTGATTGATTGTCAATCAATTTTTAACGTTTGTGACCAATTAGTTTGTTTGTAATTAACAATTTTATTTTGGCCATGATATCAGCCGACACTTTTTAGTAACAAACAGATTTTGGGTCACTGATAACTGTAATTAAGGAAATCGTTTGTGATTTACAAATATACCAGTGTAACATTTGTGAATTAATAAATTTCTGAGTTATTTGCAAAATAAGTTCAGTTAATAAGGTTAATGTATGCGCAGGTTACTGTGCTGCGCATGCGCGAAATGTACTGGCTGATTACACCGATCACTTGATACGCGTATAGTAAATAACTAGTAAATTAGTTTGATTATTGGCTGATCAGCTCAAATATACTATGGGCCGATACCAGTCTCCGATTAACGTGATCCTCCGATTAAACTCACTCTGCATCTCTTTCTAACTGTCCCCTTAAAAAGAGACGAAGAGTGAGTTTAATCAGAAGATCACATTAATCGGAGCAGAAAACAACAAAAATCTTAAACCTTTTACGAATCTTGAATCCATGGAAATCTACATGTATTTGCTTTTTTAGATTTTTATAAGATACTACAATTTTCCATGGAAAGGTTGAAGGTTTGGTTGAAGGTCTGTTAATTTCCATGTAAAATTGTAGTATCTTATAAACATCTAAAAAAAAGCAAATTTATGTAGATTTTCATGAATTTACGAGTTGTAAAAACCTTGTAGTATTGTATGCAAAATTACAACCATTTACGAATCAGAAATTTATATAGATAAAAAATTGTACATTTATGTATTTTTCTATTGGACTTTACAACAGACTATACGAAAATAAAAATATAAGTATTTTGACTTCTGCGAATTAAGAAGTTACTAATAATTAATAGATAAATTTTGGAAGATTTGTGTAAAAACTTGTAACATTTAACTAAAAATTACTAATTAGCCATAATTGTAATACATTTTTGAGCTGTACAAACAAATCGGTATTTTTTAGTATTTGTACGCAGTTGCGTAGTATTTTATGAGAAACTAAAAACTGAATTAGATTTTCTAAGTTGCATAGTTTTACGATACGTAAATTGTGGTAGATTTCTATAGTCATTTATAAATAATTGTAGTATTCTACAAGTAAGCAGATGTTTTAATTTTTTAAGATTTTGTTTCTTCTTTTAAATTTTTAAAATTTGTAGATTTTTGTATTATTTTTTATAAAATTGTAATTTTTCATAAAATACTACTTGCAATAATTTTTTGATTTGAGAACATTGTAATTTGTGGTACTATTTCGTAGATATTTCTACAAAAAAATAACTATTTTTACAAAAAATTAAATATTTCAACAAAAATGTACAAATTTCTATTTCTAGTCAAATTTTGTAGTTATTCATAGAAATTTTCTGCCAGGGATAATAAACGATTCCATATAAAAACTTTTATTAATTTATCTATTTCGGCTAAATGCATGGTGTAAAAATAAATAATTAATTACATATAAACGAATGACTCACAAACCTTTTTCAATTGCACTTCAAAAGTCTTCATACGATTCGAAATTCAAACAATGTCATATAGAGATTCTTTAAAAAGACGTTCGTTTCCGGCCAAATATATACGAATGAAGTATTTATTTCGACAACCTTTGGCAAATATAATTAAAAATAAACGTCACGACGTTTTGACCCAAGAGTTTGGGTCCTTTACAAGTAAGCTATAATAGAAACCGGCCATCACTTTTTATAGGACGCGTTCAGCAGAACAAACCGCTCAGTAGCAATCGAACGTGCGTGATTGGCTCTTACTTTTAAGGTGCCTTTTCATGCTGACGCTCGACGCTCATTTTCAGCGGCAAGAAGGTCGCATGACCACACGTGACGTCGGCGTCAATTGAAATTTATGAAAAGGAAAACAGCGTCAAAATTTTGGCGTCTTCGCGCTGCTTTGGCTTTGACGCTAAAGCTGAGAAAATCCAGCTTTCTTTGCTTGACGCTAGCGTCAGCGCGAAATCACGTGATTTCGCGATACGCTGAAACGAGTGTCCCATGAATTCGCACCTTTAGACCCAACAAATCAGCGTAGCGTGTTGATAAGACGACACTCAACAGTTGTGTGCGGCTGAACGCGGCCATATGGCTTCTGCTCACAGGACGCGGAAACACTTGCCGCGCGGCAAGCATTTCCGCGTCCTGTGTAAAGCCAAATAGGTATCTGTGACTCGATTCAACTTTGATTGGCCGCGTTCAGCAGACACAACTGTTGAGTTCGTCTTAATCAACACTCTGCGTTAATTGGTTGGTTTTAAAAGTAAGAGCCAATCACGTTCGACTGCTACTGGGGGTCAATCATGTATTGTGGAACGTGGAAAGTGAAAAGTTTTATATGACTAGGAATGTTTGGTGTAAAACTTGGGGCAGACGGCTCCATGGCGTTTAGTCCTGTCATGGCAGCGTCACTAACACTAACTCAATATACATGTATGGTTGGTGTATGCGTGAGCCTCTGTGATACTTCGCGGCTAGTTCGATTCATCAAAAAGTCGAAAGAAGATTATTACGGTCGAATCGAATCGAGTCGAATCGAATTGATGAATCGAACTAGCCGCGAAGTATCACATACTACGTTTACGCGAGCGTTACTTCTGTAGTAACTTACGATAATTCCTTCGCGTAAACGAGATTTTGTAGGTAACTTACGATAATTAACTCCGCGTAAACGAGTGATATATCGTAAGTTACTACAGAAGTAACGCTCGCGTAAACGTAGTAACAGATAGGCTCACGCATACACCAACACATACATGTATATTAAGTTCGTGTTAGTGACGCCGCCATGACAGGACTAGACGCCATAGCGCCATCTGCCCCGAGTTTTACACCAAACATTCCTAATAGAAAGAGAGATTTTTCATTTTTCACGTTTCCACCCTAGAGGAAAAGATTCATGATTTGACCCCGAGCGGCTCTGCTGAACGCGCCCATTGGCTACCGCGTCGCTCTTTGCCGCGCGGCAAGCGTTTCCGTACAGGGAGTGTATAATCCCGCATGGTGACTGGTGACTGGTGAGTTGGTGAGTCGTGAGAATGCGTCACATGAAGAAACGTAGAAATGCGGAACGTTGAACCGGATAGATGAGAAATGTCATCGTTATCTTGAGTCGAGTGGAGTCGAGAGTTTCTCTCGGATTTATATATCGACGTGAGAGTATTTGTCATCGAAGAGTATTAAAGAGTCAAGTTTAGTAGTTGATTCAAAACTTACGTGAATAATATATGCATATTTGGATCTCTCGTCTTCCGTCTTTTCTCTTTACCGAGGCTGTATCGTCGCTGAATGTGCGATTATGCGAATGGGCGATAGATCAACATACGTTGATGTAATGATGATGAAAGAAACGCTTTAGGTGCGAAAAGAGGAGCGGCCTTAGATTGAGTAATACCTGCGTGACGATCCTAACCTAGTTTGACGATAAAATGAAGTCAGGCAACACGGACAAGCATAGGGGCACAATACTCCTAAAACCGGAGGAAAATGAACAAGTCTTTCAGCTGATAGGGAATCGATGCCAGGTAATATTTTTTAGAAAAATTTTTCGCGTAATTATCAGTGTCGTTACGAATATCTTGATATTGATCTATTGATTCAACATGGTTCAATTGATGAATAGTTTTAATAATTAGTATAATAACATTAATAGTTAGAATAACAATATAAAAAAAAACTGAAGAGATACATAGCCATATATTTATAAAAATGCATATAGTTAATTTGTAGTAAAAATGTAATTTTAAATAATTTAGTGTACTAAGGAAATGAGTGATATCATAGCATACATTGAAAAAAATTTAGTTTTTTTTTAGTTACGATTAATAATAATATAAAAAAATTCTATTATTTTATTTTAATGTTTATATAAATCCAAAAATATAATTTATTTTTTTTATTTACATATGTACAATAATACATTACTTATGAATACTCAAACTTTGTATTTATATAAATTTGTATAAGCAGTAAATGCATATCAATATTATAAAATATTTTGTATTGAAATATTATAATGGAATATGATGTTATAATATATTAAAGAAGTAATTATAACTTGTATATAATTTTACTTACTTTAGTAAAGGACATTAAAGAACATTTAACATTTCTTATCAAGACAATTGTTTATATAATTATAAGATAATTTTAATTAATTAGAAATTTATTTTTTATATTGTTTTTATAATTTAAACTATTATGTATATGAGGTATGGACAAAATGTTAGTGAACTCTGACATAAAATCCAATGTGACAATAGTGGTCGAACTTTAATATTGCAGATATGTAGCAGCACGTTTATACCATGTTCAGTTACAATTGTCTTCTTTGAATGCACATCTGTCAGTAGCTCTTTGTATAATAGTGTATTAGACACGTAGTCAATTTTTAAATTATGAAGAGCAATTAATGTTTATTTCTACCAACGTAGATTAACTTTAATTTTGGTTTAACTTACTTTTTATCTTTTCTTAGTTCTGAAAATTAGAAGAAGGTAAAAAGTAAGTTAAACCGAGATTAAAATTAATAGAAAAATAAAAAAAACATAATAAACGTAAAATCTCGTGAAACTTTGTAAAAATAGTACCAAAATTCATGAAATGTTAAAGATGATGTACGGTGAGTCTACTTTATGTTCTACTGTTTTTAAGTGGATTAAATGATTGAGAGACACAGTGCCGTCCTTCAACTTTATGTATTGATAAAAATGTTATGAGCGTGCTCGAACTTGTTCAAACACCAAGGAGAAACTTCAGGAGAAACTTAATGTTTATTCGTTATTTGTTCTCCATGATAATTTAAAAATCGACCCCGTGTCCTAGCACACTACTACACAAAGAGCTGCTGACAACAACATACATATTCAAATAAGACACAATTGTTACTGAACATAGTATAAACATGCTGCTGCATACCTGCAATATTGATGTTTAACCACTGTTGCCATATCAGATTTTACAGAGTTCATGAACTTTTTGTCCATACCTCATACATATTTTTTATATTGCTTGTTTGTATTGCTGTTTTAGTGTTTAGCAGCTGGTGTTATACAATTATATTTGACTGAAGCTCCCTTACATAAAGATTGGATTAAAAAGAATACAGGTATTATTACCTTGATAAGAGATAATCCAAGACGCAGTTTCTTTTTGCGATTATATTGTTTGCAAAGGAAGATAATGTTATGGGAACATGAAATCTATAATTCAATGGATTATAAAGCGCCAATGTCATATTTTCATACATTTGAGGCAGAAGATTGTATGGCTGGATTTAATTTTGCAAGCGAAACTGAAGCTATTACATTAAGGTATGTTAAGGCTTCTGGATATTTTCTGTCGTCATATGAGGTCATGACGAGGCGAAAAATAGCACACTGAGAATTCTTGCGTGTCAAATAATAAGATATTTGGATGAAAAAACACTTTAGCGCTTTAACACACTTATAATATGTTTCAAAAATTCTCCTTTTTTCTTGACAGTTAATAAACAACCGTAAAATGAATGTGATGAAGCCTAGTCTTGTAGGCTTATACACAACTGCATGACTAGGCTTTACATGAATTTAATATGAATAAAAGTGAAAAAAAGTTTTATTACAAGTACGTCAGGTTAATAAAAATAATTACTTTCTTATATTTATATTTTTTTAATAGAAATATACTTCTTGGAAAATTAAATGCTAAACGTCAAAGAAGGCAAGAAAGGAAAGCAAAAGAAATGCAAGCTAGTAGTACTTTGCCTTGGAAGAATCAAAGTAAAATATCATCCTTTAGTGTCACATCAGGTCCATCAGGTAATTTGTCAAATGGTGCGCATGCTACAGTTGGTGTTAATAGAAGTGCTTCTAGCAGTTCAATGTACAAAACTAAAAAGAAAAAAAGTGAACAAGATCTTAAGCGCAAGTTGACTAAGGATGATATCAGCCTCCCTTCTAATTTCAGGTATAGATTCAAATTTTATTTTGCATTATATGTTTATTAGTTATTTAAACCGTACATGAATATTACTTTTATGTCTTTACAGACATGTGGCACACTTAGGATGGGATGTTAATAACAAAGGTTTAGAATTAGATTCTGTAGATTCACAATTACAACAATTTTTTAATAATGCTGGTGTTTCGGAATATGAACTCCAAGATAAAGGTACTCGGAAGTTTATTTATGATTTCATTGAAAGGAACGGAGGTATGAGTGCAGTGCAAGAAGATATTCGGCCATTGGTTAATGCGAAAAATAGTAACGAGCCTCCTGCACTGCCACAGAGGCAGGAATATCCTCCACCTGTTCCAGCACGAACAATACCTGTGAGTTTTATTCTGATATTGGTAATATTAATGTTAATTAATAGTTTTATTAACTAACATTTTTGTTTTTTACTATATAAACAATAAGTATAAATTTTATTAAACAAATTATAATTTTCTATAAAATTTATATATAATAAAATAAAAATATTGGATATAATAAAGAAATTTATTATTATATTATTAAAATAAATGTTATTGATCGCAAACATTTTATACATATATAAAATTGTATTTCTTTTATAAAAACTTTTAAAATAATATTTTTAGAATACTCTGGCTAGTTACACTTATTTTCGAGTCCTTAATTTGTCACAAACCAGTCCGTGAGACCGCTCAGCTTTGTTGTATTGTTATTTTCAATCTAATTAATATTTTTGAGCTTGTGATATAGGAATTGGAAATACATAGTCTAAATAAGATTTATGATAATATCAAGTTAAGAAAATGATTTTAGTTTAAACTGAACTTATTATAAGGAAACTAGAAAATTATGTTATTATGTGAAAACTAGAAAACTGAAAAACATTCAGCGGTCCACTGGATCGAATATGGCAAACTAGGGTTAATACATATATTATAAAGATTATAAATATTAATATCTTATATTGAAAATTTTATTACATAATATTTTATTACATAATATTATATAAAATAAAAATATTTTTAGTAGATTATATACTAGATTAATATCTTTAATCTTTAAATCATAAACCTAATTTATACTTTTATACAAAGTAAGCCATTTTAATTAATCTCGCAATTATCTCCTAAACTATTCGTTATTTGAAAAAAATATTTAGAATAGAACTTACTTTATTTCGAGGGGGACATCTTTTGATGGTCACAAATCGTGTCTAGTGGAGATGCTTCTGAGATTTAAAGGTAACCTTTATTTTTTTTAATGACTTTTTCAAGAACCCTATATTTTATTTTAACACTTTTTCTATTAAACAATTTTTGAACAACTTTTGTCTGAAACACTTTTTTATTTGTCTAATATTTTTTTAGATATTTTCAAGAAAAATTCAGTAAATTTTTCAATATTTAGCTTACGATATCTTGTAATTGTTTGTTGGAGTGAAAAGTGGTACAGGACTTTTTGACTTGATTTGGTCTTAAGAATATGCTGTTGCAATAGTGTCCAAAAATAGAATATTGTATAAATTACGTTATAACATATCTAAGTGTTTATAAAAGTAGGGGCACTATCGCAGCAGCATATTGTTGAAACCAAATTAAGTCAAAAAGTTCTGTATTATTTTTCTCTCCAATAAACAATTATCAAGATATCATAAGTTAAATATTGAAAAATTTACCAAATTTTCTCCTAGAATATCTAAAAATATATTAAGCAAATAAAAAAATGTTTCAAACAAAAGTTATTCAAATTGATTAATAGAAAAAGGTGATAAAATAAAAAATAGAGTTCCATTAAAAAAAAAGGTTACTTTGAAATCTCATACACCTCCACTAGGCAAGATTTGTGTTCATCATAAGATGACCTCAAAATAGAGTTAGTTCTATTTGAAACATTTTTCCGAATAACAAATAATTTGGGATAATCACTTGGATTAATTAAAATAGTCCTATAAATATATACATACGTATATATGTATATATATATGTATGTATGTATGTATGTATGTATATATGTCAAGCACAAAGACTAAAAACGCTCACTGAGCGAAAAAACCGATTACAACGCGTTCTGGCATATCCAAAAAGGCCACAACGCGAAATTTGTGTCAAAAATGCTCACAACGCGTTCTAGCAGTGTGAAAATATCACAATGCGTTGTGGACGCTTATTGATACAGCCATGACATGATGTGATAAAAATAAAATTATAAAGAAACTAAATTATAAAAAAAAATTAACAGTTAGTCTACATAAGGCTAACTGTTAATTATCTTTATAATTTTATTTCTGTCAAAAACATCCACATTGCGTCATGGCTGTATCGATAAACATCCACAACACGTTATGGCATTTTTACATTTCCAGAATGCATTGTAAGCGTTTTTGAAAGTTCCACGATACAAATTTTGCATTGTGGCCTTTTTGAATATGCCAGAACGCGTTGTGGTCGGTTTTTTCGCTCAGTGAGGATTTTCGGTTTTTGAGCCCAACATATATAATCTTATTTTTTTATGATATATAGCTTTTTACATAGTTTCATATATATTACATTAATAAATTTAAAATACTAATATTTTATATATAACATTAAAATATAATATTAAAATAATATATAATTGTATATATAACAATAAAAAAGTTATATTGTGTTTCAGCATCAAACACGTATTGCTCCGCCTTTACCTCCAAATCGTTTTAGCACATCTTCTGCATTACCAAGTGTGCCATCTAGCCTACCTCCGAGTGTACCTTTAATTGTTTCGTCCAATATTCCACCAGTACACAGAATCTTACCATCAAGACCACCTCCACCAACTATAACATCGGCACCGGCTCTTCCGCCACCTCCACCTCCACCTCCACCTCCACCTCAAGCTCAAGCTCAAGCTCCAGCTCCAGGTCTAGCTCCAGCTCCAGCTCTAGCTCTAGCTTCAGCTCCAGTTAGAGCTCCTTCGAAAATCAGTACAAACATTCCTGCACCACCACCTCTGCCACCTTTATCAGACTTGAGTAGCCCCAACAGCACAAATGTTACTAATAACAATAATGAAGACTCAATCACAGATCTTAGACCAATGCTCATGGAATCTATTAGAAGCGGTACAATTTTAAGGGTATGTACAAACATGAGTGATCTATGATATTTTTGACAGAGAATTAATTTGTTTTACAAAAATTTATCAATTTTTTTCTTTTGCATTTTCTCTTTTATACTAAAATTACATAAACGTAATTATATGTATAAAAATACTATTTTTCTAATTTTTTAGATCTTTGTATTTTAATCTTTATTATAGAATTGATGTATATGTAATATGTGATACTGTATATCCATAGACAACGATTCATCCCATGTCAAACTAGTGAAGCAAGTTCGAAAAATACCTATACCGTTCCATTTAGTAGATTCATGTATATGTGTATATTTTATATACATGTATGTGAGTTTGTGTATATGTGTGTGTGTATATGTGTGTATGTATGAGTGAGTAAGTGAATGAGTGAGTAAGTGAGTGTATATGTGTGTGAATGTATGTGCGTATGTATATGTATGTATGTATGAGCTCGTGTATGCGCGTGTACACATATGTACGTGTGTGCGTGTATGTGTGTGTGTGTGTGTGTACACTGAGAACTGAAAATATATTGACAAGGGGTACAAGAATATGCAATAAAAAATAGGTCAAATTTAAAAAATTCAAATTTTGTATATGACCCTGACTTGACCTTAACGACGCCATCTAAGATCAAACTGGTAAGATCAGTAAATAGATCTTTTTAAACCCTATAAGTTTTGTCCAAAACATTTTTTTGTAAAATGCATAGTTTTTGTAAAATTAAGGGATTTTCATACTTTTGGTAAACCCTGTATATAAATCTACTAGATAGGACAGGATGGATATATCTCTTTCAGACTTACTTTACAAGTCTAGTATGGGACAAATCGTTGTCCATGGATGTAATATGTGATGCTGTATGCATCTTGTCTATGCATTGTGTAGTACGTATAAGAGTATCTACTTTACTAGAAACCAAGTATATAGCAATAAATAGTTATTTTATTTTTAATTCCATGTTACTGTAAAATTAGGATTGTAGAATTAAAATTCTTTCACTTCTATATAGAGTTTTGTTTTTCATGTTTTCTAAGATAATTATAATCTCTAATTATATTGTAACGTTTTTTAATTTTAATTAATTTGTTTTATATTTATACTTTAATCAAATGTACAATATCATTTTGTTTTATCATTGGACTATCAAAACTTACAAATGGTATAGTGTGTAGATTATATGAATAATGTTATACTTTAATTCTTGATAAGAAATTTCTGAAATCATAAAATACTCAAAAAGATTGATTTCTATTGTGATAACGAGAGATAAGATTATAATTCTATTTCTATACTTTTAATCTTTTATAAATTTTTGCTTCCTAAAGATTAAAGAAAAAAAGTACATTTTAAACAAATATTAAAATTATATAATAACTTACTTAGTGAAATACTATATTAATTCTGAAATATTATAATATGTTAAATGAGAATAGAATAATATAATTAAAATTATGCTGTTCTCGGACTCTATTGTATATAAAAATGAAAGAAGAAAGCATTAACTTTCTGTTCTTTAATATTTTTAGTATTTAGTTTAGTAAATACGTTTAAGTAATATAGAAAATGGTATAATATAGAAAATGGAAAAATAAGGTAGAGAGAGGGAGAGAGAGAGAGAGAGAGAGAGAGAGAGAGAGAGAGAGAGAGAGAGAGAGAGAGAGAGAGAGAGAGAGAGAGAGAGAGAAATAAACGATGAAAAAAGGAGAAGAAAGAAAAGGAAAAAATAATGAGGCAAAATCTAATTATTTTTATTTGAACAAATTACAAATATTTCAAGCTAATTAATTGAAAAAAAAAGAAATGAAACAATCTCAATCTTAGTCTTAATTATATCAGAAACATGATTTGATAGATATTTTACTTTATAGAAAGTTGATAAAACAGAGATCAAACCAGCATTAGTTGAGGATTCAAGGGGAGACTTGCTACGACAGATACGTGAAGGGATTGAACTGAAACCTGTTCGAAATGAAGCAAAATCTAATACAGTACCTGCACTTCGTGGTGGTTTAGCCGACGCATTATCTAGAGCTCTGGCTGAACGATCTCGTGCAATTCATAGTGAAAGCGAAGAATCCACTAGTGATACTACTGACGATGATGAATGGGATGATTAAATCAGGTTAGTTAATCAATTTATATTATGTATTTTAATCATATGCTTATTAAGTCTGTTATATGTCATCTTTACTGTATTTATTTTTTATATTAACAAAAATACACAAAAATTCTTTCAGATAAAAAGTTTGTAATAACATACTACTGTGATAAATATATTATTGATAGAGACATTAACAAAGTTATCTATAAATAACATAAATGACTCAATTTTAATATCCAAAGAAGAATATAAATTAGATAAAAATATTTAAAGGGAGCCACTTAGATATAAAATTGAAAATAAAGGCATTATATATACAAAAAATAGGGCAGGTAAGGGCAGATTATAGCTATTCTAATA
Source organism: Temnothorax americanus (assembly GCF_048541705.1). Classification (NCBI taxonomy): domain Eukaryota; kingdom Metazoa; phylum Arthropoda; class Insecta; order Hymenoptera; family Formicidae; genus Temnothorax; species Temnothorax americanus. The sequence goes on along the minus strand of NW_027509688.1, from coordinate 671,929 downwards.
TTTTAATATTTTACAGAAAGAAAGTTACAATATGTTTGGTATAAGTGTTGACATGTAAATATTTTTTTAATTAGTAGAGTTTGAAGAAGTCTTTTGCACAAAAGTTGCTTTACGGAGTATCTATGTTGCAATTTCTAAAATATATACAATCATTCTTTAAAGTCATTTTTCAACTATGATATTTCAAACAGAATAATATATCTGGATTAAAATAAATACATAGTTTGTATGTGCGTGTTATATAATAAGTAACTTTATTAGAAAAATAAATAATGAAATATCATGAACAAATAATTAGAATCAGACCTTTCTGCTTCAAACATATTATTAATCTGTCATAACAATGCTCTATAATAAAAAATAAAAAAATAAATATTTTATTTAAGAAACTACTAATTTTGAAATATCTTTAGAAAACGAATGATTTGAAATCTACACGTGTGTAAATCATTGTACAAATCTTACAAAATAAAATAATTTTTATCTAAAAAATTTGTTATATATCTTTACTAGATATACTTATAGTTTAATACTTTAATCAAATGTTACATAATTTGTCTGTTTCTTTTCCAGCTGCACTGGTTGAACTAGACTGAATTGGTGCAATAAGTTCGAGTGAGACAAGTATATTCTGTTTTACTCTAATTTACTGCATCAGTGTGACTCAGTTCAGCTAGTGCAGCTAAAAGAAACAAACTCAATATTATATATAATAAGGTATAATATTATATAATTATAGAAATGAGAACTGTTAAAATTTTATTTGACATAAGGTATTAAGGGGATCCTATAGTGGTAGTCATTACCGACATTTAATTAAATACATACAACTTTTAATTAGCTTTACGGAATTGCGAAACTCTTTTACAGAATTAAAGTACGCCCAAAAATGTAGAGCGCTATAATTGATTTTAAAAATTAGATATAGGCGCTGTAGGGAAAACGTGTAAGAACAATATCGTGCAATTAAAACTTAAGAGCCACTTCGACCAAGCTCCGATTAACTTAATGGCTGATTTATGATGGCCATGTGCTGGTCTACAACCTTGCTTTATGCTAGGTCTACAATGCGAGTCGTAAAGTCGTGAGTCGTAAGAATTGACCAATCACAATCGAATTTGAGGAGAATCATCGACTGTGATTGGTCAATTCTTACGACTCACGATTTTACGACTTGCATTGTAGACCTGCATTAGTGCCCGTCTACAATAGGTGTTTTAAGGTGATCAAAGCTGTCTGTAATACCTACACTCGTTTTTAACAATATTTGCTTCGTATAAAAATTCTACAACTTGATGTTACAAAATGAGGGTGCAGGTCCATTCAGTAGACATCAAGGAATATCATACAGCGTTTGTAGAATTAGGCTGAGACTCCAAACAAAAAAGTTAAACGAAAAGTACGATAATGTACGTACATTACGTTCACGTAATGTGTTTAATAGCGCTATCGCGATTTGTCTGATTGACCGAAGCCGAATCGGCCTTTATTGTTTCACGCTCGAATTACTGAAGACCTTAAAGACCATTGCACACAAAATGCATAGCTTAGCATAAGGCTGAGTTTCCACTGAGCGCGTCACGCGTCGCGTCGTCCGAGTTGAACCAATCAAAACATCCCATTTTGATCCCGTCACAAGAATGTAATGAAATTAATAAAAAACGAGCGACGGCTAAAACCTTCTGAAGGTCACTCAGGAGGGTGACCTTGACAACATATGTCAAGGTCAAGGTCATCGGAGGGTGGTCCCTATTACTGCATAATTACCTTTTTCATTCGTATAACCTTTTGATTATTCATCCTTGAGGCATGTAAGAACTAAAAAAAATAAAAAAAATAAAAAAAATAAAAAAAAATAATTAATTAAATGTAAAATCACTAACAGTATTCATGCCTTTACAAATACACATGCACCATCGCACATACATATATATGTATATACATACATATATATATTTAACACACACGAATACATGAATTTATGTAACATACACAATATGAAATTTAATAAGTAACGTAATGTATGAAAGTCTATTAATGCACACATATTAATACATATATAAATTCAACGCACAATATGAACGCATAATATCAAAACACAATATCAATATATTAACGCAACTGAAAAAATTGCACATACATGTTGCCATTAATTAAAAGTAAAATGTACACAACGCAACAATACAATCAATACATTAATAAATATAATATAAGTTAAACAATATAATTTGAAAATAAATAAAATGCAATAAAAAAACACGCAAAGTTATATATAATGTTATTTGCAAGCGAACAAAACATGCAATAAATGAACACACAATACTGGGTAAGTATAATATATTACAATCCATTATAAGAATAAGAATCAATGAAACAGTAGCCTCAATAATTAAAATATGCCCGTAAAACATAACTCAACATGACAATTAAACATTATAAGAAGAAAATTTATAAATGGGAAACGTTTAAAAGTTTCCTATTTTTTGTGGTAACCCGTTTGCACGATTTATTATGCAGCGATAATGTGTAATATATACGCATACGAAGATATAATTTTATCAAAAATGAAGTAGGGAAATTTGGACATGGCGGTTCAAAAGTTATATTTTGTGTTAATTGGAATAAATAATTGCCAATATTTTTCTGGATACAATTCTTCTCAAAATTTTTTACAAATACTTCTTCTAATTTATGAATATAATAACAAAAGTCATTACTTGGTATGTTTAATTTCCCAAACAAATTTCCTTCTTCGTTTTCATAGGCTCGAAAAAAACAATATAATGTTGTATTATCTAAGACAGCCATATTATCATTCATATATTTTGTACATATATTACAAGAATGTATTGCTGTACATCTTTTAATTAAAAATCCGCAAATATATTTAAATGCGTTTTCTTCTGGCCAGTTCTGGCAGATCCATTGAACGATATTCATGAGTCGGAATATTAAAAATGTTATGCGCCGATGATGAAGCAGTAAATTCCGAAACAGTGGACTCTTTATTATCTAACGTTCCAATAAGATTTAACATATCATCATTATCAGAAGCACAATTTTGCGTATCCGAATGTTTTAATAATGTTGTACTAAAAAGTTTTTTAAAGGAGCGCTTAAATTGTATAGGTGTCGGATTAAGACAATTACCGCCTTGTTTCCGGACGGAACCAAAAAAATTTTCGACACAATCTTGATTCAATCTACGTGTTCGGAGATATGGAAAATTATGATTTTTTAATGTTTCCCAAAGCTGAATGATGCTATTAATTGTTATCTGCCAGCATTCAAAGCATTTAACTTTTACATATTGACCATTATTATTATTACTAACTACTTTAATACTTTTTATAAGATTTGACATTTCTTGCAAAAACTGCATTTGTTTTTCACTTTCGGTAAAAACTTTTCCATATTTTTTAGGATTATTTACGGCGGACGAATTTAACATATCGAACAACTTATCAAAATGATCAATTAAATCTATAGTTCCAACAACTTCATTCGGAAGAAGACCGACAGACATCTGTGTACACATTCCTGCACATTCCATGGTTACTAAGTACTTGTACGGCATATTTAACTTTCATTCTCATAAAGTTATTTGGGTTCATATGAATTTTTGATAATTTAGGAGCTGCTCTTATTCATTGTTTGACGTCTTGCATATAAAACTGTCTAATATGATCCCACGAAGCTACTTTATTATTAAATTCAAAATTATGTTTTAACAAATTATTTCGGGTTGCTTTTATTAAATGTGGAGTGTCAAAAATGTAAACTAAATTTTCTCCGTTAACTGAAAAAGTTGAATTTTGTGTAAATATTCCTAAATCACGGGACAGTTGTATAAAATTAGAACCCATGTCCGTAACCAATGCATGCACCATAGCACCTGTATATTTCTTAATTTAATTATTGTATCAAATATCAGATTTTTTAAAAAGTTTATTTGGCATGTAGTCTCTACAAAACAAAAAACAATAGACACTTTCCAATTACCTGCAATACTACGTGCCATAATAACTAAAGCGCTTCTTGCAGGTTTAGATGATTTTTTATCACCAATGTCTTCGAAACCAATTATTTCATCCCGTGATATATTATAAAATAAATGAGCTTTTAAACTCATTTTGTCTGCACATATTATCCAATGACGTTGTACGAGAGGCAACGTATTCAATTTTAATTTAAGTGCTTCAAAAATTTTATCATTTATACCAGGCTCAATATTCCATTTTTGCGTAAATAATTGTAGAGAACGTACAGAAGGCAATGCAATTGAATCTTTCAATTCCCGGTACATTCGTGGACTTAAAAAAAATAATGATAAAGCAAATTTCTTAAATTCGGGATCATATCTTCTGCCACGCTTACGTTTTGTGGGTCGATTTGTGCCGCTAATATTCTATTAAATTTTTCCGGTAATAACTTACGGCCTAGTTTTATTAGTTGATCGAATTCGTTTTCTTCTTCAACTTTTGTAGCTTTCTTCTTCTTTTCCATACGAAGCCGTCGGATTGTTTCACGCATTACTTTATTTTGCGCCTTTAATTTTTGGAACTTTTCTCGCAATTTCCTTTTTCTCGGGCTAACATCAGACGATTTAGTCCTAACTGCAGGCTTCTTGATAGTGGATGTGCTCCTATAATATATTCCAAACGTTAGATCATAGCACAAAGATTATTTTTAAATATGATATATGTAATTATGTAACTATTTTGCTGTAAGAGACAAAAACAGCAAAATAATATTAAATAAAATCTAAAGTTAAAAGAAATTTAAATATAATGTGTTAATAAATAAATTACATATATCCTGATAATTATATTTTATAAGAAAACTTTTATTACATAACAAATAAAGAAAATAAAAATACATGTTTAACTGTAAATTAGTAAAGAAAAACTTACGGTTGAGTTATTTCTACGTCACTGACAATAATTGGGACGATTGTTTGTGAAGTTTCTGCTTTGCTGAAAATATACATTTTTTTTCTTTTAGCCATTATTGTTAATAAACGTAAACAAGTCCTTTATTAATATAAATTACCTATTATCTTCTTGCACTTACATTTCTGCAACAGTTGCCTCAGCACATATGTATTTCTGCAACAAAAAATATGTATCATATAATATCTATTATAAAATATAATATTATAACAAATAGAACATTTATATTTAGCATACCTATCTACTTTCTCTTTAACCACATTTTCCTCATTTTGTTGTGTTGTTTGTTCGGGTGCTGTGTTGTCCCTAAAAGATTTTAATTATTTTATGTTTTTATATGTTACTTTCGCGTAATACATAAAAAATAATGTAAATATTGTTAGATATTGTTGCTATTATTATTTTTTATGTACTACTATCTTATACCAGTATTATTCAATTTTATACTTTTTTATGAAACAAAACTAATTTAATTAAATAAAATATAGTGGGTACAGCATCTGGGTGAAAACGAGCCCTAACTTTATTAATTTTGTACCATTTGTTTTCAAAATGCAAATAGCACAAACGACAATTCTAGTGGGCATATTCTGGACCTTTAGGTTCTAGATCCAGCCTTCCACATGCTCGTACCCATTGCAGCCATTTGTAAATGTTGTACCATTTTACCAATGACAAAATAATGCACACATTACAATAAAAAAAAATGGGTGCAAATTACAAACTTGCACATTGCTTTCTCATTATTACAGGAAGCTTATTTTATTTAATGTATAAATTTAATGTATATGAGGATGCTTTTATTTTATTTAATGTATAATTATTAGTATTTATTTTGTTGGCTTCCTCATAGAGAAAGCTTTGTGAGCAAAGGGTTCTACTTGCACACTTAAAAACTATAAAGAAGCCCGATATCTCAATATTTGCGGAAGTTAGAGCAAATTTACCGAAATTTATATAACTCCAGAACTAATCAACCAAATCTTAACGAATTATATATGAAATAGGGGTAGAAAAGACTGAAAAATATAATAAAATTAGAAATTAATCGATATCTCCAAATTTGCAGAAATTAAAGCATAAACAAACATTTCTGCAAATTCAAAATTTTATTAAAAAAGAATCCCTTGATTATTAGCAATTTTTATTAATTCTATTACATTCTTCAGTTTTTTCTACCCCTATTTTATATATAATTCGTTAAGATTTGGTTGATTAGTTCTGGAGTTATAGAAATTTCGGTAAATTTGGCATGTACACACATACATAGACACACACACACATACATACATACAGACCAATTTTTCGACGTTTTAGAACATTCTGAACGCATTCAGAAAAACAACAAAAAATTTTTTTTTTTAACGAAAACAAAGTTTCCTCTATGAGGAAGCAATATAATTTATATAAAAAATAATAATATTATATAAAGCAATGTGTTATACCTGTCTTGTTCTTTTGGAAATTTAAAAAAATGTTGCACATCAGTAAACTTCTTAACGCATTCTGGTACTGCACAGCTTGGCTTTCTTATCGCATTTATTTTTAATTATTATGCAGCAACACCTGAAACAAAGCTAAGATCAAAGTGCTTCCAAGAGAATTGAAAACTTATATAATATTTATATAGGTTCCCTTAGAAAAAAATTTCTCTTTTATGTTTCCTTCGCTTTTATCACTTTTATCACTTATTTCACTTTTATCACTTTCTTCACTTTTTCGTTTACTTCATTCTTTCACTGTCTTTATACTTTGTAAACTCTTTTCACTTTAATCACATAAACGTATTCAGAGTCTGTCAAACACTTCTAACAGCTCTTAATAGCATTCAGTGACTAATTGAGCTAATTTCCTCCAAATTTCTGTTCCAATACAGATAGGCATTTACTTAACTGACCATTTAAATTCTAAGAGGGAGCGGAGCAGAACGGAGAAAGGAAGAGCAATTGAGAAAGAAGTTCAGAGAACGACGTTCAGATGGGGTTAGTGGGCGCATTTTGGACAACAAGAAATCAGGAGAGTTGCGCTACTGTATATACTGTGCTTTAGTATTCCAAACAAGTTATACATCTTATGTCACAACTGTTTTATGTTATTGTTAACTTTTAATACTAATCGTATAATTATAGAATACCTAAGAACCCAGAGGAACGTCAAAAATGGTTTGAAAACATGGGATTAAATGGAACCTGACTAACAAGGAGTGTTTTATTACTCATCTTGCGGACGATTCATTAAAAGTCTTTTTTTTTGCGAATGTCCCGCATTTAATAAAATTAGCACGAAACAATTTCTTTGACTCTGGATTTCATGTAGAGGGACATATTCTCAATAAGGATTGCTTAGAAGAATTATTAATGCTCAACTCAAAAGAATTGAAATTAGCACATAAAATAAGTAGAGCGCATCTAGATGTTAAGGGAACACAAAGACAAAATGTTAGAATGGCGGCTCAAGTTTTTTCTAATTTGAATGCAATGGCCATACAGTGGTGTGGAGAAAACGGATTATTAAAGTCTAAACAATGGAAAGAGACAGCTGATATACTAAAATTATTTAACAATTAGTTCGATATTTTTAATAGTCAAAATAAATATGGACACCATAATGGTTTAGTTTAAATGCGTACGGAATAAATTTAGATCAACAAAATAAAACGATCAATAGTATGACAGAGTTTATTAAAGAAATGAGAGTGGGACAAAGATCTGCATTACTACAATTCCAAAAAGGCATTTTATTATCCAATAAATCTTTAATAGAGATGTTCTTATATATCCAAAAGCTATATTCATTCGAGACGCTTCCAATAGAATATATAATTATACACGCAGACTGAATCAGGACGTATTAGAAAATTTATTTGCGTATTTAAGAATGATGGGCGGAGGACATGACCATCCAACACCAGTGGAATTGCAAAATCGGCTCATGTGGTATATCCTAGGAAAACATTCTGCATCCGTAATTACCTGAAAAGAAAATACTGAAGGAGATAGCAATTGTATAAATTTAATAGATGTTGAGGATACACGCTGTAATAATTTGAACACTCCAAAATGCTCACAGTTTCTATATAATAGATGAAAATGAAGTTATGATTGAAGAAGAAGAAGAAGAAGAAATATTTATGGACACTTCAGAAGTAGCTAAGATTTTTACACATGAAATAGAAGAATTAGTTAATAATACTAATGAAATAGTTGATAGTGAAGGTATGAATTAATATCCTTTTGTCTGTGAAATTATTGTATATTATAATTATCATTTTTTTTACATCGTTTGCAGTGAATTAATGAATTAGGTGACCTATGCAACAAATACAGGTTTCAAATATATAGATTAATTATATTTAAAACCTGTATTGTATACGCGGTAATATTAACCATAGATAATTATGGTTAAATAGATAAAAATTGATCGTCTTATATGTATATAAATTTATTTAATATTTATGTTTACAGCATTAAATGTAAACAGTTATAATCCTAGTCTACAAGAATTAAGATTACTGGAAACTTTTGAAAATATTATAGCTCGTGAAAATATAGAAAAAAATGCACTTTTATATATATCTGGATACGTTGCACATAGATTTAGAAATACCTATCCTGAATTGGGTGTTCCTACAAAAACCATTCCTCAACTCTCCAATGATTGGCTTTCTTTTTTCTCCAGAGGCAATTGTATTTATCCAAGTATCAGTTTTCTTGAAGCTACTCAAATAATGAATCATGAATTTGAAAAATTTCTTCAATCTGGAATCTAAAATATTTTATAAATTAACAGACATTGTTTGTAAACGAATTAATTATAAGATTCCCCAAAAAGTTATTGCGTGCTTGGTTCGAACTAGGACATATATCAGATTGCGAAACATAAATAAAGAAATTGTGTTAAATAATCAGAAAAAAATAAATAAAAAAATGTATAAAATGAGTAATAAGAAGCAAAAACTATAAATAAACATTATTAAATTAAATAAGTTTATTATTATTTGTAGTATTATTATTCTATTAGACTTTAAGTTTAAATAAATATATTTTATTAATGTACGATTAATTGAGTATTCGAATTTCGTGGTTGCATTCCTGGGCATTTCTTATTGGCTCAATGCACGTTGCGTCACTACACGTGACGTCATCATGCGCAATGGTACACCTTTATATTTACATCATGCTTACGTCCATGGCCCAAGCAGAAGACACATTGATTTATAGATGGCCAATAGAAAGGCCACGTATATAAAGTATAAGTATTTAGAGAGCATCTAGGAGAAAGAGGCGCCAACGGGTCATGTAACCAACCACTCCGTAATTGGCTGGTAACAATATAGAAGAGCGCAGGGTAAATATGCATATTAGGTCAAACCTCACCGATGACTTTGACCTTGACATATGTTGTCAAGGTCACCCTCCTGAGTGACCTTCAGAACGTTTTAGCCGGCGGTCATTGTTTATTAAAAAGTTATAAACAAAAAATGTTTCGAAAATATAGCAGCTATTTTGAGTATTGGAAGGCATAAATGACTAATATATTGTCGAAATAGTTCACGCATACACTTTTCACGCAAACCGAAGTTTACGCACACCTCCCCCTGCTTTCGGGGAAGGTGCGGTAGTCCCGAAATAGTTCACGCATACACTTTTCACGCGAACCGAGGTTCACGCACACCCCACCATGCTTTCGGGGGAAGTGCGGTAGCCCCGAAATAGTTCACGCATACACTTTCCACGCGAACCGAGGTTCACGCACATCCCCTCTCTGCTTTCGGGGGAGGTGCTGTAATAAAAGATAAAATATATATGTTTTTACATGCAGTTTATTACTTTTGTGTATTTAATTTGCATACTTAAAATTTTGCGTATTTTGTCCAAGTGTATGCGTGAACTATTTCGGGACTACCGCACCTCCCCCGAAAGCACGGGGGGTGTGCGTGAACCTCATCGGTTCGCGTGGAAAGTGTATGCGTGAACTATTTCGGGGCTATCACACCTCCGCCGAAAGCATGGGGGTGTGTGTGCGTGAACCTCGGTTCGCGTGAAAAGTGTATGCGTGAACTATTTCGGGACTACCGCACCTCCCCCGAAAGCAGGGGGGGGTGTGCGTGAACCTCGGTTCGCGTGGAAAGTGTATGCGTGAACTTTTCATGCGTGGAAAGTTAATATGTGAGATGCCACATGGGTTAGATGACGCGCTTTAAAAGTAGTCAACTGTTTAAAGCGCGTCATCTAACCCATGTAAGTATTCTCTGTTTTAACAAAAAGACTTCAATTTATCAACAATTTACTACTTTAAATGTTGTGTTTTGGTAAAGCAGCGACTTTCTCGCGAAATAAAGTATTCTCTGCTTAAAAAAAAAAAAACGTAATATTAGTCATTTATGCCTTCCAATACTCAAAATATCTGCTATATTTTTCAACTTTTTTTGTTTATAACTTTTTAATAAACAATGACCGCCAGCTAAAACCTTCTGAAGGTCACCTTGACAACATATGTCAAGGTCATCGGTGAGGTTTGACCTAATATGCATATTTACCATGTTGTTAAATATAGAGATTTTATTATAAAACTTTTATGAAAAATATTTTTTGATATCTCAAATATTTTTTTAGATATATTGAGAAAAGTAAAAGCCGCTCTACATATGAGTGGTGGTTTCACCCCTTAAAACCGTTTTTGGGCAGCAACAAAAAATTTCTGAATTCATCTTTTTACCCTTCTTACATGTGTGGGAAGTTTCATTAAAATCAGAATTTTTGAGTTCGCGAAGTTCCCTTGTAAGTTGGTTTACGTTTAACCTGCGATGTGATTTTAAGTTAAATACCTGTCTTTAACTTTAAGAATAAAGTTTAAATTTTAATTAAAAAATCTTGTGTAATATATTTCTGTCTTTATTTTGTCTCATATTCAATGTAATTTAGTTTTAATTTGATTTTAGTCTTGCATTTATTATTGTATAGGGAATTATTTATTACTTTGACATCAAACAGACATCAAAATGATAGTTATAATCACCATCAAGGTATGGAACGTTTTACAGTCATAATGTCATCATTTTGATCACTTTTTTTGACATCATACCCCTCATCAATTTGATGATAATTTGACATAAGTAGGTCATTTTGACTAGGATGTTTTCACTGGAAAGTTTATGAAATTTATTAATTTTTTGTTCAATAATTGTTTTCATGCTGCACTATATTATACAAAAATATTATACAAAACTGTCACTAACTTTAATAAAGTATTAAAACAGGAACCATTTGTTGTATGTTTCCTCTATATAAAAGACATGTGGCAATCAATCCATAATCATGTAACAATCAACCCAGGGTATGGGATAAGTTGTCACATTTGCATGATTTTGCTTAGAATTAAATAACTTTTTTGTATATAAATATATATAAGTCAATATATTTTTTTCTTACACCTAAAGGATGTAGCTACATTATAAAGTAATATACGATATTATAAAATATTGCAAACATTTATTTTAAAAGTATTTGAAAAATGTGACAACGTGAACGGGTCTTCCCTATTTAGATACTGTCTAAATTCTAGAATTATAGAATAAATTAGAAATATATTTTCTTCCTATATTTATAGAAAAAAATCTAGAAATTTTAAAATCAACTCTGTTTCTAAAGATACAAATTTAGTAATTTCGATTCATATTAATGTTAGTATCTCTTAGAGAGAGAAATCTCTGAAAAAAAAAAACACATTAATTACCATTTATCATCGAGTGAGAAACTAAATATGTTTCGTGTAATTTGCGTAAGCTAGGGTTATCTAAAACGATAACGACATCGTATTTTTTTTCAGTTCCATTTCACAAACACGTGAACTTTCGCAGACAAACTTTCATACAGTTCTCATATAGACATCAGTGAAGTTGAAAAGTGTAGATAATGGATAAAAAGTTACAACAGGTAAGCCAGGAAATTTGAATCAGTTATAATAATCTATTAATATATTATATTATATAATACTCTACCTATTACATAATAAATGCATATTTATTCTTATATATTAATATGTAAACAGACGATAAACTCCAGTTGTATTTTTATATTATCGTGTTAAAATTATCTACATTTGCTATTCCATCAAATAATGCATGCGAAACATATGCGAACATTTATAAATGCACCGAGTAAGTTATTATCTCTATCTACCTGCAATCTACCTCTATTTACCTTCGTGCATTTAAAGAATAGGGAAAATTGAATATAAAAAAGATGCAATAAAATTATTTAAAAACGATGCAATTGAGTAGTACAGTTCCATATTTTATAAAAATATAACTATAAGTTTTCTTTAGGACAATTAACTTATCTTATTACTTTATGGATAAAGATACTAAAGCAAGGCAAACAATGAATATACCGGGTGTTTGAGACCACCCGTACACCCCTTTTCTTTCAAAAACTAAGCATTTTAAAGAAAAACGTTTTAGACAAAAATTGTATGGTTTTGAGGGGAGTTATAAGATGGTGTCATTGGTTTGACCTTGGGTGGCATCGTTAAGGTCAGGTCAAGGTTACCTTCAGTTTCTTAAGTGGAACCCTTTATTTTTTATTGCATATTCTTATAGCTTATCGTCGAGAGCTTTCCAAAACACTATAACTAAGTATTTTTTCATTAAGTACTTTTCGAGTTACAAGACTTGAAAGTTACAGTATTGTGACAATATTTTGTTAAGTATTTATAATTCAAATTCTTTACTTTTTATTTTTGCAAACAATACGAATCAATTAATGTAAAAAAAACATAATTTTCTTAAAGAAAAAATATTTTGACATAAAATATAAAATGTCTCATAAAATGTTAATTTTTCGTTGTCTTTTAATATTTTTATACGCAGATATGATAAAATAAATAAATTAAATAATTTAATGTAAAAAAGGCATAATTGCATTAATATTAGTGGAAGAATGTGCCGATTGCAACGCGCAATTGTATAAAAATAAGCTTTTCATTAAAATAAAATTTTCAAGACTCCTGTTGAGCTGCCCCCCCCACCTTGCAGAAATTAAAAAAACAAATAACGCAAAATTACAAGCTATTTATGAGCTTTTATATCCCGCAAATTAACAATTTTGAGTTCGTCACACTGGGCAGGAATTTAATATTTTTTGTGGGGGGGGGGCTGAGTCAACGTTGACTACTTAAAAATAGAGATATTGAATCGATCTTTGCAGCAGAATTAGGAGTTATTTATGAGCTTTCAAAGTGATATAGTTTCGATTTTTTAGCTCACCTCCTTAATCCCCAAACAACACTCTTTAATTGATGCAACTCAAGAGAAATATGTTGAGAAAAATTAAAATATATCGTATCGCGGATATAATTTGTATAGCGTATAAATTCTAAGAATAAACTCTTAAAATGCGTGTATTTCGATTATTGAGCTACAACCCCTTTGCAAGAAAACCACCCCACATCTTCCTGGCTCAAGAGAGAACTGTACTTAAAATGAATAAAATTAATTATTTTGCGACTAAATATTGTTTACTAATTTATGAGCTCGCAAAATACATGCATTCTGATTATTGAATTGCAATTTCTTTTGTAGAAATATATATTTTATAGAAAATTTTAGAAAAATATGATTAAATAACTAAAAACCTCAATTTTATTCAATAAAAAAAATTTCGTTTTGATATTTTGTAAATAGCTCCTGTGCAAAAAGCTTTTTTTGCTTTCTAACGTGGATGAGATTCTAAACTGTCGATTGAAAAAAATTTGCCCTAAAATGTGCAGTTGATCAAAAGTTATGATAAAAAGAAAACGGCGAGTTAGCCTCACCCAAGTGTGCCATCTATGTTATTACTTTTAGAAGTATACCGTTTGGTTAACACACCCATACATTTCACGCTCACAATCATTCTTCTAAGCTGTACCTATCCTTATCTAACTCTTTTTTCCTTTATTTTCTCCTTCTCTTTCCAGAGCTTTCTCAGTGTATCCCACTTTTTGTACTATCTAACACGTCATTCCATATCTTTATTAATTGTTTCTACATAATTCTTACCAAAATCTTAAACCAATCTTTGGTCGTATCATAGTCTTTTACATAATGACTTATACTGTCTTCGCCTTGACCGCAAAACACACACTGTCTCCTCCTTCTCTAACCAATAATTATTCCTATCCTTCATATTTTCGCATCTTACTCTCAATAGTGCCCTTACACGATCCCCTGAATTGCCTTTCTCCATGTGTAACATCCTCAAATATTTGAGTCCTTCTAAACTTCTTTCCAATTCCTTATATTTCTTGTCATATTTAGCTTTCCTTATCATGCTTTATTCTATTTGCCTTTGCACTTCCAGTCTTTATTTTTAAACTCCGCCTTTAAATCCATATCTTCTCTTAATGCCTGCAAAGCCTCTATGCCCTGCCCATCTCTATTATAATATCTTGCTCTCTCTCTCTCTCTCTCTCTCTCTCTCTCTCTCTCTCTCTCTCTCTCTCTCTCTCTCTCTCTTTCTCAGCAGAAGCAGATGTGTGAAACATCGCTCCGTAAAAGTGGTAATTTCTGAGTGATTTAGAAGTGAGGGAGAGTGTTAAAAAGTTGTGTAAAGAATAGTTGCATAAACCGGGATTAGCCATAAATGTTATCGAGCCGGAATATGCTGATACATAGGCACTGCATTTCGTATAGGGGTTATCAAAGCCTCGTACGATAGGTAGACAAGTAGACATCGGCGGCAAACACAAAACGCTGACGTGTGAAAGTGACGTGTGAAAGTGACGAGACAATAACTGTCTCTGCCGATATTAACGGAATGAACGAGGAATATGCCGAGTATCGATGCTCGGCATGTAAGAAGTCTATAAAAACTGAGGTGACGGCATGTAAGTCCTGTGTTAAGCTTTTCTTAGTTATTATATTATATATTCACAGATCTCCTCTTTACCGCGACTCACCGCGCCACATCTTTCGCTTATCGCTTCCAGAAGAAAGACTTGTGTACTAGCGATCACAGTTGTAATAAAGATTCAGTTTCATTTAATCTCATCGAGTTTATCTTTGACACATTATATTAATCCAGCAGATTCTGACAGGTTATGGGCCCAGACCCATCGATAATATTGCTTCGAAGACTAAAGGAGTTCAAGTGAATAACGTAAACTAATCTCTGAAACGTACGCGATCGCATAAAGATAAAGACAATGAGTTCGGAATCGAAGTACATTATAACGAAACTGAACAATGGAAATTACTTCAACTAGCGATATAAGATGAAAATGTTATTGATTGAAAAGGGCGTCTGGACAGCAGTTACAACGGATCCGCCAAATCCGATTACAGATGACTGGACACAAAAAGACGAAAGGGCACACACTACTATTGCATTAAATATAGAAGACGACCAGAGAGAATTCAACACATTAGGCATTGTGAGACAGCGAAAAGTGCATGGAATAATTTAAAAGATTTCAATGAAAGGGACACGCCAAACAACAAAGTGAGCATTTTGCGACAGCTCATGACAACACGATTAGAAGAAGGCGGTAATGTCGAAGCGCACGTAACCAAAATGACGGAATTATTTCAACGTTTTATAGCCTTTAGAGATGATTTAAAGCCGGAATTTATTTTGTATGTCACAATTCTCAGTTCATTACCGGAAAACTATGACGTATTGGTTACAACGTTGGAGAATCGCAAAGATGAATTAACATCGAGTGTTGATTGCGGAATATCGAAAACGTCTCGAACGAAGTCGCGATAATACTGGAGCCGTATTAAGAATTAGCTCGTTAGCCAAAAGTGGGTCATCAAATGCAAAAAGAGAAGCAGTTGACATGAGTAAATCAAAATGTCTTTTCTGTAAACGTAAAGGGCATTGGAAAAAGGATTGTCGTAAGTTACTTGCGCATAAAGAGAAGAAGAATCAAGATCAACAAGATAAGACTCAGCAGCAGGTAAATTCAGCAGAAGCTAGCGGTGCTGTTCAACATTTATTCGCAGCAATGATGCTAAAGAACGACGGTTGGTTAGTCGATAGTGGAGCAACTAATCACATGGTGAGTAAGCGTGAGATTTTCACCGACATGAAGAAGCATGTTGAAAGTATCTACGTAGCAAACGGTCATAAAGTAACTGCAATCGGCAAAGTAACAGTTAATGCGAAATTCATAAATAAATTAGGTGACATTACAGCAGTTTCGATTGCAAATGTTCTGTATGTGCCACAAATACAAGGAAATTTTATTTCTGTACGACGTTTGACCAAAATGGAATATACTGTGACTTTCGACAATGAAGAGTGCAATATTGTTCGTGCCCATGATGGAATGCAAGTTGCATTGGACGAACCCTGTGGAAATCTGTACAAACTGAAGACACCAAATATGATATGTGCAATAGGAAATCCAGATCCGGAACCAATGAAGAATTGCGTTCATAAATGGCATAGTATTCTCGGTCATAGAGACATCCAGGTAATGAAGACATTGCCATCAAGCGATCTCGTCGATGGTGTTTATTTTGACGAATACAGCAAGGATTGTAACAACATCTTAAACTGCGAAATATGTCTTCAAGATAAGATGAGCAGGATGAAGTTTCCGAATTCGAATAATCGAGCGAAAGAAAAGCTGGACTTGATCTATTCGGATGTCTGCGGTCCGATGCAAACAGCGACACCATCTGGTAAAAGGTACGGTCTCACCTTTATAGATGACTATTCTAAGTTTACTGCCATTTACCTGATTAAAGAGAAATTGGAAGTTTTTGGTAAATTTAGAGAATTTGTGGAGATGTGCAAGACAATGTTCAATCGTAAACCGAAGATGATCCGCACAGATAAAGGAGGAGAATACATGAGTGTCGAATTCATCAAGTTCTTGGATCGAGAAGGCATTCGATATCAACGGACGGCGCCATATAGTCCACAACAAAATGGTGTTGTCGAGCGTAAAAATCGGACGCTCATCGAGATGGCAAGGTGCATAATATTGGAAACTAGGCTTGAGAACAAGTTTTGGGGCAAAGCGGTCGTAATACGAAAAGCGGAAGAAACTTGATTCAAAGGCAACTGAGGCAATTTTTGTTGGCTACGATGCAATCTCAAAAGCGTATAGGTGTTATGTTCCATCGAATGGAAAAGTAATCATAAGTCGAGATGCTAAATTTGTCTACAAGGACAGCGATTGGAAGATTCATCAAGATGAGTTTAAGGAGGAGAGCGAAGTCACAATTATGCATCTACCTGAAGATGAATTCTACACGCTGATGAAGAAAATTGGATAGAAGAAAACGATCTTGAAGATGCTCACGTTAACGATGAAGGTAATATTCGTCGATCCACAAGATCGAATTTTGGCGTACCACCACTTCGTTACATTGAAGAAATTAACGTCATTAAGGAAGAATTAGTCGAGTCAAAGACATACAATCAAGCAATCCATTCCGAACACAAAAATGAATGGATTCAGGCAATAAAAGACGAAATTAAGTCACTTCAAAAGAAAACAAGACGTGGGAACTCGTGGAGTTGCCGAAAGATCGACGTGCAATTGGTTGTAAATGGGTATATAAAATAAAATCCCATGGAAAGAATAAAGTATTCAAGACACGATTGGTTGCACAGGGCTTCTCCCAAAAATATGGAATTGAGTATAATGAAGTGTTTGCTCCAGTAGTAAAACACGCAACATACAAGATCTTACTTACTATTGCGGCCAGAAAGCAAATGAAAGTTATCCATCTCGATGCGAAGACAGCGTTTCTAAATGGAAAATTGGACGAAACGATCTATATGAAACAACCTCCCGGCTTCACTGAAGAAGGAAAATAACATCTAGTTTGTCTCTTGAGGAGAAGTATATACGGTTTAAAGCAATCGGCCAGGGTGTGGAACAAGACAATTTATCAAGTTCTTACTGATGCAGGTTATAATGATCCATACCTATACATATTAGAGAAAGATGGTAAATTCTGTTATTAATCTATGTCGACGATGTAATAGTGGCCAGCGAAGACGACAATATGTTAACAGAATGCGAGCAAGTTTTGAGTGCAGAATTTAAAATCAAGAATCTTGGAGATATTCAAAACGATCTCGGTTTGCAAATCAAACGCGATCTCAACGGAAACTTTGCACTTAACCAAAAACAATACATCATGAAGATTATTAAGGATTTTGGTATGGTGGAAGCGAAAACCTCGAATGTTCCAATCAACGTGTCATACGGCAAAGGAAATTCCGAGTTGTTGAGTTAATGGATAACGAAAACTATCGTAAATTAGTTGGTTGTTTACTTTACATCGCTGTGAATACAAGACCAGACATCTCAGCAAGTGTAACAATCTTGGCACAGAAGGTAACAAAACCAACACAAGAAGACTGGAATGAACTAAAACGTATCCTTTGATATCTCAAGAATACAGCAGATCTGTCACTTATGCTTAGCGGTATCAACGGTAAAACTGGTCTCATCGGTTATGCTGATGCAAATTGGGCAGAAGACATTGCATTACATCAACGCATGTCAACTACCGGCTACGTTTTTAAGTATTTTGATGGTATAATCAGCTGGTGTAGCAAGAGACAAACTTGTGTTGCTAAATTGTCTATGGAAGCTGAGTATATAGCACTATCTGAGGCAAGCAGTGAAGCACTATGGATTCGTCGTCTACTGAGGGACTTCAAACAGCCGGAAAAGGACTCAACTACGATCTACGAAGATAATCAGAGCTGCTTGAAATTGATCAAAGAAGAGAAGTTGTCAAATCGTTCCAAGTACATTGATGTGCATGCTTATTTCGTCAAGGACCACGTTGACAAGGGGACGGTTAAATGTATCTACTGTCCAACAGAAGATATGGTTGCTGATTTATTAACGAAACCGTTACCAGCTAGTCGAATCATAAAATTACGAAAGTATTGCGGTTTAATGGAAATTTGAATGAGGAGTGTTGAAAAATTAACGTATACATTCAAATTTATACTTATCTCAGGTTTATTATAGTTATAATGATTTCAGACAAAGTTACTAGGGTAAAGGTTTATTTCTATTGGTAGATTATCGACTTAGTTATTTTGCTATGTTTCAGCTCTAGTTATTATACGGGTGTTTGAAACCACCCGCCCACCCCTTTTCTTTCAAAAACTAAGCATTTTAGAGAAAAACGTTCCAGACAAAAATTGTATGGTTTTGAAAGGAACATAAGATGGTGTCATTGATTTGACCTTGGGTGGCATCGTTAAGGACAGGTCAAGGACACCTTCAGTTTCTTAAATGGAACCCCCTATTTTTTATTGCATATTCCTATAGCTTATGTCGAGAGCTTTCTAAAACACTATAATTAAGTATTTTTTCATTAAGTACTTTTCGAGTTATAAAGCTTGAAAGTTACAGTATTGTGACATAATATTTTGTTAAGTATTTATAATTCAAATTCTTTACTTTTTATTTTTGCAAACAATATAAATCAATTAATGTAAAAAAACAAAATTTTCTTAAAGAAAAATTTGTGTGTAGAGCGTAATGTGGCACAGTAGATAGCGCACTAATCTACAAAGCTGAAGAACAATTTTAATGCCATTTATAATGAGTTTAATTCTTGTACCGTTGTTAAGAACAATGTCTAAAATACCTGGAATAAACTATTGCGCGCTGTGTAATTTCTGTAGGCATTCATATTCATGCATTAAGTTTCATTCTTACAGAATGTCTATTCACCAAGTACATATTGAATTACTTACGACAAAAACTTAAATTTAGCGTATACCATGAAAGAAAAGTACCGATTTTTTATTGCGTGATTGAAGGAGACTCACGCAAATCAAGCACCCCGAATCGTGAGAAACTAAGAAAATAATGAATATGCAATAAACAGTTACACAATAAGTTTTTCTTTAAGAAAATTGTGTTTTCTTTACATTAATTGATTCGTATTGTTTGCAAAAATAAAAAGTAAGGAATTTGAATTATAATTACTTAACAAAATATTATGTCACATACTGTAACTTTCAAGCCTTATAACTCGAAAAGTACTTAATGAAAAAATACTTAATTATAGTGTTTTGGAAAGCTCTCGACATAAGCTATAAGAATATGCAATAAAAAATAGGGGGTTCCATTTAAGAAACTGAAGGTGTTTTTGACCTGTCCTTAACGATGCCACCCAAGGTCAAATCAATGACACCATCTTATGTTCCTCTCAAAACCATACAATTTTTGTCTGGAACGTTTTTCTCTAAAATGCTTAGTTTTTGAAAGAAAAGAAGTGGCGGGTGGTCTTAGACACCCGGTATATTCACAGATCTCCTCCTTACCGCAACTCACCGCGCCACATCTTTCGCTTATCGCTTCCAGAAGAAAGACTTGTGTACTAGCGATCACAGTTGTAATAAAGATTCAGTTTTATTTAATCTCATCGAGTTTATCTTTGACACATTATATCAATCCAGCACATTCTGACATGTTGATTGTCCAATGAGAGTTACAAAAGATAGTCAAATGATGATAGATTTAATTTTTTCGAATAAGGAAGTAAAGGTATAGGTAAATGAGAAACCTAAAATAACGGACCATTCATGGCTAAAAAAGTAGAATTTAATATAAATAAAAAGAGAAATAAATGTAAAGAATTTAAAGGCAGGGACTATAGTAAATTTAATGTAGATGATTTTCTTAGAATAATGGAAGAAAGAACTGAGCAAGGTCAAGAGCTAGATATAAGTATAAGGGCGGAGAGATTTGTTAATAGTATAGTAAGTGTATTGGATACTGTAGCACCTAAAAAGAAGTTTAAAATTCCGAAAGTATGGAAAAGGAAAAAGTGGTATTCAGATAAAATAAGAATGGCAGCAGTTAGAAGGGATGAGGCTCACAGTAGAGTAATAAGTACAGGTAAGGAACAGGACTGGGAATATTTCAAGAATGAAAGAAATGCAGTAGTTAAACTTATCAGGGCAAAAGAAAAGGAATATTATAAGAATATGATAAATAATAATAAGAGTGATCTACAAAGATGTGGAACACTTTAAAAGAATTAATTAAGGGTGAGCAAAGGGGTTTAGAGAACATTGATAATGTAAATTTTGAAATATTAGAAAACATAGAAAAACGCAATATAGCTGATAAATATAATATATAGGTTTCACCAAAAATATGGCAACCCCTAAATATTTCGAATACTCCGCATTTTAGAAAAAAAATGTTTCAGACAAAAGTTGTAGGGTTTCAAGTAACGTATTAAATAGTAATATTAATTTGACTACAAATAACTTTGTTAATGCCAGGTAAAAAAATAACTTTAAAATTTTTAAATAAAAACCTCTATTTCTGATTGCATATTCTTATCGCTTACCTCGAGAGCTTTTCAAAACACTATAATAAAGAATTTTTTTATTAAATACTTTTCAAGTTATGTGGAGCTTGAAAGCTACGATACCGCCGGCATCAGCGTTACCCAAGAAGTACCGCGTGGAGGTTGCACGGTCGGATTTACACTAGCAGAGTTGTAAATAACAATACTTTTGTGACTAAAGTTCTTAATTACTAATTATTTTACATAATTTTAATTTAAATTGACTTTAAGTACAAATGTTTTTCGGAATTGTAATTAAAGTCGTTTAATTACAAATACATTTTGAAATTGTAATTAAACTCAAATTTTATTACAATTAAAAAAATAAAAAAAGTAATTATTATTTACATTTTTCTAAATTACAAATTTTACAACCTTAATTTACATTTTTTGTGTGTTTGAGTGTTTTAGAGTAAATTCTGAAAGTGGTTTCCATTGACTTCTTGACAGTATGCCAATCTTTGATAAAACGCAGAAATAGCTCTACGCTTTGATTCAGTAGGTATCAAGTCTTGGGTATTTTGAGGTTTTGTTTCGTAAACCTTATTCTTCAGATAGCCCCAAAAGTAATAATCAAGAGGAGTTAGATCTGGTGACCTAGGTGGCCAACTTTCCCCACCCTCATTTTGGTTCCTTCTTCCTATTCACCTTTGCGGGAAAACTTCATTTAAAATTCGACGTGGCCCTGCACCAAAATGAGGCACAACTCCATCATGCTGAAACCATATTTGCTCAAAGTTATTTGGAAAAATATTTTGTATGGCTGGAATTATTTCATCTACAAGTAATCTCTCGTACCTATAAGCATTGAGATTTTTCTTTAAAAAAATGGCCCTATCACATAAGCATCTATCATGCCGCACCATACATTTATTTTTTGTGGGTATTGATGACTTTTCCGCACCCAATTCGGATTTTCATCTGACCAGAGACGAAAATTTTGATTATTAACCTCTCCCGTCAATGTAAAGGTTGTCTCGTCTGTAAAATCAATTTGATAAAGAAAGTTGGGCGAGGCATCTATATTAGGTTCATCATTCTTGCACAGAAGCGTATACGACGCTCATCATCTCCGTCTTGCAATTCTTGAACGTATTGCAGTTTGTATGGATGTAATTTATTTTTTCTTAAAATTCTGTGTACGGACATGGGAGCAATGTCGTGAGAGCTTGAGCTGCTCTATTAACAGACGTATGGGGATTTTCAATAAAAGTCTGCAGAACATCAAGTTGTTTGATGTCGTTATTAGTTGCAGACGATGGCCTGTCAGACCTAAAGCGACTTTTTACACTACCAGTTTCTTGAAAACGTCATACAGTTTTCAAAACAGTAGATTTACTAATTTGGCGATTCGGACACGTGTTAAAATAATAATCGAACGACATCAGTGAACGATCGTTTATTATCACCCCATCCGCGCATGATTAGGATAGTGATTCTTTCACGCTCCGATAATTCGTTAGCCATTTTGCTTTCTCATAGAGAAAGCTTTGTGATAGTGAAAACAATTTTTTTCGAGATTTTAAAGAAAATAGATTTAGAATGTTCTAAAATGTCGAGAAATCATATTAGTAGAAAATGTCCGAAAGTATGTATGTGTGCGTATGCGTATGCGTGTGTCGCGCGCGCGCGTGTGTGTGTGTGTACGGATTTTTTGAACACGCATCTACTTCTACAATTTTTTAGATACCGGGTTGAAGTTTTGCACACAAATAGAGTATCATAGAAAGTATGTTTTCCTCTAATTTTATTAAAATCCGTCGACCGGTATGGATTTTAAGGGGATTTTCATTTTTCAGAAAAGCGTGTTTTACGCTAGTTTTCTCAATATTTGAGATATTGATCTATTTCTAATTCTATTATATTTTTTAGTTTTTCCTATCCCTATATTTCATATATAATTCTTTAAAATTTAATTAATCTATTCTTGAGTTAT
Source organism: Temnothorax americanus (assembly GCF_048541705.1). Lineage (NCBI taxonomy): Eukaryota > Metazoa > Arthropoda > Insecta > Hymenoptera > Formicidae > Temnothorax > Temnothorax americanus. Next base: position 648,702 of record NW_027509688.1, on the reverse strand, counting down.
AAAAGTTTCAATGAACTTGGCTGTTTTCTTTTTAATAGAAATTGGTAACTTCTTTATTATTAACAATTTTTATTAAGTCTATTATATTCTTCAGTCTTTTCTACCCCTATTTTATATATAACTAGCATGCCCCGCCGGGCTTCGCCCCGGCCCCGGTATTTTTCTAATTTTTTTTTATTTTTTTTTATTTTTTATTTTTTTTAGTTAGTATGCTATTCGGGGCGGAGACGAATCCAACAAATAGATCATTAAAATCTGTCCAGCCGTTCTTGAGTTATAAATGGTGTAACTAACCCGACTTTGTTTTATATATATAAGATTTGTTAAGATTAGTTCTGGATTTGGTTGATTAGTTACCAATTTTGTTAAAAAAAAGCCAAGTTTACTGAAATTTCTATAACTCAAGAACTGATTAATTAAATTTTAAAGAAATATATATAAAATATATATAGGGGTAAAAAAATTGAAGAATATAATAGAATTAATAAAAACTGCTAATAATAAAAAAGTTACCAATTTCTGTTTAAAAATATCTACGTGATTACTCTAATTTCCGCAAATTTTGAGATATCAAGCCAAATACAACACCAATTTATCTTTAATGATACTCTATTCATAAAAAAGGTGTGCAAGTAGAAACTTATTGCACATTGCTTCCTCATAGTTTTTAAATGTGCAAGTAGAAACTTGTACATTGCTTCCTCATAGTTTTTTACATCTTGCCAGTCTTCTTCCGTGGGTTCTAATTGTCTTCTTGCTAAATAGTTCACTACAAAAGCAATATCTGGTCGTGTAGCATTTGCCAGATACATTAAGCTTCCTATAGCTTTTTTATAAGGTACTCTTCTAATTTCTTCTCCAATACTCCTTTCTTCTAATTTACTCTTTTTGTTTTGACGTAGAACTACGTCTTTCCCGGAGAGTGAGGGGTAATTTCGGGTGCACGACTGCAACGTTTTCTTGTAACGTTTTCTTTTGCAACGTTTTCTTCTTCTCGAAAAGTATTATAGGAAAATATACTTTATTATAGTGTTTTTGAAAGCTTTCGATGTGAGCTAAATGTTCCTGCAATTTATTTTGGTGGTTTTTTATAACCGATTTTCTTGAATATAAGAGCCTGATGTCTGTCTGTATGTCTGTCATATGTCTGTTTGTCTGTCTGACCGTGAACTACTTATTCGTTAATAGACCGAATTTTAAAGAATTATATATGAAATAGGGGTAGAACTTTCCGGGAATGACGGTGGTGGGGTTAATTTTTTGATACCGATTTTTTTTAAACTGGTTGTGTAGTTTTTTGTTATATTTTCAAAAATAATAATCGTAGAGTAATAAATAAGTTGTCATTTGATAGCTTATATAGTCTTATTTTTTTTCTAAAGTCTATAAGGTCTTCAAAAGGGGTTATCGATTTCTGTTAAAAAAAACAGCCAAACTTACCAAAATTTCTATAACTCAAGAGCTGATTAACCAAATTTTAAAGAATTATATATGAAATATATATAGGGGTAGAAAAAAACTGAAAAATATAATAGAATTAATAAAAATTGTTTTATTTATTTTACTATTGAAAAAAAAATAAACGGGCACAGTAACAACTGTGCCGCACAATGTAGAACTACGTCAACTGTCACTATTTCATGTTAAAGTATTCAGCGAACTAAAGTAGACGTAGGACTACGTTAACTGACGTAGCTGAATACTTTAACATGAAATAGTGACAGTTGACGTAGTTCTACGTTGTGCAGCACAGTTGTTATTTATTGCTCACTTTTCTGGTGACCATAGGAATACTCTAAGGCTTGCATTTATTCATATGAAACTTTTCCAATATGCTCTCAGTATATCGCGTCTGATGAATGCTCATATATCTTTCTTCTTTGTTTCGCTCTATTGTTATTCTCAGAAAGTTTTTGGGTTCTCCAAGATCCTTCGTCTCAAATGTTCCACTCAATTTCTTTTTAATTTCCTCTAATTTCTCCTGGTCATTATTTGCAACCAACATATCGTCTACATAAAGTAGTACGACCACTATTTTGCCTTCTTTCCTCCACGTGAATAGGCATGGCTCAGGTAGGTTATTTTCTAATCCAAGTTTCTAAGCCTCTTCTGAAAATCTCTTATTCCATCTTTTTGGACTTATCTTCAATCCATACAAAGCTCTATTTAATTTACATACCTTGGTCTTCTTGGTGTTTTTATTCACTTCTACTCCGTCTAGAATTTCCATGTATATCTCTTCTTCTAGAATTCCATTCAAGCATGCAGTTTTTACAGGGGGGGGGGTTTGGAATTTCCCTCTGGTGAGGGAGGATAAGCGCCTTTTGTCTTTTGACAACCTGGCGCAAACAATGTAGACCTTTCCTAATAAGGATTTTGGAACAATTATTTAACCTTAGCTTAACTTACTCTTCATCTCTTTCTAACTGTCCCCTTAGAAAGAGACGAAGAATGAGTTAAGCTAAGGTTAAATATTATGCGACATTGGTGTAACCGGGCCCTCTCTCAACTCGACAATTTGCATATACAGGGTTAGGTCTCGTCGTTTGTACGTCGCTAATTTATGCACTTAGCGTGAGACATTATCGCGCCTTTTAATATAATTTTAAGCCTCTTATTATTAAAAAAAAAAGTAAAAGTATAATATTAAAAAAATAATTTATAAGTAAATTAACTTTTTGTTTTGCATGTGATGATACAAAGTCTTGTCATAAACTGTGGGGAGGTCGATTTGCTGAAGATGTTGATCCTGATTTTCATAATCTAAATTCATCGATTAATATTGACAAGCGAATGTATGCTGAAGATATTCAGGTAAAAATTTAGTATATAATATAATTGATATGTTAAAATTTTAGCCCTTAATATTAATATTAACAGATCGCTCATCGCGATTTTTTATTTTTTATTTAGTAAAATAGAAAAAAATTTATAACTATCTAACAAACTATCTAACAAGTAATACAGCATTGCGCCACATAGATTTTCTGTAGTAAATTTACCGCTCTACAAAAAAGATCTCTTATCATTTTTTCATAAATTCAACCGTTCAAAAGATATCCAAAGTTAAAGTTTGATAAACTTTATAAAACATGTTTTTGCTTCTTATGAATTTCGTATCATATCAACTATAAAAAATTATAAAATAATCAATACATATTTTTGTAGAAAATTTAACGATCTATAAAAAAGGTTTCTTGTATTTTTTTCATAAATATAACCATTTCGACGATATTAAGGTTTATACTTTGAACTTTAAACCTATATAAGTTAAACAGTTAAATACTTTTAAAGCGCGTCACTAACCTACATACGTCAATTGACGCGCTTTAAACACTTAATACTTTTAAAGCTAGTCACTAACCTACATAGGTTAGTTGACGCGCTTTAAAAGTACATACTCTGTATTCTCTACTTTAAATAACTTTCCTTTCAATATATCAACAATTCACTGCTTTAAATAATTTTCCTTCGTTCATACATATACTATTTCCACATAAATATCAATTATTTATGTTTATTAGTACTCAAAATAACTGCTATATTTCTCAACCTTTTTTGTTTATAACTTTTTAATGAACAATGACCGCCACTAAAACCTTTTGAAGGTCACTCAGGAGGGTGACTTTGACAACATATGTCAAGGTCAAGGTCATCGGTGAGGTTTGACCTTTTATGCATACTTACCTTTTTTTCTTTCTCTATTAATTAATACTAGTTAATTGTTAGCAGATGTTAGAATCTTTTTATTTCTAATTCTTTGTTTAATTAAATTTTTTAATTACTGTTTTGGTTATATTTATCATTTTTGCAATATATTTTACTTGACGTCTTTTATCTTTTTTTAGAAAAGTTTTTTGTAAGAGTTTATTTGTGTGTTATTTATATATTCCTTACACATAAAATATTATTTTTTATTATCCTTATTGTTGTGAGAAGGCTTTGTACAAGCGATGTGCTCCCGCTCTTCCAGAGGGCAGCTCCCGGTTGGCGGCGCGGCTCGAAGCGCCTCGCGTGCATGCGGGCATCATGGATGCTCATAAGAGCCACGATCACTGTTGTGTTCAGACGTCGATTACGGTTTACGATACACAAAGTGTGTGTGTGTGTGTGTGTGTGTGTGATATACATTACATATAGAATAAATAGAGTACTTAGAGTGTTTAAAGAAGTAAAAGAGATCATTTCCTGCCCATCTCGCCACATCCCAAAGCGTTCTGAGCGATAGTTACAACACTTATCATAATGCTTACTATAAAAATATATAATTGACATTTTATGATAAAAGAAATGTAGATAAATCAGGAATTTATCTGAACAGGATATTATCTCATAAATAATGCTAATAAGGTTTATCTGTAATTATTTTCAGGGAAGCGTAGCTTATGCGCGTGCTCTTTGCAAGATAAATCTTCTCTCACAGGAAGAGATGCAACTCATAAATGTGGCTTTTAAACAGGTATTATTTTTTAAAATTTATACTGCCAAAGATTTGACTTTATCGTATTACAGATTAACACAACATTTTTTTGTTACCATGTAACAAAAAATAATAATTATATTAAATAGCTATGTACTATATAATCAAAATAAAGAATTTGAAACTTTAATTAGATACAAGACGAATGGGACAATAATAAATTTATTATAAATCACGAAGATGAGGATATACACAGTGCCAACGAACGAAGACTTTCGGTATGTTGATAATAACATAATCTACTGAGTTTATATTTTAATTTTTTACTGATACAAAGTTAATTAATTAATTGCATTATAAGTCGTCTTATTTCGACCCAACTGGCCAATTGATACAAGAATTGCACGACGTTTCGACCGAATTCTGGTCCGGTAATTGCATTATATTTAAAAAATACGGTAAATATTTACCCTTATGAACACCCCTCAATGACCTTCTCCTTCACATATATTACAGAGGACACCCTCCTGAGTAACCTTCAGAAGGTTTTAGCCTTCGCTCGTTCTTTATTTTTATTAAAAAATTATTAATAAAAAAGTTGGAAAAATATAGCAATTATTTTAAATATTATAAAAGGCATAAACAACTGATATGTATGTAGAAATAGTAATGTATGAATAAAGGAAAGTCATTTATACCAGTGAATCGTTAATATATTGAAAAGTCTTTTTGTTAAAGCAGAGAATAGTTAACATAAAAAAAATAAAAATAAAGATAAGAGGAGGCACCTCCAATGATCTTGATCTTGACATATGTTGTCAAAGACATGATCCTCAGTAACTTTTCCTTATAACTTAATCGTTGGTCATTGTTTATTTAAAAGTTATGAACAAAGAAAGATTGAAAAATATACAAGTTTGTGTCAGTGTTAAAAGAAGTAATTTGTTGATATATGTATAAACAGTACACATATAAGCAAGGGTGGGTGGGAGTAGAGTTTGGTTCGCGTGAAAAGTTCAAAACCCCAACCGTACAATGATAGACTTCGTTTTGCCTTATAAGCAAGGGTGAGGTGGGGTGGGGTGGATCTCGCTTTGCATGGAAAATACAATGCTGTCCAGAAAACCATCCAATCTGTCCAGAGAACCATGTCACGAAGTGAGATCCACCCCACCCCGCCCCACCACTGCTTATAGAGCAAAACGAGGTCTATTATTGTACAGTTCGGGTTTTCAACTTTCCACGCGAATCGAGGTCCATACCCACCCACCCCGCCTACATGTGTACTGTCTATACACACATATTAGCAAATTACTTCCCTTAGTATTGACACAAACTGTTATATTTCTCAATTATATTTGTTCATAACTTTTTAATAAATAACGGCTAAAACCTTCTGAAGGTCTCTCAGGAGAGTGCTCTCTACAATATATGTAAAGAAGAAAGTCATTGAAGGAGGGTTTGTAAGGGTAAATATTTACCGTTCCACTGAGAAATGGGAAGCAAGGAAACCTGAATCCCTTGTTTACAGCGATAAACAATACGTGACGCTAAAAAGACGTGTATGGTCACATATTATAGCAAAAAAATTTATTCTCAAACTAATATTTCGTGTGTAAAGCCCCTTGCACAATAGGCGATAGCGATAGCGATAGCGACAGCGACAAGGTTGCCGACAAAGGTATCCCAGCAAACGATAAAAGATTGAAAAGAATTAAAACAGGATTGCCAGGAATTCAATTAAGGACTTTCCGAATTCCATTCTGTCCAAAAAAAAGATTGAAATAGTTTCAATATCATGGAATTCCTTATTTTGGAAAGAATTTGTCTTTTTTGAATCCCATCCAATTCCAACACAAAAATATTATACCACTGAATGCCAGGTTAGGGATTGGAAAGTTTCGTGATGAATTCCATTGAATACCATTGATTCCGTTAACGAAATGAATACCACTGAATTCCAGGTTAGGGATTGGAAAGTTTCTTGATGAACTCCATCTAACTAACTAGGAATTAAAAATTTCCGTATTGAATTCCATTGAATTTCGTCTATTCTGACAATAAAATGAATACCATTAAATGCCAGGATAGGAATTAAAAAATGTCCGTGTTGAACTCTGTGGCGGTACGCGCCAATAATAGTACATACACGCCCGCGCGGTATCTGCATTACCGGCAATTCGCGTCGACGCCGCTAGGCGTCGCATCGCCGGGATATCTTCTCGAGTTCAAAGTTTCGTCTTGACCGCTATGTAAAGGGACCCCCTACGGTGCCTGACAGATCTTACAAATCTCATTTTCGGGCTAATTGCCCGTCGGCAGTAGTGCGTGTAATGCCCTTAGGCATACACAAAAGCTTACCGACGAACAACGGCGTTTGGTCGCCCAACGGAGGCGCGAGACGTTTCCTAAACCATCTAATGCCATGCAATTCCATAACCTTTACGGATTCCATAGGAGTGGATGGAATTTACTTTTTTGGATTCCATGGGATTGGACCATCTCATTTCGAATCCCATCTAATTTCATCTAATTTCGCCAAAAAAAGGGATTCAAAGGTATTAAAAAATTTTAATATCTTTTAATCCTTTTGCGTTTGCTGGGATAGCTTTGTAAAATATCTGCGTTCGTATACGGTGTGCTAGATGCCGTGAAACTTACTGTTTCCCTTGCTTTTACGATGAATATCATCCTGGTTCGTGCAATATTGACGTGTAAAACGACTGTATACAATATATTTTAAACTATATATTTCATATTATATAATTCACTTTTAAAAATTAAACAATATTTTTAATAATATCATTTTTGCGCTGTATTTTCTCGTAATTTTCAAAAATATAAAACCATTTTATTTCCTACCTGACGTTCTTCATTTTTGTACCAATATTCAAAATAAGAAAGTGTAAATTTTTCATTGAAAACAAAATTGAAAACGATTAAATATTAATTAACATGGATTTGATAAATTTTACATTAAAATTAAAATTCTGTGTACATAGCGCGCTCGGAATTCTTCAAAGTCGATTTTCTCGAGTTTTTCTGAAAAGCGCGCCTTAATACTTTGGGAAATTGATGTCCGAATGATAACTCTCAAGTACAGTAAGTACGAAAAAAAAACAAAAATCCGTTAGCCTGAAGGTCCCCTTGTAAGTGTATCTTTATATTCCCATCCAAGGATCTGTTACGGATGTGTCTATATGACCGCGTCAGGTTAACTAACGAGTCATGTTTAGGTGCGCAATTATACAGAGTACTATTTGCTTTACATTGACCAGATAGGACAGCCACTTTATTTATAAAGCTTACAATCTTTTGTATGAAAAAGTAAAACAAATTTTGTATGTATGTACTCTCTAATTGAATCTCTCTCTGTCTTTAACTCGACTGTACTCGGTGCCCTCTCTTGATAGACACATTACTTCATATTAATACATTGTATCTCTCTCTACTTTAACACTTTCCCTTATTAATTTAAAGTTAATACAGTATCTTTGGAACATCAAACAAAAAATAAAAAAAAACTTTTTTATTATGAAAGTCCCATTCGATTGCAGAAAATTTTCAGACGTATTCTGCGTAGAGGCTTCGTCATGATGTCCGCAACTTGTTCCTCAGTTGAAGTTTGTTGAATGCCTAGCCTTTTTTCGATTATCTTCTCTCCAATGAAAATGAAAAAGTGCTTGATCGCAATATGTTTTGTTCTACTGTGTAATTCCGGATTTTGAGCTAATCTTACTGCCGCAGAATTATCCACTTGAAGAACCAAACCTTGTTTTAATTTCACGATGCCTTCGAATAATTTGGTCAGTCAAATGACTTCTTTAGCCGCTTCATTTTCAGCTACGATCTCCGCTTCTGTTGTCGAAGTAGCTACCATCGCCTGCCTGTGACTCAGCCACGAAACAGCTCTGTATGTGACAACTACTCCCGAAGTCGATCGACCAGTTTTTGTACATCCTCCGAAATCTGCATCACTGAAACATTCTAGAATGCCTTTATTTGTGTTGTGACAATAAACTATCCCCAAATCGATAGTCCCTGCAATGTATCGAAATATTCTCTTGACTCGAACAATATCTTCTTCAGATATGGGTTCTCGAGTGATCTTGACAAGAATCCCACACTGTAAGCCAAATTCGGCCTTGTGCTGAGCATCAGGTACATCAGTGTACCGACTGCTTGTCTGTATGGAAACTTGTGCTCCTTGATATCATCTTTCCCTGTTTTGGAAGTTTCAGGACTCTTCAGCATCGGCGTTGAGATTGGCTTGCAATTTACGAAAATAAAGCGCTCAAGAATTCTTTTTGCATAAGCTTTCTGACTTATTTTAATGTTACTTTCCTTTTGTTTAATCTCAAGTCCTAAAAAGTACTCTGTTTCTTTTGAGATCATTTTGAATTCCGATTTCAGATCTCTAAGAAAAACTTATAAACCTTGTGGATCAGTTGCTTCAACCAACCCATAATCCACGTATACAACTAGTATAAGTTCCTTGCCGTCTCTCTCTCTCTCTCTCTCTCTCTCTCTCTCTCTCTCTCTCTCTCTTGTATTTTGTTTTTCATTTCTATGCATGCTTCGTTCTTCGCCGCGAGTGTATCACCCGTTTTCTATTAATTTTGCTAGTAATCGGCTTTGATCTTTGCTATGTAGCATCTTTTGCGGATACGTGAGCTGAATCTGTTAATCTTTTCTCTGGATTTTCATTCTTCATTTTCCACTTATGCTCTCATGCTTACGCTCTTATGCTTACGCCGCGTCTTTCGCCAGGGAGTGTTACCTGCTCGTCTTACTTCCATTTTCATTTACTGCCGAGTGCACGTCGACAGCAGCCACATAGCATAGGGAATTTAGGGTTGAAGATCCATTACATTGCATGCGGCCATAAGGAGACGTGTAAACTGTTGTGATGGATTTTTTAATAGCGGGAAAATGTCTTTGGATAGGGGAGGAGAGGTCTCCTCTATATATTTAATCAAATAACCAGCTTTGTCCGAATATATCGCACAGTTAAAGATAACGTGGTTTATGTCTTGTATTGGGTTGCCACAGGGGCAGGCTCCAGAGGCAATAATATTCTTTCTAGCCAAACTATAATTAAGATTATAATGCCCGCTACGCAGTCTATTTATGAGGACTATTTCCTTACGCCTAATAAAGGGTTTCTTATTAAACCAAGGACGATCCATATGGTAATTATTATAGAAGAATGTGCCCTTATATAAATGAGCCTCGAGAGCAAAGAAACTCTTTAACTTGTCTGCGAATACTAGCTTTGGATACAGGATAGAAATCACAATGGGGGATTTTGAAATCAGGAGTGAAGCATTTCCTTGAGGCTGTCTTGGCTGTCTTGTCTGCTAGCTCGTTACCGGTAATACCCCGGTGAGCCGGAATCCACGCCAGCTGAGGATCTACTCCTTTGTTTGACAGCTGGTACATTTTTTCCTTTAGCCAAGGGACGACGTAGTTTTGTTGGTTCGCTTTGTTAGAGCATACGTTCTCCAAAAGACGCTTTTGGAGTTTAAAAAGATTACAATTTTTTTCCCCTTCCTTTGTCCAGCAGTGATTAATGCTTGTAAAATGGCCCAGGCTTCCGCCGTAAAAATTGTGGTTTGCATTAGCAATTTATGCTGAATTTGAATTGCTAGTTCAAACGATAAAATACCTGCACCGACAAATCAAAGTCATATCTTTAGAGCCGTCGGTATAGAAGGAGATTGCATCCTTTCTTAATTTTTGAGTCCTTTCTAAAAAGAGAGAAATCACATTGCTGATGCTGGAATCAAATTGGAGAGAGATATAGTGGATGATGTGAACCGTGGACTCATAACTATGGTTAAACACCGGCAGAGATATTGACTGATGAATCTTGCTAGCTTCCCCGATGATGGAGCGGAAATATCTAAATGTTGGGATGTACTTACAGGCTTTTTCACAATTATTTGGAGATCTCGTGATCAAGATTAGCTCATCTAGACTGTTGGTAACCGGGCTGAACTCTTGCGCAATATTTTTTAGAACCAGCTTTGATGTCAAATATTTGTATCTAAATTGTAGAGGGGGTTCCTTTGCTTCACCAAGCAAAACGTTGATCGGCGTGGATTGTCTGTAGCCGAAAGCGGTTCTAATAGCTTTATATTGGATTCGCTAGAGTTTCTCAAAAATAGTGAAGTTGCCCGATAACTGGAAGACCTGACACCCATAATCGATGTTGCTGCGGATAAGACCATTATAGATCATCATCAGCTGCTGGGGGTGAGCGCCCCACCAGACTCCGGCCAAGGCAGTCATGACGTTAAGTGCCTTTTTACACTTGCCAATAACGTAAGTGATGTGGGGTTTGCCGCTGAGTGCGCAATCAACAAAGATGCCCAGAAATTTGACAGCTTCATGGTATTGGATCGGATTACCGTTGATGGTGATGTCAGGAATAAAGGAAGGCATGGGTCTTTTTTGCGTGAAGATCATTGCTTGTGATTTAGAAGGCGAAAGTGCCAGTCCTTTGTTTGAGAGGAAGTTTGGGATTCTTTCGATAGACTCGTTGATAGATTGTACAGCCATGTTAAGATCTTTGTTGGTAGAATATATAGATTACGATGTCATCCGCGTACAGAAGAATTTTGCAGTCGGCATTAATTAAGCGGGCAATATCCTTGATATAGATATTAAAGAGAGTCGGACTTTGTGTGTGTGTGTGTGTGGTGTGTGTGAGGATGGAACCTTGAGGGGATCCTCTTCTAGCGAGGAGGGGCCGAACTTAACCCCGTTTTGTATATAGAATATGAATCAGTTGCCAATTAAATTGTGGATAAATTTTTGGAAAGAAGCTGGGATTTCAATATTAGCAAGGTCATCGATCAAAATGTGCGGCAACACATTGTCGAATGCGCCATTTATATCTAAGAAAGCCGCTGCCGTATAGGCACCTTTTAGGAAACCCGCTTTAACATCGTTGGTCAGTGCAACCACGCTGTCAAAGCAGGATTTAGCATTTCTAAATCCAAGCTTTGAGTCTGAAAGCAGATCTTCATGTTCGAGGTACCATCTCAAGCGGTTGTACATGCACTTCTTCATGATCTTTAGCACGCAGGAGATAAGCGAGATAGGCGTAACTCCTTTGCCACCAGGTTTGGGAATAAAGATAATAATACGGGAAGAATGATTGCGCATTACGTCTGGGGGAAAGGAGGTTAGGAACGGCCAGCGCGCGAATCCCGTATAGAAGCCAATTAAGATGGCTTTCAGTTGAAAATAGAAGACTATATTTTCTTGGTTGTCAAATGTTTCGCATACTTCACATGTGCTCCCCTTCTTACTTGCGGGAAAATTTCACATTGCCTGATCCGCTGTTGAGGAGATCTGACCGCTTTCTTCTTGCGTCTCATACATTTCATATTCCTTCTCATCTTTCTTCTATTTATTTGGCACTCACTTTCTATTAATATCACCTCTACTTCCTCATTCCCTACTTTTAAGAATCCTCTCAAAGCATTTTGCTTGCTCGTGAAACAGGGTAGCATTCTTACTTATGTCTTCTGTTTTCTTTTGTACTTCTTGTTTATTGTTGTTGTTTCTTTACTACATAATTGTACTGTATATATAACTAGTTAAGTTGCGTTAGTTGGTAGTTACACTGTGTATATTACTAGTTAAGTTGCGTTATTCTTAGTTATACTATAGTTTTTGGAATTATACTTCGCTGGTTTATTGGACACTTCAATATCCAGTTCTTCGCTACTTCATTTGTCTGTCTCATATGCGAGGGAGAGCACGCATATATTTTCTTTTGTACTGCAGCACTGTATCTTATTTTTTCCCTTTAGCCGAGCTTGGGCATAATAAATCATATCATATCATATCTCTCTCTCCCTCTCTCTCTCTCTCTCTCTCTCTCTCTCTCTCTCTCTCTCTCATCATTCGTTATGTCCAGAATGCAAGGGCCATAATATCGCATTAAAATTATGAAGTTCTTACCCTAGTAATACAATACATTGGCAACATATTTTGCTGAACATTGGTTACATTGGGAATGTCTTAGCCAATATTTCACTTTTGACCTTCGAAAACACGTTTGCCTTAATGAAAATCACAACATAGCATGTAATCTCACTAAACTCCGTTGGCCACATGGGCACCATAAGTAGCGTTTACGTACAATATTAATGGCGAGTTCATAAAACAGAGGACGACATCGCCCCGGTCTCCCCTACAGATATATTTAACTGATGTTCTGTATTGACTGGTTCTGACACGTAATAAGTGATGTTAAAGGTGAAATCTTACGTAAGATCAAAATAGCTGCCGCTGTTATGCCGCGATTATGTGTTACATCGACGGAGTTGGTCGAAATTATAAGCAGAAAAGCTGTAACAACCTATCCCGTCACAATCAGCCCTGACCTGCCATATTTAGGTATTTTGATTATTGTTTAAACAAAAAAATGTTTCAAGACATTAACATAATTGGGAGTTAGTACGTTTAAAGTAAAAATTTTAAAGACAGTTAGAATTATGATGTGATAACCAGATTTATAAATATAACATTTAATACATATCACTGATTTATTTTGCTTACGGCTATACGAAACTAAAAATATTTTTTGTTTGTGACATTACGCTATACTCAGCCTAAAATAAGTAATTAAAATATTATCGCCATGTTTTTGTGGAAATATTATATTTTTTATGCAGTATTATATTTTATCATTTTTACAACAGTGTTACCGTGTACCAACTTGCCCCGGTCTCTCCTACTTTCTTATAAGCAAAAATTCTCATGCGCTAAAATAATAGGTGAGCCTATGACACATTTGGCCTTAATATTTTTCGCTGCGGATCAGCTTAACCCTCTCGTGCCTAGTGTAATATGTCCCAGTAACTTTAAAAATTCATATTTTCTAAAAAATAAAGATAGCGATTGTCTTCTTGGGTTCATTTTAAAGAAGAATTATAGGACTCTTCATGAAAAAAAATCAATATTCTTGTGTTTTACCCTTCATGTATATCTTGTAAAAAACTCGTAAAATGGAGTAAAAGTATAAAATACATATATCTTTAACAAAAATTAAGATAACGAGTTCTTTCTGATTTATTTTAAAGGTCAACGTAAGATCTATATGAAAAAAATCGTTACATAATTTCAAAATGACGGATTTAATATAGCGGACCAAAATGCTAAATTTTGTCGTATTCACATATAAGTTGATACATATAGGTTTTAAAGGTCACTGACGAATCTGCAGTAAAAATTTCAAAATTAAAAATAGCGGATTTAATATGATGGACCAAAATACTAAATTTTGTTGGATTTGAGTAAAACTTATTTTCCAGGGGTTTTTCGAGTCGCTGATTACGAATCTAAAGTCAAAATTTTCAAATACAAGATGTCAAATTTAATGTTGCTGACAAAATGTAAATATGGAAACAACTAATATTTCAAATTAGCGATCTTAAAAACCCCTAGAATACAAGTTTCATTCAAATTAAAAGAAAATTTACATTTTCGTCGTCATATTAAATCCGCCATTTTTAATTTTAAAATTTTGACTACAGAAATACAATCAACAATCCTAAAAACCTTTAGTATGACATCAATTAGATACTAATTATTTCTAGAAAAAAGTCAGAAAAGGTTGAGTGATACTTTCATTATCACATAGTGCAGAGATTGTAAAATGCACTAATACATTTTGTTTTTTTTTATGTTTGAACTCTTAAAAATTTTTTTAAAGCAGAAATGGTACAAAGAAATAATTTATTTCATAATTCGGAAATTCAAAAAGAATTCTCTTTTAATTCTCTTTGCTATCTGAGTTATTAGAGCCAATCTTGGTTAAAGATAAAGTCAATATATTGATTCAAATAGATTCTACGCGAAACGAGGTGCTACATGGGTTTATAACTTTCCACGCGTATGTGTATACGTGGAGGCAGTAGGTTCCGCCCCCTCGCGGGGGGCTCCACTATTGTTAAATTAGACATATAGTGTACCTTCAAAGTACATGCGTGGGCTTCCACTGCTTTAAAATTTCCATTCACTGCTTTAAAAGACTTTCTTTTGTTCATACATGTGCTATTTAAGGGCGGCAGTGTGGTCTAATGGTAGAGCGCCAGACTCGTAATCTGAGGAACCAGGTTCGAGTCCACTAGAGCCATGAAGCATGGAATAATGTTTTTCCGACAGCTGCGCCCCTCCGTGCAAGATAGGCTCTTGTGCGGAGAAAACTGGGCTCCGTCTTTCGGAAAGAGACGTTAAGCCGTTGGTCTAAAAGGTTAAAGTGAGAGGAGAAGGATAGTATTGGTAGTAGATTGCGAACCCTGCGGGGATATGCAATAAATTACGATATAAAATTAGATTACATGTGCTATTTCCACATATATATTAGTCATTTTTACTCAAAATAATTGCTCTATTTTCCAAATTTTTTTGTTAATAACTTTTATAAAAAACGAGCGACGGCTAAAATCTTCTAAAGGTCACTCAGGAGGGTGATCTTGACAACATATGTCAAGATCAAGGTCATCGGGGCTGGGTTCGTTATTGTAAAGTTTTACCAAAATTAATAGTTTACGAAATATTTCATGTTCTATTCGGGTACATTTTGACATGAAGTATAAAATATCTCGTAAATTATTAATTTTTTTGTAACTACCTTGACACTTTTAGAGACAGAATAATAAGATAAATAAATTGGTGTAAAGAAAACACATTGTTGCTTTGCAAAAAAATTATGTTTTTTCCAATATGCAACTACATGTCTTTTTTCTTAAATGGTTTTATCATTATTTGTTCTCCTTGATATACTACAACTTTTGTCTAAAACGTTTTTCCATGTCTTTCATATTTTTCGAGATATTTGCTTATGGCATTTAAAATAGAACATCGTGTATATATAGCGAATACCCTCTACTTTATTATTGTTGCCGAATAGTTAATTTTTTTTACCTTTTTACGCTGGTGCTGTTCAAAATCACACTTATTATCTTTCTCGCGATTCTTTTTGCGCGTTTCACCGCTTTTGTTTCAGACGAGTGTTAACAAATAAAATTCACATAAAATGTGTAAAGGTGAAATGCTTTTGAAACATTGCTGTAACAATCGGTACTGTATGGGCATTGATGTAGTTGATCAAAGTAAATAAGTCATATCAAGCATACACATAATCATCATTTAAAGATAACTAGGGTGATGCAGCTATATTGCTTGCAACTAAATATCTTTGGTTGTATGCATCATATCTTTTTTCTCTGTATAGATATATGATAAAGTAAAAGAAAAAGTTTCTCTGAGATTTTTTTAAATATCTTAAATAAATTTTTTTGTTGTTAATCAGTTGGCCTTTTATGTTTTACATACAATGGCATCATTAATCCTAGTTTCAACATCTTTAAAAGATATTTATTTTCTATATAAAAATCCTGTATTCTATACACAGAATTTTATACAAATCAAATCTTTGTAAGATATTTGTATTCTTTAATTAATATTTTAATTTTTAAATGCTCCTTGCTTTATACATTAATAAGAGATTATTATGTCATTATAATTGTTTCATAAATATACAGGAATTAATTGGTGACGTAGCGAAGAAACTACATACTGGTAGAAGTCGCAATGATCAGACTGTAACCGATACCAAATTATGGCTTAGAAAATCCATCGACAAACTTTTATTAAGAATCACGAAGTTTGTTGAGGTAAGTAAAATAATAACCTAACAAAATAATTCACAAAATTGCGTTACCTAACTCAACCCAAGTGATATGTATTTTTAAAAAAAATGTGAAATCTTTAAATTGCGCCAATTGCAAAGAAAAAAAATATATATATTGCTTTGAAAAATAATTGTTGCGCAACTACTTTTAAAAAATAAAATTCAAGTGGTACGTATCTTTGTTCCCATTCAAGAGTCTTCTTATTCCAACCCAAGCTTTAATTCTTTTTAATAAAGTTATAATATTACAAAAAATCATTTTAATCACAAAGAATTAAAGAGATAATGTTTGCACAAGCTCGCGCACAAGCCTGATCTCGAGAATCAGATGAGGAAGAAACAAATGAAAAGAATCCGTTTATTGAAAGAGAGATTGCGCGTTTCGTGATTTATATGTAATTCAATTCACAAGTTTAAAGTGGGCAGAACTATACAAAGAATACCAACATTTGTTGCATAGGAGAAGGGAAACTGCCCTAAAACCTTCCCAGTATTCGTGAACAAAATTATACACGGTAATATAAAAATACAATATAAGTACAATAAATGTCTCAAATGCATAAAAGAAACAAAAAAATGGTTATCAGAGAACAGTCCTTTCTTTAAATATGTATTAATAATATACTTTGAGGTTTTACTGAGGTATTTCTTTATCATATAAAATCTTCATTATAAGACGAATTGTCATAGTATGTTCTCGTATAATTTCTCTTGACGTAGTCAAGCTTAGAATTAGTTGTTCTTCTCTAAAGAAAGGAGCGTTTGAAACATAAACATAAATCAATAAATACAAGAATATCACTTCAGATAGAATTTATATAATCTGGGAAATAATGCATCAATCTTTTATTTTAAATAACGAATTACTATCATCAGTCTATTAAATAATGTTATTTGTAATGTCAATACTAATTGAGTATTACCAAACTAGTGTCCAAATCTCGGCAAAGCATTATACTATATTATGAGCGATTACTACAACATAAGCTATATACATGACATGAGCAACAACCGAAACATAAGCGATAAGTATCTCACTGAGTTTACTGAACTAAATCTTGTACTAGGCAGCCTTTGATTGACACATTAATTCACCACAGCATGAACGTAATACTAGATAACTAATAATTCGCAAGATATTTATTAGAAGATTATAAAGTAATTGAATAAGAACTTATATAGCAACGCACGGAAACGGTTATTCGATAGTTTTATTACAATGCCAGGAACGATTTATATATTTCGCAAAGAACGCATTCTCATTTAGTACGTAATACCAATGAATGTAACGAATGTCCGCAAATTAAAGTAATAAACGAGAAAGAATATGATATAATCAATTATAATGAAACAGTCGCATGAAAGAAAGAAATAAAGTTTTTTTCTTGTAACTAAAATGGTTGCAACCAAAGGATTAATTATTTAATATACTTTAGACTGAGCTCAGTGTTACAATTAGACTCGAAATGAATTTTTAATCTCTTTTCAAAAGACGAGAAAGTCTTCCTCTCGCTTGCTCTCGTGATCTCTGCGAATTGTAACTGCAAAGGGTAACCTTGAGAGGATTAATTATCTAGCTCTCTCGTAACGGCAGACGAATGTCTAACATTCCCACTCAAATATATTTAAACAGGTTACGGTAAAACTAAAGGAGAGCTCCCTCCTCACCGATTTCGACGAAATTAGGCTTAATCGATTCGTTTTTCACAAAACGAATGAATCTGGCAGAAAAAAGCCCCGCTCGGCCCCGCGACGCGAGATATTAACTGTTAAAGTTGACGACTATCAGGTTATGAGACCTGTCATACCGACGCGATGTAGCGACTGGTAGCGGCCACGAACATGCCCTGCGGCCACATGCGCATGCTCCGTAGCTGCACGCGTATGCAAAAGAAGGTCACGTGACAACTGTCCAAGCGGTAAGTAAAACAATTTCAAATGTTGATTCTCTTTTGTTAATTTTACGAGTCCAATAAAGATTTACACTGCGTCCGATGTTCGACGTACGACGATCCGACAATGAGACTGCACGAGTTTCTCGCCGGCACGATAGAGAAAAGTTAATTAATTATTTAATCGAGCATCATTTAATTGATAAAGAAATACAGTGTCCAAAATGTAATAATAAATTAATAATTGATACAAGTAATGTCAGATTTCGATGCCGGAAAACATATTATGAAAAGAATTCCAGTAAAAAATATGTAAAAAAAACAATGTCAGTTCCAAACAAGTGCAAAATGTGATACGTGGTTTAGCAAATCAAAGTTAAGCTTAGAAACCGCATGCCGACTGACAGCATACTTTATAATGTTACGGCCTCCGCGACATCGATTTTTGTGCACCGGAGTTACAACTTTCCGATCATTCAGTTGTTGATTGGATTTCCTTTTGCCGAGAAGTAAGTATAATTTGATACATTTAATATACACACACACATGAAATATAAATATTTTAAATATATATTTAGCAAATTTATTTTAAAATGATATAGGTTTGCATATACTGGGCCGAAAAAAATTCGACTAAACTTAGAAGCTCCAACAAAATTGTTGAAATAGACGAGGCTAAAATCGGCAAAAGGAAATACAACCGTGGCCGAATTGTCGAAGGGAAATGGATCTTCGGTGGATATGAACGCGATTCAACAAAAATATTTCTTGTTGCGGTTCCGGATCGTACAGAAGAAACTTTGCTGGGAATCATAAAGGAGTGGATCCTACCTGGGACGACGATAATGTCAGATTGTTGGAAGTCTTACAATTGTTTAAACAATGAAGGCTTCCAACATCTGACCGTTAATCATTCCATGAATTTCGTCGACCCAGATACTGGTAAGTATAAACATTTTAAATAGTTTACAAATTTTTTACTTTAACTATGGCTGCGGTCCACTTGACGCTACAAATGCTTTGGAGCGTTTTTCTTCTCCTTCTTTCTTCATTGAAAGAAAAGAGAAAAAAGATGCTTCGAAGCATTTGTAGCGTCAAGTGGACCGCAGCTCATGATATATTAAAGAAAAATTAAGAAATTTATAAATGCATTGACACACACACACACACACACACACACAGTTTTTTAAATTTTAGGAGCCCACACCCAGCACATAGAACGCGTTTGGAGAGAGGTAAGAGCTAATATCCCACGGTACGGAACACGTACTTCACACTTGGTGGGATATTTAGCTGAATATCTCTTCAAACGCGTTCATGATTACGAAGATCGGTTGAGCGGTTTTTTCTGTACGATTGCGGAAATGTATCCACCGAAGATCCCTGGTGAAGCTGAAGCAGATGTCTCGGAGGCTTCTACAAGTGCAACTTAAAAGGAATATTTGCTAAACCACGTATCACATTTTGCACTTGTTTGGGACTGACATTGTTTTTTTACATATTTTTTGCTGGAATTCTTTTCATAATATGTTTTTCAGCATCGAAATCTGACATTACTTGTATCAATTATTAATTTATTACCACATTTTGGACACTGTATTTCTTTAGCAATTAAATGATGCTCGATTAAATAACTAATGAATTTTTCTTTATTATGTGTTACAAGGCGAAACTTGTGTAAAATAATATAAATATGCACTTTTCATATACCAACTATTCTCTGCTTTAAAATTTTTATTTCTGTTTTGTTAACATTAACACGCTTAATATCTGTAACAGAAATAATTTGTGTTCAAAAATATTCTCTGTTGTAATCAAAACTACAAACTTGAAAACAATATATTAAATTTTATAATTTATTAATTGGATTAAAATTTAGATCTAACATTTCCTTAAAATAAACGTGATAACTGTATGCACGGCTGCGTCGAATATGTCCTAATTCCTAAAAAGTATAAAAAAACAATAATTAATACTTATTTAATATATACTTATCTTTTTTTTTTGAAATTACCTTGTGATTTAAATAGCTAAATTTATCTTTAATACTGCGCTTCCTTTCCGCTGTATGCGCATTTTTCAACATAAAAGCTAATATATCGTGCAAAAAATCTTCGGATACTGCATTCAAGTAGGAAAAATTGACAAGGATCATTCGATTGTGATCTTTGAGATTTTTATCCCAAAACATTTTTCGGATAAATTTGGGCCATGTTTTTGCATCGCCAACAACATCTTCAACCGCTAGCCACGGATTGCTATTTAATTGTTCTACTGAATAGGACATTGTAAATATTTTTGAATTGCACACAACAATATATGATGTAATTGAGGTTGGGCGCTCAAGTACATCGACTACACATGTGACCAGCACGGAGCATGCGCATGTGGTCGCGGAGCATGTCCGTAGTTGCTGCATCGCGTCGGTATGACAGGTATCATAACCTGATAGTCGTCAACTTTAACAGTTAATATCTCGCGTCGCGGGGCCGAGCGGGGCTTTTTTCTGCCAGATTCATTCGTTTTGTGCAAAAACGAATCGATTAAGCCTAATTTCATCGAAATCGGTGAGGAGGGAGCTCTCCTTCAGTTTTACCCAGCTTACCTTTTGTTTGATGATAACATCACGTAGGATGTTCACACGCGAGTATATATCGAAAGTACCAAGCCAAAACCTCGTTTATCCAAGACTTCGAAAGAGCGTTTTATCTCATGCCGAAAAGGCTCTCTCGAACGTTCCAGAAAATGGCTGTCTTCCTCGAGCCTTCCACGTGCCGGCATGGCTCGCCAGGACGTATCTCACTGGCTTCCTCTCGGTGACGATCGTTGTTGTCCTTTTTCGATTCGTATATGTTTCACAATTATCCTGTTTATTGCACACGGATAGGCCGATCTCGGATACTTTACAACTTATCTGCGAAAAGATGATGCAATTATGCGACTCGAACTTATGTATCACGCACGATGTATCACGCACGATGTCTGGGAGACGAATGCACGAATGCTCGCTCGCCCGGGCCACAGTATATACTGTGCCCGGGCTGCGCGCCCCTCCTAACATGTTCACGCAAGCGCGCGGGGAGCCCGCGCTCGGCCGTTCTCGAACGCCTGGGTTACTACGCGGTCGGGACCTATTTCGCGTGCACACAAACATTCGCGCGTTCCGACCTACCGCAAGATGAACGCCATAGATGGCTGCACCAACACAATCTCTCTCTCTCTCTCTCTTTATACGTTAATTTCAAACAGATAACAATACAAAATAAAAACATTTAATTAAAATAAAATAAATAAATTTTTTTTGTAAAAGAACTTGGGCTTTGTTAGACCTTGAAATTTAATAAAGTACTAAAATTTTGCTTGAATTTAATAAAACATAAAATTTTTGATTGAATAAGAAAGCAAAACATAATTTAGGGAAATATGCAGCGGGAGTAAAAAAGCAGCGCCAAGTTTTTTTTACAAGAAAAATTTATTTATTTTATTTTAATTAAATATTTTTATTTTGTACTGTTATCTCTTTAATTTTTTGTGATTAAAATAATTCTTTGTAATATTATAATTTTGTTAAAAAGAATTAAAAGCTTGGATTGGAATAAGAAGACATTGAATGGGAATACAAAGATACGTACCACTTGAGTTTTATTTTTTAAAAGTAGTTGCGCAACAATTATTTTTCAAAGCAATATATATATGTATATATGTATATTTTTTAAATATGAGTAAAACCATCTCAAGCAGAACACGATTACAAGTTGTAATCGTTACGTCATGTATCGACATCAGATATCTTACGGGAAACGCTTATTATTATACATATATCTAGAGATTTTACATTCCTTGATATGCGTTTTCAAATATTCTTGTACGAACATTGATCGCAACCATGACAAAAGAAAAAAAACCGATAAAAGACAATTGCACTGTTTTCTATAGTAATTGTGAATAGTAAATTAACGAATGCTTAAGTAAATTCATACGATAGGTGCTTTTTCTTTCTCATAAATATCTTATTTTCAGCATCCACAATTTTCATTTAATTTTATTTCTTATCGTGTCGTACCGTAGTCGTGAATCTTACATTGACGAAAGACTAGCGTAAATTCATAATTGATTCTTGATCGTTCCCTTTCGTAAATATATTATTTGTAGCATCACATTCTCTTATCTTTCTTATTGTCGAGAGAGAGTGAGAGACCAAGAGAGAGCGTGAGAGAGCGAGAGAAAACGTGAGAGCGTGAGAGAGCGTGAAAGAGCGAGAAAGTGCAGAGAGCGAACCTTGGCGTGGGGCGAGACGTGGGAGTGGCGACATAAACACGGGCAGTAGCCCGCTATCCCTTCCCTCGGTTTGCAGTGAGCGACGCGTGATTACGCCCCTCGCCAATCGGCGCGTTTGCACACCATTTTACATGCCAAATCCGGCCTACTTCTCATGCGCCGATTCGCTCAGACATATTAATTAATAACTCAAATATTGCGAATATCGCAAAATAATAGAGACTTTTTTTGTTTATCTCGATCCCTTCTACCTCCTCACGAGCGTTGTCAAGGGTGCTTCGGGACACCCTGTATAAAACTAAATCTTTTAGTATAATAATAGACTAAATAACTTCGTTTTTGTGATCTAATACTAATGAAAGATATTCTAACATTACAAAATGTTTAATAATTTATACTAATATTTTATTTTATTATTATTTTTATTATTTATGTAAAAAATGACATGTTAAAAATTTAACATTTCTATAATTTGAAACATTATAGCATAATTGCTAAAATTGTCTTATTAAAATAAAACTTTTTAGTATTTACATTTTGCTTATAAAAATAAATTACATAATTGTTAAAAAAAAAAAAAAAATTAGAATAATTTTTTAAATATAATCCAGCTTTGCAATTATTTTAAAATAATCTACTAATTTACAAAAATACGCTAAATATTAATGTGCTAATTTTAAAAAACTAGGTCCTCGTAATTCAAGCGGAACAAGATATAGACGTACTTATGCCTGGATATACACACATGCAACGGGCACAGCCAATTAGATGGAGTCAATGGTTGTTAAGGTAAAAGAATTCATTAATTACTTTTACAATGAGTCCCTAATAAAAAAAATTCGGTAAATATATCGAATAGGGGACCCATCTCTGTTGATTTTAACCTTGACATATGTTGTCAAAGACATGACCCTGAGTAACTTTTTCTTATAACTTAATCGTCGCTCATTGCTTATTTAAAAGTTATGAATAAAAAAGTTTAGGCGGGAGAGGGGCTGCCTCTCCTGTAGGCAGGGTGGGTAAGAGTGGACCTCGCTTTGCGTGAAAAGTTGAAAACTCAAACTGTACATTGATAGACCTTGTTTTGCCCTGTAAGCAGGGGTGAGGAAGAATGGAGTGCACCTTGCTTTGCATAGATGGTTTTCTGATGGACAGCATTGTACTTTCCACACAAAGCGAGATTCATTCCACCCCACCTCTGCTTATAAGGCGAAACGAAATCTATCATTGTCCAATTGAGATTTTCAATTTTTCACGCGAACCAACATCCACCCTTACCAATCCCTGCCTGCGGGAGAGGGGCGGTAGTCCTTTCCCCGCCTACATGTGTACTGTCTATACACATATATCAGCAAATTACTTCTCTTAGCACTGACACAAACTTGTAATTTTTCAAATTTTTTTGTTCATAACTTTGAAATAAGCAACGAGCGACGGCTAAGATTTTCTGAAAGTCATTCAGGAGGGTGACTTTTATAATATATGTCAAGGTCAAGGTCATCGGAGATGACTAACTTAATGTGTATTTTTACCTTTGTGTGACCAATCTTTAAATTTGAAAAAAAAAGAAATTTCAATGTAATGGAAATAAATAATTAGAATACTGGTATGCTAAGAAGGCACCTACTTATCATAATCCACTAATGGAAATTAATAATTATTGAAAAGAATTTGGAGAGAATCACTCTTTGCTATATTCTACAGTTATATATATATTTATCGAATAATCAATAACAATTAAAACATATTTTTATATCAAATTGTTATGTGTACGTTTATTATCATTCAAACCGGCCGCGCTACCGGTGTACGATAGGCTAGTTCTTTTCGGAGCGCAGTGTTACACTTCCGGCGAGAGGGCGCGGTAGCGCGGGAGAGGAGGGCTTTGTCCATGGTGGAAGGAAATAAGGTGAGGCAATCCTCGTGACGAGTTTCGTTCTGTTCTGCGCAGTCCAGGCACGGTGGGGGATCCGCACAGTTTCCGCCATCTTTTTTCGCTAACACGTGGTTACACAGTGTAGCATATGAGTGAAGCATGGCAAGCACGCATTGGTAAAAGTTGTTTACAGTTTACATCGTGTTATTTGAAAAAAGTGGTACTGTATTGTGATTAATTAATAAAATGTGGATATATTGAAAAGTAATTCAATATTCAATTTTTCTTGTTTTTTAAGAAAATTATTATACGATGCATTACAATGTACTCTTTGCTTCCTTTTTTCCCATAAACAGGTGATTTAGAATAAAATATCAAGAAGGGACTCATCTTTTGTGTGTGTGTGTGTGTGTGTGTGTGTAGGGCCAATTTTCATTTTTTTTAAGGTATTCTACATTTTTAGCATTGGATTTCGGAAAAATATTTATTCATTTTTCAATAATAACATTCAACATTTTTATTATTAAAAATTTTTGAAAATTGGTTGTGGAGGAAACCGTTGAGTGAAAGCCCAAAAGAAACGCCGCTGTTATAAAATTTTATCTTTTTTTTAACTACTTTATTATTGCTATAAATCACAATTTTCAATGAAACATCCTGATTCTAGTCAATGATATAGCCAAATAAATTCTGAAGAGATTAAAAAAAAGGTAAATCGGTGAGTGATAATCGTTTTCTAATTAATTTTCTTCAATCAGCCTGATTCATTATCATTAATTGCAACTGGGTCAATAAAAAAAGGAACAGTGGGGATTCAAACCCGAGTCAAAAATATACAAAGCAGAATACGTGCCGCTACACCACTGACCATTTCTGAAACTATCTTTTGTGACATGATTTATATTCATTAACAATACTTGTTGACTAGCATAGTTTCGATTTTATTCATCAATTACGAATGCTTATTACTCGTCGATAGTCTTTTTTTCATAAGTTTGATTTATAATTTTTCCAAAATGACTTGTTTATCGGTTAAAAAATCTGTTTCCTCCAAAACTGATGCCATAGAAAAATATGGTTTCCTTATGGAAGCTCGTTTTTGTGATATTATTTCCATTCGTTATGAAAAATTATTAATTTTTCAGTAATTGTGACTTTGAGAGATTTTCCTATTCATTCCTATTTGTTTGAATGACCGCTAGTAATGGCCGACAACTGTGCGGCGTTCTCTATTGGCTGTGAAACTCATGATGCGCATTGCCTCACCTTATTTCCTTCCACCATGGGTTTCTCTCTGCCTGTATGTAAGACCGTGCACGTGATGTATCACTGTAAAGTTTTGACTTCCCTCTATTCATTAAACAAATGCTGTCCTTTCTAGTGTATATACGAAGTTATTGCAAACTATCAAATTAAAGATAGAAAAAGAGCAAATTCGATTTTCTTATGAGTTCAAATTGAGTAAAGCTTCGGAAACTGCACGCAATATTAACTAAGGGACCGTCAAGAAACGTATAGTTCAGCGTTGATTTCACAAATTCCATAGCGGAAACGAAAGTTTAGACTTTAGAAGATGAAGCGGGTGGACGGCCTGAAGTTGTTGATAATGGTTAATTAAGAGGCATTATCGATGCAAATCCATTGAAAACCACTAGAGATGTTGCACAAATACTTAACGTAGACCATTCAATGAGCCGAGGTATTCACATTTGAAGTTAAAGATTAAAAACCACAATTATTTTTGTACCAAATACCTAATACATAGTGAAACTTTTTTCTTGAGTATATGCCTTGTCCTATCCGTGCCATTTAGATATTGTAACCGAAACAACATCTTTTGATAGTCTTTTTTAAAACGTCTATAAAACGTCTTCTAGATATGCGCGTTGTGTCAGTAGGTTATTATTTTTCTTATTATATATTTTAACCCTCCATATATATATATATATATATATATATATATATATATATATGGAGGGTTAAAATATATATATATTGCCCTTGAGGCAAACGCTTATATCAGAGTAAAGTTCACTAAACTTAAGATTAGTTTTCTTTATTATGATTTAATTTTTGTATTATAATCCGAAAAAACAACACCGGACTAATATAGTGATACACGTAGTACAGGCGCGGTACGGCGCGTTCATATAGGAGCACTAACATTTATTTGCTAAACAAGGACAATGGATAATCCAACAAACTGTATGCGCGTTGATTATTATCGACTTAGCAGGCAAATCAGATCGATAAATCAGGCTGCTATAATTTGACAAATTATGGCACTTTGCTATATATAATATCTATAAATATAACTCATAATTAAAATTGAGCCTAATCTCATTATTAATTTCTTAAATTTCAGCTACGCATGGTATATGAAACAAGACTTGGAAAGACTATTAGAAGTGCGTAAACGTGTGAACATTTTACCGCTTGGTAGTGGTGCAATAGCAGGAAATCCTTTTTCAATCAATCGTCAGTTTTTGGCAATAGAACTTGGATTTGACGAAATTACTCAAAATAGTATGCATGCTGTTGGAGATCGAGATTTTGTCGGTATGTTTTACAAGTATAATGCGTATTTAAGATAAAAACTAGTAAATATCGGTAGATTAAATAATGTAACAATATCTTGTAGGGGAGAGCGGGACTAGTTGTCACTTTTTGGAAATTTCATGTATCTTCTAAGTTACTGGTCCCACTGGACAGATGATACTATTATTCAAAAGAACATTTTCTAATTATTTAGATCCTCTACGTTTTCTTTTGCTTTGTTCATGTGCAACAGTAGTGTACAAACACTTGAACAATAAACGATGCAAGTGTCACAGCTAACCTATCAGTAGGGTAAGTTGTGACATCCGTTGTTTGTTAGCATTGTTGTTTTTTGTCAATAAGTTCGTACTGTGGTTGTGATGCAATTAGTAACAAAGTCAGTAATAATTAGTTAAAAACGTTGAATTTATGATGTTTTTGATATAAAGATATACAAAATTGATTAAATTAAATAAACAACTTAAATCAAATAAATAATTAATGATATCAAAAAATTATTGAACAATTATTATTTCAGTAAATATGCATAAAAGGTTACACCTCACCAATTTTATCGCCACTTAAATATATTATAGGGGAGGTCTTTCTGAGTAATTCCACGCCAGAAAAAAGTGGGGGACGGCATTAATTCAGAAGAAATAGCAAATTAAAGTTTCACACAATTTTAATACTTTTTTTAGGTATTATAAAGTTTGAAGGTTACTCAGGAGGGTGACTTCTATAATATAGGTATGTCAAAGTTAAAGTCATCGAAGGTGGCTAACTTAATGTATATTTTTACCATGAAAATTTAACGGTTGTGAACATTTTTATTTAAGAGTAATGAAAAATGGGTAAATATGTATTAAAGGTTACACTAATTTTATAGGAGGGGGGGGTCTTTCAGAGTAATTCCACGCAAGAGAAAAGTGGAGAACGGCATTGGTTCAAAAGAAATAGCAATAAATTGAAGTTTCACAATTTTAATATTTCTTTCTAGGTATTATAAAGTCACATTAATTCTAAGAGAAATAATTTGCTAATATGTCCTACCGTCCCTCCCCTGCAAGCAAGGGTGGGTGGGGGTGCACGTCGGTTCACGTAAAAAAACATGGATATTTTGTCAACAATCGAATTGACCGACTTATTGTTACCGTTAACGAGGTTGAAAAATTCGTGTAATTGCATGGTAAAATCTTCTAATGAATTGTGCAAAATTGATCAATTCAAAAAGAATTTAATCGCCGCGCTTGAATTCATTTCAACTTCTACATATTTCATCTTTAACAAAATTATTTACAAACTTTCGGTGCACCTATGGGATCACCTTTATCGCCAATAGTCGCTGATGTCGTCATGCAGGATTTAGAAAAAAAAAGGCATTAAGCTCCATTGACTTGCATGCATTAATAAAGTTCGACACAGTCCAACTTTTAGCGAATTGAAGCCACGGTTGCCACGGTCTTGTGTACACCGTCTTGAAGCAACGGTAAAATTTAAATTATTTTTATTAAAAGTGCATAAGAAGAAGACAAAATAATGGCTGAAGAGTTTAATCAATTGAAAGCACCCGAAAATACAAACGAAGTTAGTATATATTATATACATACAGTAAACATAGGTTAGACTGCTCTTTGTTTCTTATTTATTTGTTAGATAAATTAATTTTGTTAATGGCCTAGTTTACACCGTGCGTTTAGGCCGCGACCTATACCTTATATTCAACCTAAACACGATAGGTCGCGACGATGTAAACGGTTGCGACCTCGCTTGGGTCAGGTCTCTTTTTCGCGTGCCCTGACATAAATTAGGCCACACGACGTAGCGCGTGTAAACGCAGGTGACCTAAAGACCGCCTAAAGTGCAGAGAGTGTACCAATAGATACTGGATACTGGATTTTTATCTATATTCGACCAAAAGTATCATAGGTCTACATGGTGTAAACGTTTAGTTTAGCAGCCTATTTTAGGTCAGGGCATAGGTCAGGTTACGATCAGGTCGCACGGTGTAAACTAGGATGTGTTAATAATTGTGTTTCTTATATTTTAGGAAATTCTGTTGCCCTCATACACTTGTGGTATGTGCGAACTATTGTTACTGAACAAGAAATAAAAAGTCATTCACCTTGTTTGGAAGGATATGACAAATACTATATAGATGAAAATTTATATTTTTATCCTTATACCGGTGAACATTAATAACATTTTTTCATTATTGTATATTTTATAAGTAACATTACAAGTAACATGAATACTTTAATGTGTAGAAAACGGTCAGATAATACGCAAAAGTTTAATAGACGGTAAGGAGGCGATCGTAACAGATACCATCCAGGTTGCAAACCAAGGGGCCAAGAGCAATTGGCGAAATAATAAAATTTTGGAAGAAGAACAGTTCATCAAAGAAGTACATAAACGCCCCCCGCTGTGGAATTTCAAGCTTCCTCTTGGTGAACGAACTATGCAAGCCAAAAAAAAGTTATGGAAAGAGATAAAAACAGCGATGAATGGTAATATTCTATACTTATAATTAAGTGGGATAAGATTAAGTAGAGAGCCATTAAACATATTTTTGTATTTTTTTTAGATACAATAAACATTGCGACTATGAAGAAAAAATAGAAGTCATTGTGCGATACTTATAGGACGTACAAAAATAAACAGCAGAAACCAAGTGGTCTATGAAATAACGAGCGTACAAACATATCTTAATGCAGTAGTACATATTTGTTTATATTCATTGCATGTAAATTTAAACTGTATGTTACAGAACTGTAACCAATATCACAACATGTCCCAACGAAGAGTCTAATGATACGACTTTTGATGAACACAGCAGCAGTGATCGTGGATCACGTATGTTGATTTATTAATTATTTTCTTATGAAAAGTATTAAAGAAAAATAAAAAATTAAAATTAATATTTGTGAAATTTTATTTTTTAATGAGATTTAAAAATGTTTACCTTTTGTGTTTTCAATTTTTCGCTACTCTATTTAATTTACAAATGTAATTAAAAAAAAAGTACAAAAATACAATATCTTTAAATGATTGTAGGTAATCACAAACGTAGCTACAGTAGCATAGATGATAGCGAAGATGGTTCCAATTTTGACCGATTAATTGATGCTATAAATCAACCGATTAGTACCACCATTTGTGCCTCCTACGCCACCACCCTCTGGCAAAGCAGCTTTGTATGGTAACCTTGTTGCTGCTTAATTACGAGAAATCAATCCTCAGGTTATGGACGACGTAATGCTGCAAGTGATGCAATTGCTTAATAATGCTAAAAAAAATAATCCTTATTAAATAGCCGCCGTTTATTTCTTCTACCGACTGACAAAGTAGCTTTATTTAGTTTTACAAGTATTAAATAAGTATTAATTAAAGAATGTGTCTGAATTTATAATATATAGTGACTAAAGTTTATAATATATAGTTTATAATATTTATAAGTTTATTATACATATAATAGTTTGTGATATATGGAAACTTTATATTTTTTATAGAAAAAGGTTTTTGTAATAAAAAATTATTTGTAATCAAAAAATGTTTATTTATATTTCTTAGTATTTTATCTATTATATAATATTACACAAATTTTTTACATTATAAAAATCATTTTTTTTAAATTTTAATTAGTTCTATTATTTTGCCACGGTACTGCTCTCTCGTTATTAAAATAATGGCAAAATTTATTTCGAAATTCTATATTTTCTTTTGAACTCGTATTTGATCCGCAGTTTGAAATTTCCTTAAAAGCACATCCATCTTCCATGATAATTCGCCAAGACCCTGGCTTAAAGCCATTTGGATAATGTGGATCATCGGCATCGACCACAGATGGAGGAACATACATGTTAACATCATTGTCCTGTCGGCGAAGCCAATTATGGAGACAAACAGTTGCTTGAACCATTAGCTTTGCATTCTTAAGACTGGCGATAATTGGTTTTCTATAAATTCTCCATTGACTGGCGATTATACCGAATGTGTTTTCTATTATTCGTCTTGCACGACTCAAACGATAATTGTATATATCTTGTTTTGGTGTAAGTCCACCTCTTCCCGGATACGGACGAAGTAAGTACGAAATTAAAGAAAAGGCTTCGTCTCCTACAAGACAATATGGTAAAATAGGTCCTCCTTCCCTAATCGCTGCTGGCTGTGGGATAATCATTCGACCTTCATCAAACGCTTTTCCTATAGCACTGCATGTCCTTAAAAATACCGTCATCACTTCTTCGGCCATAAGCCCCAATATCCACAAAACGGATAATGTAATTTGCGTCGCAGATAGCCATGAGTACTATACTGTGACTATTTTTGTAATTAAAAAATGCTGATCCAGCATTATTAAGACACTAAAAATCAGAAGAATTATTTTTAATTGTATTTCTTTTTAAGTTATATTATACAGTAACAATTTACACACTTGAATAATAACGTGCTTGCCATCTATGGCTCCAATACAGTGAATAAAATTCCATTTTTCATTGAGATCATTGGCAATATCTAACCAGTCTTTTTCTTCAACCTGGCTTTGAAGAACAAAAGGAGACAAATAATCCCAAATTATTTTGCAAGTTTCATGTATTATAGTATGTCACTGTTGTCACTCCCACAAGATATTGATAGGACATTGATGTCATCGAATCTCCGGAAGCAAGATATCTACAATATTTTATATAATAATATTCATATATATGCATTAACCTTCAATTGGCAGTCTGAAATCACACCCAACTTTAAGGGTTTTTCTTTGGATGATGGTTAACCTTCAAGTGATAGTTAACCTTCAATTAATGGTTAATCCTTAAAAATGATGGTATATAACCTAAAAATATGAACCCTCAAATAAAAGTAACACCCAAAGAGAATAAACCCCATATTTAAATGTTCTCAATTCGCTTCCGCCGATAATACATACCCGCAAAAGAGAACATCACCACACACTATGCAAAGTTTATATATGTATATACTAGCATGCCCCGCCGGGCTTCGCCCCGGCCCCGGTATTTTCCTTTTTTTTTTGCTTTTGTTATTATGCTATTCGGGGCGGAGACGAATCCAACAAATCATAGATCATTAAAATCTGTCCAGCCGTTCTTGAGTTATAAATGGTGTAACTAACCCGACTTTGTTATATATATATATATATATATATATATATATATATGTGCGTGCGTGCGTGCGTGCGTGCGTGCGTGCGTGCGTGCGTGCGTGCGTGCGTGCGTGCGTGCGTGCGTGCGTGTGTGTGTGCGCGTGTGTGTGCGCGCGCGTGTGCGTGTGCGTGTGCGTGTGCGTGTGCGTGTGCGTGCGCGCGTACGTGCGTGCGTGCGCGCGCGCGCGCGCGCGTGTGTGTGTGTGTGTGTGTGTGTGTGTGTGTGTGTGTGTATATATAATAAGGTTTTATTTCGTGTACCAATTATTTCCACCAATTATCTCAGAAAGTATTGGTTTATTGGAAAAGTGTTTCAGATAAAAGTTGAAAGGTTCGAAAAAGGCCAATAGACGATCTTATTAGATTTTGAGCCCAATAAGGGCCTAAGTCAAATTTTTAAAATAAAAACTCCTATTTTTTATTGTACCATCTTTCTCTATTAATTAATTTAAACAACTTTTGTTTAAAAAATTCTTTTATTTGCCTAATACTTTTTGAGATATTTTCAAAAAAAAACTTGGTAATTTTTTCAATATTTAGCTTATGATATCTTGATAATTGTTTGCCAAACCACTTATTAAAAAAAAAAGGAAATAGTGGTATAGAGGACTTTTTGACTTGACTTTGACTTAAGAATATGCTGATGCAATAACACTCCAATTTTTTTAAATATTTGTAAACACTCCAAGAATATGCATACACAAATATTTAAAAAATTTGGAGTATACTATTGCAACAGCACATTTTTGATATAAAATTAAGTTAAAAAGTCCTCTGTACCACTTTTTTCTCTGGCAAACAATCATCAAGATATTACAAACTAAATTGAGTTTTCCTTGAAAAAATATCTTAAAAAGTATTAAGCAAATAAAAGAATTTTTCAAACAAAAGTTCAAATTAATTAATAGAGAAAGGTGGTACAATAAAAAATAAAGGTTTTCATTTAAAAAATTCGACTTAGGCCCTATTGGGCTCAATACAGGTCCTGGATCCAAAATCCAATAAGATTGTGTATTGGCCCCCTTCAAACCTTTCAACTTTTATCTGAAACACTTTTCTAATAAACCAAGTCGTCAATTGACACTTAACAAAGATTAACACAATAACATTTAAACGATACCCAACGATGAAGGGATCATGGGGACACTGATTAAATCGACATAGAACATTAAAGGTTAACACCCTGTTAACACCAAACTAACATATCCAACAATGAGGATCAATCTCCAACCTACACATTGAGGTTTAATCCCCAACTTACACTTATCATTGAGAACAAACTCCCAATATACACTCATTAAGTAATAAGTATAGTAATTTGTACTAAAAATGATAGGTTGGTAGCTCTGCTTCTATAGTTCTAAAAACCGTATTCGCGCGGACTTCTTTCATTGTCTTTTGTCCATCGGCACACACCTTTGTAAAACCTCAGTAGCCGATTAACGTATTAAAGGCATTGCTACTCAATCAAGATACTGGCGTTTTTCTTCTCATCCTGCACGCAATATTTTCTGGTGTGACTGCACGCTCTGCGATTACAGTATAGCTTCTTATTAAGGATGTTCGCAATTGAACCTTAATCCCGCGTGAATAATCACGAGGAGAATTCTCG
This sequence comes from Temnothorax americanus, assembly GCF_048541705.1. Taxonomy (NCBI): domain Eukaryota; kingdom Metazoa; phylum Arthropoda; class Insecta; order Hymenoptera; family Formicidae; genus Temnothorax; species Temnothorax americanus. Next base: position 615,203 of record NW_027509688.1, on the reverse strand, counting down.
GTTAAGCCTAGCATTATTTCGGGAACAACCGACGTTATTCTGGGAATCTCCGAGAAGCCGAGAAACGATCTCTTGTTTTTCCGCGTGTGCTTGCTCTATCCCTTTTGTGTCAGTACGCGACGTAAACATTCGGGACGGAGCGCATGACCACAGCGAAAACAGCTGATTGGTTGCCGACTCCGAAATTTGCTGAGTTCAAATCGAACGACAAGTCAGTGGGTCGTCGACCGATTGGCTAGACTAATTGTTCGGCTCGTTACCGGGCATGCGTGACGCGTTGATATAAGAAGCCCGAACCTCCGCGCGCGCCCAGCACTCGGTTCCAATACGTCCTTAGTGGCAAGTCAAGCAGTTTTCGTGCGATTCGAGAAGGCTGTTCATTACTCGCGTAAAGCCTTCGACGACGGCGCGATCCGTGGCTCGCGGAATAACCCGTCGCTATCCGCTAAGCAATAATTCGTGCGGCGAGAACCGTGGCTCGCGGAATAAGCGTCGCCTTTCGAGGAATTAAACCGTGACTCGCGAATTCCTAAACGCCTTATAAATATACTTTGTAAATATACTTGTAAATAGACAAAAAACTGACTTGGAAATTAGCCCCGCTCACGCGCCTCTACTTCGATCCTTCCTCCGCTCACGCACAAAGGATTAAACCCACAACTTACCTAAACTTTAATGGAACACTCAATATACACCTAAATTTAAGTGTTGACACTTAACTTTGATGACAAACACTAAACTTAAGACTTAACACTCAAATTTGGGCGTAAGTTTATGTTTCGACTAGCGAACTTAAATTCCGGAAAAGGTAAAGAAGAAAGGGATTCAGATGCACACTCTTATCGTGCTCGTAACGTTCTCAATGTATTTCGCGCCGAGCGCTTCATCCTTGGTACACTGTAGCCAACTTAAAATTAGGGACAAAATCTAGTGAGGATCTTTGTCCAATGAGATCCTTGCAGAGATCCAACATCCTGCCCCCTTAGAAAGCGGAAGGTTTACAATACAATAGTTAAATAATAATACATGAAAGAGCGGATCTTATTAAGAATATCGCATATATAAAAGAAAACGAATGTCGTATGGTCGCATACATAAAGACGCATGTTTTGCGAGTAATAGATACATAAATAAAATTCTTCCTTAACATAAACCGTAGATAATGCTTAGCTTTTACATGACCAGAAAATAATACTAAACTTATATAACTATAGTAATAGCTCGACTTATTCATATGACTTTATTCTCTTTGATAGGTAAGATACATATTTTAGATAAAGCTCATTTTGTCATTCCTCGACTTGTGCGTATCGTGACTACCCTAGTCAGATTATCAGGCCCTGGATGTACAGTTACTATCCGACCTAGAGGCCATGACATTGGAGGAGTATTTTCATTCTTGATAAGCACCATTGTGCCCTCCTTTATATTTGTCGTATTGGAAAACTTCCACTTGACGCGTTGTTGGAGTTGAGCCACGTACTCTTTGGACCATCGTGTCCAGAAATTTTGCTTAATTTGAGTAAGCAACTGATATCTCGTTAAACGATTTGTAGGCAACTGACTTACGTCATACTCCGGAATCGCGTTAAGTGGTTCACCCATAAGGAAATGGCCGGGAGTCAATACTTGTAGATCCGCGGGGTCACTAGAAATGGGCGTAAAAGGCCTTGATTTTAGACAGGCTTCTATTTGCGTCAAGATCGTGTATAATTCCTCAAAACTTAATATAGTTGTACCAATAATCTTTTGCATATGATTTTTCGCTAGCTTAACTGAGGATTCCCACATTCCATCCATGTGTGGGGCGTAAGGGAGAATAAATTTCCACTTTATAAACTGCTCCGCTAGGAAGTCGTGTATTTGTGTCTGCGTAGACTGTTTGAGTAAATAATATTTTAACTCCATTAAGTGATTGTTAGCACCTGTGAAGGTGGTACCATTGTCTGAATATAAAATAGAGCATTTTCCTCTACGAGCAATAAAGCGTTTCATCGCGTTGAGAAATGATGTTGTGCTTAAGTCGGGTACCAATTCAAGGTGTATTGCCTTAGTCGTCGACAAACATACAAACAAGCACAGATACGCTTTACCGGTTTTATTTTGCGAGATTTTTATGTTAAAGGAACCGGCGTAATCTACTCCGGTGTTTAAAAATGGTCTGGCTGGTGTCACGCAGACTGAAGGTAAACTTCCATTAGTTGAGTTGCTATTATAGGCTTCGTGCGAAAGCAAACAATACAGTTTCTTAAAGTACGACGTACTGTTTTTCTGCCATCCAATGGCCAATACTTATCGCGCATGGTGACTAAAATTAATTGAGGTCCTGCGTGCAAGTTTTTATAATAAATGTCCCTAACTATTAGATTTGTAAGATGACTTTTGTTCGGTAAGATAATCGGATGCTTTTGAGCATATTCTATCGGTGCGCGATGGAGCCTTTCCCCCACACAAATGAGCCCATCCGAATCTAAAAAGGGATGCAATGTTATTAATTTACTTTTAGAATCTAAACGCGACTGTTTATGAAGGTCATGTAAATCTTGCAGAAATTCATTTGCTTGGCATATTTTAATAATCGCAGTTATTGCTGTGTTAATTTCGTTAACTGTTAAATCTCTGTCTATTTTTACGGCATTTTTTGAAGCATTATTCTTGAAGCGAAAGCAGTATGCTATTACGCGTTTTAATCTTGTAAAAGATGAAAATCTTTCTATAATTGTGGGGTCCTGTGTGGCTGAGTAGTGTGAATACCCTTGTTGTGCGAACTTCAGGTATGTCCTTTGCAGCATTTTTACACTCGTACGGAGGTATCGCTGTGTTATGATGGAAGAATGTGGGTCCTTCCCACCATATGTTTACAGATTTTAGCCTTTCAGGATTGATTCCTCTTGATAATGGATCAGCTGGGTTATCTTGTGATTTTATGTGATGCCATTGTACTTGATTCGCGACGCGATGGGGGATTTCTGCCACTCTATTTGCTACAAACGTAGGCCACCTACTTGATTCGTGGCTGATCCATGCTAGTGTTATCTGAGAATCGCTATAGTAATGTCTTTCATCTATATGGATATTTAATGCTTGATCGGCCTTTTCACCTAAACGGACCAAGAGAACGGCGCTACATAATTCTAGCTTGGCTAAAGATATCTTCTTCATGGGTGCTATACGTGATTTAGCACATAACAGTCTTGCTGTATATATGGAATCAGATGAAATGCTGCGAATATAAAGACAAGCGCCATAGGCCCTTTCGGACGCATCGCAGAATCCATGTAATTCTATTTTGATTGGATTGTCACCGATTACTCTTCTAGGAATACTGATAGACTCTAGACAGGAGATGTTTGATTTCTATTGTGTCCATAATGTGTGTATTTCGTCGCTTAAGGGGTCGTCCCAACCGCTTTTTAGTTGCCACAAGCGCTGCATAATTATCTTGGCCTTTACCACTATTAGTCCTAACCAACCGAGAGGGTCGTAAATTTGTGCGATGTTCGCTAATATGTGACGCTTTGTGATTTTTTGCTGACTTTCTAATTTTAGTCTATAATAAAATGTATCTGAAACTGTATTCCACCATAGTCCTAGTATTTTTGTTGCTTCACCTAGCATGACTGTGGATTCACTACTGGGTTGATCGCTAATTTCTGGAACGTTGGATTTCCACTTCCTAAGCTCGAACTTTGCACTAGCCAGTACAGTCGTAATGTCTCGCTTTTTTTGTTTTAAATTCTCCTTGTCATCGTCCCCAATTAGTAGGTCATCTACATAAAAATCCTCAAGTATGATTTTGGCGGTTTCTGGGTACTCTTTTTGCTTTTGCTTCGCTGTTTCTTGAAGGCTTCTGATGGCTTCAAATGAAGAACTTTTTTCCCCGTATGTAACAGTGCCTAGATCATATATTTTAATCAGCTCTCCACGCTTCTATCGCCAGAGTATGCGCTGCAATTTATGGTGGATTTTAGCGACCTTGACTTGGCGATACATTTTAACAATGTCAGCTGACATTGCGTATTGGTGTTGACGTAAACGTATTACAATGGCGAATAGATCGTCCTGTATATTTGGTCCGGTCATGAGTAAATCGTTCAGCGATTTTCCTGATGATGTCTTGAAAGATGCATTAAAGACCACCCTTACCTTAGTAGTGGTACTATCTTCTTTTATGACCGCGTGATGCGGAATATAATACGCAGGTGAATCGTCAATCTCTTCATATGGTACTTCTTGCATGTGACCCAAACTCAAATACTCATGCATGAATTCGTGGTATTCATGCTTCAAGTCAATTTGCTTCTCTAGTCTTTGTTCTAAAGCTTTTAGCAGTCTTTCGGCTATGGAATAAGACTCACCTAGCTCTTCTATGTCACCTTTTAATGGTAATTCCACAATAAAGCGGCCTTCCTCATACCTGGAGTGAGTAGCGACAAAGTGAGCTTTACATTTATTTTCTTCATTGGAAAGCTGCACCTTTTGATTAGATTCTTCTATCTCCCAATTTTTTTCCAGTTAGTGGCTAAGCTTCAAGTTTGCAGAAACATTGCAATGTGTTTTGCGGCTTGATGGAGCTTCGTTAGACTGAATGCGACCTGATATAATCCATCCAAACAAAGTTTCTTGCAATATAAGTGCTTGTCCTGGTGGTCGTATTTGACGATTACAGATTAATTCCCAAAAGATGGATGCGCCCAGCAAAATATCTATGTCCTCCGGAGTGTAGTATTCGGGATCAGCTAGCTGCAAGTCGGGGGGGATTTCTAATTTCCTTTTATGCAATTCTGCCGTTGGCAGGCGTTCAGTAATCTTATTAACAATTACAAAGTAAAGTTTAGCTTGAAATGCACTTGTTCGTGATTTAATTGTTGTGCATGTTTGCTGCATAGCATTTATTGAAGAATTACTAATGCCTACAATAGTCGTATCAATAATTTCGGGCCTTAAATTTAATATTCTGCTGCAATCCTTCGTAATAAAATTGGATTGCGACCCGCTGTCGAGAAGAGCACGACATTCGTGTAGGGCTCCGTAACCATCGCGCACCAATATGACAGCTGTAGAGAGTAAAACCTGCGGTGTTCTTTGAGCGCTACAATGATTAACCGACACTACGCTTGAGCCTGAGTTCGAAGCAATAGCAAGTTGAGCTTGTGTTTGATTGGCAACCGCGGAAACTGTTTTATCCTCTACTTTAGAACTAGTATCTTGGTTGCTTAATACTTTTATATCTGAAGAACTAGGTATATGCAGTAACGTGTTATGATAGCCTTTGCATTGCTTGCAATTAGGGGCTTTGCAATTTTTCCCGTGAAAAGTCTTAAGGCATTTAATACATAAACGTTTTTTTTTTTTACTTCAGAATTTCTGTCGGCAATTGACATTCCAAGAAATATATTACACTCGTGTGTTTTGTGATTGTCAGAACATATTAAACATGACGAAGTATTTGAAGCGATGTATGATTGAGAAGTATTTTTGCCATGCCCTGGCGTCTTGTTATTGCTTCGATTATCGTTAGAATTACGATTGGCACGACTCACTGATTCCAGAAAGGCACCACGATTTGTAAGGAACTGTAAAAATTCTGTTAGGGTAGGAAACTCTTCTATGTTAGACCTTTTTAATTCCCACTCTCTTCGAGACCACTTATCAATCTTAGGCAAAATTATATGAATCAACAAGGTACCCCAGCTTTCCACCGGCTGACCCAACTTCGTTAATGTTTGTGTGCATTGCGACACGGTCTATTAAAGATCTAAGATCTATATAAGATTCTCTGTTAATAATCGGCAGATCAATTAGATTTTGAATAAGATATTGAACTATGAGTCTTTTATTCTCGTATCTTTGCTTTAGCAAGTGCCTTGCTACCTCATAATTATCATTATTTATTTCCAAGGCTGTTATACTACCTTTGCAGTTTCGCCGCTTAATGCACTTCTTAAATAATGCAATTTTTGAACTGGAGATAGATCAACATGAGATGCAATGAGGGATTCAAATAAATCTCGAAACGGTATCCACCGTTCGTAGGTACCATCGAATTTAGGAAGATCTATGTTGGGCAACTTAACGATAGGTCGAACTGCTAGCGGATTAGGTGGCATACCTGGTTGTACATTGACTGCTGGAACAGGTTGATTTCCTACTGTGAGATTTCGAGCTTTACTAATTAGTTTATGATAAGAATCCTCGAATTCAGTTCGTTGTACTAATTGATCGTCTGAGTCGTCCAAATCTTCAATTTCATTTTGAATCACATCATATTCAGTCCACAATGCTTCAGCCTTTTCTATTCTGCTGGCTAATTCCGCACGCTTATGTGGTTCTGTTTCAATTGCTGTGAGAAAAGTTCTAAAAGCAGTGAGTTTTGCCTTTACTCTACCTCTTTTCATAATTAACTGCGGTAATTCGGCCATGGTATTCTATTTTAATTGTTATCGCTACTACGCTATTATTTACTTATAAATATTGACCCGTTGTCTTATTTGTTGCACGTAATTATTATAAATTATGAATACTGACCCTCGGGCTATTTTAATTGTTTAACCTTACGAGCTGGCGAAGTCTGCGATGCCGGCTGTGCGTCGTCTTCTCGACGATGGAGGACAGCGGCTGGTCGCCACTCAGCTTGGTGGGAACGGCGGTGTCTCGCCTGAGAGCGAGAGAGAGAGGCCGGCTGTGCGTCGTCTTCTTGACGATGGAGGACAGCGGCTGGTCGCCACTCAGATTGGCGGGAACGGCGGTGTCTCGCCTGAGAGCGAGAGAGAGAGGCCGGCTGTGCGTCGTCTTCTCAACGATGAAGTGGCGATCCTTGCAGGATCGGTGGGAACAGCGATGTCTCACCTACGAGAGAGGGGCTGGCTGTACGTCGTCTTCTCGACGATGGAGGACAGCGGAAGCTTGCTGCTTAGTATCAGCGGGAACGGCGATGTCCCGCCCGAGAGCGAGAAAAGATGGCGGCTATACGTCGTCTTCTCGACGTTGGAGAACAGCCGCTCGCTTTTCCTTTACTGGAAGCGGCTTCAAATTCACACTCTCGGATATTGACACTTGAATCCTTGCTGTTTTTACTTCTTCCTTCAATCCGGCTCGAAGGACCAATGTTTCGACTAGCAAACTTATTCCGGAAAAGGTGAAGAAGAAAGGGATTCAGATGCACACTCTTATCGTGCTCGTAACGTTCTCAATGTATTTCGCGCCGAGCGCTTCTTCCTTGGTACAATGTAGCCAACTTAAAATTAGGGACAAAATCTAGTGAGGATCTTTGTCCAATGAGATCCTTGCAGAGATCCAACAGTTTAGTTTTAACACTCAAATTTGGGTGTTAACCATCAAAGTTGAGTGTACTTTTTCATAAGGGTAGGTCTACTTCCTCTCTATGGGTGAAAGTTAACGCCCGAGCCACTAGGCTCTTGACACATTTATAACGCCAATTGCAAAAAAGATTGGGCAGTTTTAGCTTTCGTACTGACTTTCGTCAGTTTTTTATTCTTGTATATAGTATTATATATTACTATTATATTTTACTATTAAGTCATTTATGTATGGACATCAAGTAGTTTTGCGACAAGTGATTAATAAACATAATATTTTTATAGCTTCAAACTAAATAAAATATTATTTATATGCTTCTATATTTCATTTTTTATTACTGCATCAGTAACCAAAAGTTTATTTGACAGTGGGTGACAAGATACCCGTAAGTCATTGTAATTGAACCTTGGACTTAAGTAAATTAAAATAGATTTTTTAAAAGTTAATGTTGACACAATTGTTTATATTTTCAAACGTATTTTAATTTAAAGTTTCAAAAATTTGACTCTTTAAATCTATAATGAGAAAGTTCGGATTTTTAATGTCAAGTTAAAAAAATTGATATACATTAAAACTATAACATTTTTTAACTATACGTAAAAATTAAATCATTATCAAAATTTTCAATTTGTATAATGAAAGTGTATAGTAAGGTACTACCTTGTATGAGATGAACAAAATTTTGTCTTTCTATATTGTTTTATAATTCGATTTTGAGGCAATATCAGCGGAACTTAAGCACGTTCTGTAAAAAAAAAAATATTCTAATGCAAACTAAAATTTACTTTTTCAATGATTCTATATTTTACTTGGTCTTTAATCCCGTATAGTCGCAGTCCAGATGTATGGAAAATACAAAAAACTGGACCATATTTAAAAGGTTTTACATATATTAAATTACTTTTTTTCTATTTTAAGTGTAATATGTCAAACAAAGAATTTTAATAATAAGTACTTTTTGTTTATAATATTACATCAATGTTTTTAGTTCATATTTTTCTCAATGTTTGTGCAATATAAAAAGATTTCCTTCTTAATCGTAATTAATACTCTTACGTGTAATTCACAGTATGGACAAATCAAATATTTTATTTTAGATGATGGATACACAATGTCACGTTACAATTGTGCATTTAAAAACTTCAAGTAACTCAGTGAAACACATTTTTTATAACGCCAGATTTGAAAAAAAAATTAGGAGGTATTACTTTCGTACTGACTTTCGTAGTTTTTATTCTGTATAGTAGTATTATATAGTTACTATATAGTATTATTATATAGTATTATATAGTTACTATAAGTAGTTTTGGAAAAGTTATTAATTTAAAAGAGATATTTTAATTTCAAATAAATAAAATATTATTTATATGCTTCTATACTTTCATGTTTTTATTACCTGCATCAGTGAACCATAAAGTTTTATTTAGACAACGGGGGGACAGTACCCCGTAAGTCTTTGTAATTAAGCTTGGAATTAACATTTTATTAAAATAGGATTTATTTAAAATTAATTAAAGAACACAATTTTGTTTATTTATTTCTCTAATAATCGTATTTTAATTTACAAGTTTCAAAAAATTTATCTTTTAAATTCTTAACTTGGAAAGTACGGATTTTAATTCAAGTTTAAAAAACTTGAATTACTTAAAAACTATAAATGTTTTAATACTAAAAATTAAAATTAATCAAAAATTTGTAATTTGTATTAAAATAAAGTGTATAGTAAGGTACATACCTTGTAATAAAATAAAACTAAAATTATTTTTTCTTTTATTGTTTTTAGCTGAATTTCTATTTTGGTCATCATTATCAGCGGTGCACTTAAGCCGTTTCTGTGAAGATTTGATTATATACAGCACTCAGGAGTTTAATTTCGTCAAATTTGCTGATAAATATTCTACTGGCAGTAGTTTAATGCCCCAGAAGCGCAATCCAGATTGTATGGAATTAATACGAGGAAAAACTGGTACCATATTAGGAAAGGTTTGTTTATACATATTTAAATTTTTCATTTTTTTGTTGTTTTAAGTTATAATGTCAAAAATAAGAAATTAATTAATAATGTACTTTTTGTTTAACATATTAAATCAATGTTTTTACGTCATACTTGTTTGATAATGTACCTTGATGAAATATATTAAAGAGATTTCCTTTCTTAATTCGTAAATTAATAACTTTAAGCTTAATTACACAGTATGACAAAATCAAATTTTTTTTTTGATAATTATTAAATTCGGTTAGTGGATTATGATAGATGGATGCATCCATAACACAACAGTATCAACAGTTTGTTTCCATTACATCTTTTCTTTTCTGTTAATTTGAAGACCACTTTGAATCATTTTTAGGGCTAAATCTGGCTTTATTTCGAAGTAAAAACAACATTTTAACGAAAATTTAGCAATGTAAATTTTTGTTTAAAAGTAATGAAATGAAATCAATTACATTTTGTAAAGAAATTGGTAAGAAATAATTAAAAATTATTTTTTTCTTAGCTTGCGACAATTTAACATCGTTGTTTTCAATCAAAGATCAATAGAAGTCATTCAGCATAAAATTTACTTTTTCCTTTATATCATGTCTTCATAGGCTTGGCTCTTTAATGAAATCTCTCTCTCTTTGTTCATCTGATTCTGTAGATAATTATGGCGTTCGAAATAATCTAACAAGAAAACCTCGCAAATCCGAAAATTCTGAGGTTCGAGAATTTGAAAGTCTAGGAGGGAGGGGGAGGGAAGGGGAGAGAGAGAGTGGGGGAGAGAGAGAGAGGGAGAGACAGAGAGGGAGATGGAGAGAAAGAGGGAGAGGGTGGGGGAGAGAGGGGAGGCGCACACACTCATTCTGTAATAATATAGTCCTCGATTAAATCATTTAGTTAATAAGAAATCGTTGTTGTGTGCTGCTCGACATCGATTAAAGATGAGTTTAGTCGATGTAAAGTCAATAGTATGCGCTCAGCCTCTAAGGCTGCTATAGGCAATAGAACAGACAACTAACTAACTACTAACAATTGTTGTCAGTCTTTTACTTTTATTTCTATCCCTCCATACGCATGATGCCCTTTTCACGTTATAACCAGAATATATCGGTAACCGTTAAGACTATAGGACCCATGTTCATATTGTTGCGCCCGTACTGAGACGCCCGGTAGAAGCCTTGAAAAGGCAGTCGCGAAGCGGTTCCTGACGATGGGCTTGACGACGAGCTTGTTGTTGTCTGTCGCTTTTCAGATTCTGCGCCGGGCCTTGGAGCCATACAAACGTGTTTTTCTGTACTGAGAACTTTCTATTAAATCTATTCGTTAACTAACGGAGAGTCTTTATTCCCGGAAACGGAAGTGCGCGGCGCGTTCGCGGGTGAGAGAGTGCGAGTGTGAGAGAGTGCAGCAAACGCGACAGCGGAGAGCACAACATTTTTGGGAGCTCGTCGGGGATAGAAAGGACGAAATGGCCACGTCGGCTCCCACCAGAAAAAGGTTCCGGGCATGGTGTAATAAGACAGGTGAAACATTGCGCATAATGGCGGTGGCTTGATGGAACAACCAATCACATTCGGGTCCAAATGCATCCGCGAAATTTGAATACAAAATTAATGGCATGACATAAATAAAATATAATTACATGAATAAATGTAAAATTAAGATTTGCAATAAAGTACAATATATAAATAATAAAAACCTGAAATAATAAAAAATGAGTAAAAAATGATTCTCGCAATAAGAAAAATTATTGTCCATTTTTATAAATATATTATATATATATTCTTATTTTAAACAAGTAATATTATACACATACGCACACATATACTTACCAGAATCAATTTTTATTTCTTTTTCATTTCTTCTACAGGCTTCAAGCCATTGCTGGCGTATAGTTAATTCTTTTGGGAAACGAAACAATTTTATATTTTTTGTGTACGTACAGTCTGTGCGACTTTTGCAATTGTGCACACAACATGCTGGCATGGTTTCTATATGTAGGAGAAAAAAATCACATATATTACATATAATAGGTGCTTTCCATTTACATCAAAACTCAGATAAATCTCACTTGTGACGTCATAACTCAGTTAAATGCACGTTCCTTTTGATGCTGGCAAGTGAGATTCAACTGAGTTTTTGTGACGCTACAGCACACAATCGAAACCGTGTGCTTTAATGAGTCTAACAGACTCAAATTAAAAGTGAGGTTAATATTAACCTGTATTGTTATGAGATAGTTTTATCACTAAAATAAGCAGGTATGACGTCATTCATTCCGAGTAAGGATATTCACATAACTGAGTGAATCACTTCACTTGAGTGTAAATGGAAAGCACCTAATATATGCTATGCTATATATTGCATAATATATACTACCTTGATAACACAATCTGACAGCAATTTGATAGCAATCTGACAGCAATCTGACAGCAATCTTTTAGTATTTGGATTTAAATATGGTTGATCGAAATCCGTACTACTGCGCATCCATGGAAATGAATACTTGTCTCATTACGTTATTGTTTAGCTCACCACTAATTCCACGTATTTTTTACATTAATCTTTCACAAATCTTAATTAGAAATCCATTTTAATTATATGTAATTGTTTGCGTATTCAAATTTCGCGGGTGCATTTGGACCCTAACGCGATTGGTCGAAGCGCGTACTACTGCGCATCCACGGGAATGATTCACCTGTCTTATTACACCATGGTTGGTTAGGGATCGGACTTGGACGTGGTAGACGGCCCAAGGAGAGAGGAGCAGTGAACGTGGTGCGAGTGGAGAGAGAGAGGAGAGAGAGAGGACGGAGGAGGTGGAACGGATGGAGAAAGCGGAGAGGAAGATGAGGAAGTGAAGGAGAAGGGAAAATCGAAGCGGGAGGAGAGAAACGGAGGATGAAAAAGACGGAGCAATGGAGGTTAGGAAAGTGACTGAAGGAGCGAGAGGGGGGAGACGAGCGGGGGCAACAGTACAGACGCGAGAGCAACGCGGCGCTCGCGCAGGCGCGCCGAGGATGATGAGCACGGAGGAGGAGAATAATAGATGCGGCAGCGCGGGACGGCAATGAGCGAGAGGTGTGTGGAGAGAGCGGAGAGGATAGAGGGCGCAACAAATGGAAGAAAGTGTGACGGCGGCGCTGGAAGGCAGCTGGGATGGCAAGACTGAGAGGAGAGGTAGGGAAGCAACAAAGTTGGACGCACTGGCAGAGGTGAAGTGTAAAGGAGGAAGGTATACGGAAGGTGAAAGGAAAAGGTGTAAGGGAGATGCGAAGGAGAAAAACCGTGGAGGAGCGGAGGGAAGACTGGATAGGAAAAGAGACGATGGCAGGGATGGGGCAAAGGCCGGAGGAGACAGAGTGGGGGGAGGAGATCAGGAAAGAAGTCAGGAAGATAGGCCAGGAAATCAGGGAAGAAATAAGACGGGAAGGAAGAGGCATCGGTGATGGAAAGAGAAATAGAGAAAGCGACGGAGGGGTAGAACGAGGAAGGAGAAGAGCTGAGGTGACAAGCGTGCGTGAGCTGGACTTTGGAGGCAAGGAGAAAGGAGCTAGGAGAGTAGATTAAGGGTGAAGATGGATGAGGATAAAGCGGTGGAGGCGAGAGTATGGATACGGACAAGGACGAGGGCCATAGGAAGAAAGGAGAGTAAGAGGGAGGTGGGAGGAGCGGGGACGGAACAGGGGGGGAAGGCGGCGAGCGGGAGGAGGGAGAGGAAGGAGAGAGGGGAGGAGAGCAGTGGCAGAAGGGAGGGAAGCGGAGAAATGACAGAAGCAAGGAAGGCGGAGGGAGATGGCTAGAGTAAAGAGGAGGGGAGGGAAAAGGAAGTGGGTTTTTGTTTCAGAGCGAAGACAGAATAGGAAGGAGGGAAGGCGGAGAGCGGGAGGAGAGAGAGAGAAGGAAGGAAAGAGAAAGAGCAGTGGCAGAAAGGAGGGAAGCGGAGAAATGGCTAAAGCAAAAAAGGCGGAAGGAGATGGATAAATAAAAGACGAAGGGAGGGGAAATAAATGAAATGTAAGGTCGCATATGGCCAGGCGCGCAAGGGAGTGATTTGTAAGAGGTTTGGGTACGTTCCTCATAAAAAACGCCTTGTAAACCCTACGGGGATACACAATAAATCTACATACATACATACATACATATTACACCATGGTTCCGGGCAGAGACACCTTAAGCCCCTTGCACAATAGACGATAGCGATAACGTTTGTGCAAGGGGCTTTAGCCGGACATCTCGGAAGCGACAACGATGGCAGCGACTCTGCACGCCGTCATCCAAGAAGTGCGGCTGTTGCGTGAGAGCACGCACGGAAAGAGGAAGAATTCGCTGCTTCGCTACATCGGCGAGACGAGGAATACGCCGCGTTGTTGCGCCAACAATATGAGGAGTTCGTCTGGCGCCCAACTTTGGTGTCGAGCCTAATCGTCGAACTGTGCGAGAGAACCGTCGGAGAGGCCTGCCATCCTTCTCTCCCTAAGCCTTTTTGATCCGTCGTGCGTCCCGGGCGTGATACCGAGCATAAAAAGACAGTACATACAATGAATACAACTAGCATCTCGATTGGTTAATAATAATATTAAATGTCAAATGTAATAATAAAGGCTCACATGATTACAAATCAATCTAAGAAAAATGGAGCGTTGAACCGTAATGTATTGGTGTTCATACATTCTGTGGCGGTCAGCCATCCGCCACGAGCGCGCGACAAGTAACACGGACTATGCGGCGAGAGAGTTCGGCGCGCGCCCGCTACGCGGCGCATCGCCGCGCCGGTTCCTTTGCTCGTGAGGAAGATTCGGCATCGACCCCTATATAAAGGGCAACTCAACGGGGCTTCTCCAGCGATCAAGCTCACCAGTCAGGGTGTGCTCATAGGGCCCCTGACATAATCCTCTTTTGGAGACGGAGCGTGCTCTTCAGGGCCTCCGTTTGATACGAAGTGTGCTCATTCCGGGCCTTCGTTTATACTTGCTTACAGGGCATTAACTCTCTTCGGTAAGATTCGACAGACTCCCTGCCGTGGAAAGATTTCCTGGGTCGTTACGACCCAGCTCACCGGACAACACCGAGACCAAGGCGCCGCCTTCTCCAACTCCAATTCCGACTCCGATTCCTGTACCTGAAGCCAAGACGAAGAGTCTGTTCCTGATCTCCAAAGTGGATACTTTCCTCCCGTGAAAGCCACACCCGACCGGCCAACCCAAGTACTACGCATCCAGCTCCAACCGGAGCACTCTGTGGTGACGCACATACTGGCCTTGTCTCCAAGGACTTCAAGACTCCTTTCCAAGCTCAGCCTCCTCGAATCTGACTGTTCGGGACAATACGCAACACACCGCGTTAATACTACACATTAATCTCCTACACACACGTCCACCTATCCGTACACATCCAAGAAGTATTCTACTTGTATATAAAGCATGAATAAATAGAGCGAGATTTTACCTAACTGAACAATTCGTTATTGTGGGAACCGATGCACCTTCGCCTGACATCCGACAATCGACGCGATGTAATTGTTTAAAAAACTGCAAAAAATTTATTGCGAAAAATCGCGTCGATTTAATTCCGGGGGAGGGAAGGGTATTAATGTTCCAAGATAGCTGTGTTTCAAGTCCGACAAATTTGCGGCGCGCAGTCTATTAAGTTGGAATATATGTATATGTATAGTATGTACATTATAATTCGTTACTTCTTCACTTAAAGTATAGAATGTATGAACACCAACGCCTTATTACGGCTCAACGCTCCATTTTTCTTAGATTGATTAATAATATTAAAGTTACCAAATACCTCTTACGACAGTGTTGCTACTTTATTTACAACTTATGTAAATCATTTATTCGTAATACTTTTATTTGTAAAATTGTACTACTAAAGTTGTCAAAATTATTAATGGTATTATAATTTTTTAACTTTATAAGAAATTATAATACATGTTTAGTTTTTTCTATTAATTTTAGAATATTTTATAGATAAACAATTTTGAAGAAATATTTAAAAAATGTATTTATTCTTATAATATTATAATTTTAGTGTACCGGATTTATGATAACACTGAAAGGAATTCCATCAACATACAACAAAGATCTTCAAGAAGATAAAGAGATATTATTTTATACATATGATACGTTATATCAAATGTTTCATATTGCTGAGAAAGCATTAGGTACCTTGAAAATAAATAGAGAAGATTGTAAGAATGCTTTGACATCTGATATGCTTGCAACCGATATGGCATATTATCTTGTTACCAAAGGCGTAAGTACTCTTTTCTCTCTTTCTCTACAAATACAAGCTCTTTTAAAATAATTTTTAACTAACGTTATTAATAATATTTAAAAAAAATAATCCTAACAATTATAACTCAAGAATCAAGAAACACGGTAGTATCTCGCGTCAAGTATACGCGAAGCGAGACCGCACCGTGGATCTTTTACGCGACGCGACGAGTTGCGAGTACCCGAGATTTTGAGATCTCGATAACCAGTGAACGGATCAAGTTCTAACTAGGCTTAATGGATAGCTTAGATCAAATTTATATAATAAAAGTGGTTTTTTTCTACTATGTGCCCTACGAGCGGAGATATTGCGACGCAAAGTCCGAATCTGAAAATTACATTTTAAAAAACGTCCACGTCGTCGTCGTCCGTCGTCGTCACGTCATAAATGTTAAAGCTAAATAGCGCTCGCGAAGCCCGCAACTGTGATGTCTAGTATAATAAAAATCATATAAATAAAAAAAGATTGTAATTAACTTCAAAAATTCATTAATACTTTCAACAAATTTATGAACCCTTTTGATGCCAGCATTGACCAACAATTTCTCTTTAACATTTTAACTGGTAAAGCAGCTTCAATTCCAGTACAAGAATCCTTGTTAGGCGTTGAAAAGTCGGGCAATAAATTACGGGAAAACTTTATTTCTGAGTGCTCTATAAGCGCTAACAGATTTGAAAAACCAATTTAAAAAACTAACATTATAATATTTTTGGCCAATATAGGGAAGAAGAAAATCAAAATTGGCAATAAGGTGCATGGATTTCTTTTGGTGCATTACATGAAAGAAATTTTAAAAACATTTAGAAACATATCTAAAAAAATAATGCCAATACTAACAACACGTGCCCCGCTTACATACATTATTTTCGATCAATATTTCTTGCCATCCATAAAAGATCTATCTGGCGAGTCAGTAGTCACTAATGCTCGACAATGGATTCACGTTCTAGATATCCGGGTTCGATCCCAGGTAGGTATCACAAATCCTCTGGGAGTTTTTTTTTTTCGGGGACCTGGGACGTGGGTCTGGTAGAAGGCGGCGGTGACTACTGGGTGCACGTATCCCCGGCATTTTTCGGAGCACGCCACCAAGTCGAACCTCCCTCCTAATGGGGAACTCGCTCTCCACGACCACCGCTTTTCCAGGTGAATGTGTGGAGAAAGTGGGGGTATCGGCAATACCGTAGGGGGTTGCTAGTCTTCCATCGGGTGCCTCCCTAGATGGCGGTTTGGGGAATGTCTCATAGATATGGGTGGTACCGAGAGAATTAAATACTCGGGAAGGGGGAGGGTAGACCAAAAACTAGCACTGGGCAGTGGCAGCTGGCTATCCAGGACTAGCCACTTAAGAGTAGAGCAGGGCACCCTGTTGCTCTTGGGAGGAGAAAATCGTCCCTAAACGCAAAGAACCCACCAAAAAAGGTCAACGGTATCAGGATCAGGCAGGCAACGGGAAACCACCTGAACGGTGGAGGAACCACCCTAACATTCCAATGAGAGCACCTCTAAGCTGAATAAAATCTAAAGATATAATTTAGTATTACCGGGCGAACCGGGTAGTGACCAGCGCTTGGGCAGGTCCGGGCTGCCCAGTGTAAAATGTGCGACCGGGCATGCGAGCACGGTCGACCAGGAACCGCATGCAAAATTAGCGACTGGAAGAAGAAACCCTAAACGGGAAAACTCCACATATTGGAAAGAGAACTAAGCAAGAAACGCATAGACATATGTGGAATAGCAGAGACCTACTGGAAGGGAAAAGGTCACTTCCAAACAGTGGATCACATAGATACATCTCGGAAGCGGACAAAACGGGACGAAATGGAGTAGCGATCATCATCAACAAAAAGGTCGCATCGTACGTGTACGAATACCATCCTATCAGCGACCGACTCATCATGGTCACTCTGGACACAAGACCGACACGACTCCACCTGTTGCAAGTGTATATTCCGACCACCGAAGACACGGATGACAGAGTGGGAGAAGTATACTCTGACATAGAGTAGGTGATAACCCAAATACCGGCCAAAGAACCTCTGGTAATTATGGGAGATTTTAACGCAAAAATAGGAAACACTCTCATCAATTTTTTAATTAAACATTGGACGAGAGATGAAATATTTATCGGTAACTCGATCATTAATTTAAATTACAAGCAGTGTCATTTTTATACAACTGATAATATTTGTGTATTTAGTACTATTAACGAATATTTGTCATGCAAATATCACGAAGAAGCGGACACACAAATAGTGCACCATATTTGTAAAATCAAGGATGACTCCAATATTTTAATTAAACCTTCAGACACAGATATCCTTGTGATAATGGTAGGTAATATGGAGCATCTAAATAATAACTACGGTTTGAAAATTTTCATGGAAGTCGGCGTTGGAAATAATAAACGACATACGTATTAATGTTTCGCAATTATATACTGAATTAGAACCATCGATATATAAGAGTGTGCCTAGAATTCACTGTTTATGAGCGAATTTGTCTATGAACTTTCGCTAAACGCTCACCTTTTGTGTTGGGAAAACGTATGAACGCACCGGGAACGTATCGTTTGACCACGTTGCGATTGATCACGTTGCGATTGACTACAGCCCCTCACAGCCCCTGGTGCCTGGAGTTTTTTCACTGGACCAGTCTATCAGATATCTTTATTTTAAATCAGCCAATTGATGACGTTCAATTGAGACCCACTCAAAACATCTTGCATTTGGTGGGATTCTAGGTCGGCGCTGCTATTTCAAAGACGTGTTACTCGAATAATACTTTGTTTAGAACTGCCAAACAAACGCGAAAAGAAAGCGGAAGGGTCAAAGTCAACGCCAGTTTATTCATAATACGCATAACAATTATCTCTATCGACCTACATGCGATGTATCTTTTCTTTCCGGACACGCCTCGTATTTTAATTTTTACACTTCATTCCTCTTCATACAATAATACATGAAAATTAACCGAAAGTTATTCAATTTTTTTTCGGTACGTTTTTTTACAACATAAGCGAAACATAAAAAGGTATAAATAACAGTATAACAAATACACAGTATAAAATATACAAAAATAAAAATAAACATTGACAATTGTTAAAATATTTTATAACGCATCGATATATATGACGCATCAATGGGCCTTCCATGTACGTTCTCTCTTGAATGCGCGCGTCTGCATGCGTCTTCTCTCTGTCGCACACTCTGTCACATAGAACACTCTTTACCACTTGTCGTGTTCTTATTACCGTTAGATCGACCTGGCTTTCCACATATATTACTTTGATAGTATCAAAAACATGCTGTAAAAACTTTAGCCTTAACGAAACACATTAAATACCGACCAGGACGCCTGGCGATATTTTTTATTTACTTAAAGAGGTATAAAATTTTATGTGTTAAAATTTTAACTTTTACGTTACATATTTCTCTTATTTAATTTTTTACAACTTCGAAAAGAGTGCGCTTCTGCTCAATGTTAGCCAGCCAGATCGTCAATCTCTTTTTTAGGTAAAGTAGGAATGTCGTTCTACAGCCTTTCAGCCTTAAAAAAGCACCTTAGTAGACCACTAGTTCTCCGGCTATTAGCAACTTTAAGATTAAACAAATGACAAACGAAGCGTAACCTTCTCTGTGCCGTGCTGTTGTCTACCAGCTACGTTATCTGAGAGAACAGTCAGAAGTACGCAATACAAAATTCTTAACCCTTTGACTAGCATTGACGTCATATAGCGCAGAAAAAAATGTGCCAATTGGGATCAGAATTATAAAATTCAAAATGACTGATCAATATGCCCACACAGGACATAATATCTAATGGATATCCACAATGTACATCCATGATATCTACGAGATATCTATTAGATATCTAATAGATATTCAAATGTCCGCAATACGAGATCTAATAGATATCCATTAGATATCCATATGGATATTTATATAAATAACTATTGCACGTCTAGTGGATATTGATTAGATATTTGCGTGGATATTTATTCGATGTTTTTTTTATATATGTCCATTATATAGAAATAGAACTCCATAAAGCACATAAACGTTGAATCGACATCTCAAAAATATTATTTCTCTAGATTTAAAAGAAGAACCGGGTCCGAGAGAAGACCCGCGGATGTCGCGATTTTGTTTCGCCGGGCACCTGCTTGTATTCGCTTCCAACAGAAATTTACTTACGAGTTGGTCCTACCATTATGCGTCGCTTAGCGGCGCGTCGTTACGAACTAGTAAATATCTGTGGTAGACATGTGGTAGATACTTGGTGGACATGGATATGTGGATAACACGTGGATATCTAATGGATATATCTTTGATAGATATTTTGTGCACATGGATACGTGAGTATCTAATGGATATCTTTGATACACAGTTGGAAATCCCAAACGGTCCACTCATTGTGTTTAATAATGTATAAATATGTCAAATTATGATACAAATATTATGTCTATAATTTAGCACAAAATAAAGAAAAATTTGATGATATGTGAACAAAAATTTTATGTACAACAAACATTTGTGTAATGTTAAACATAAATGAAAAGAATATTTTTTTAACAAAACTATATTATTTTTATGTTAATCTCACAATTACATATAATGTGTTATTTTAACATTTGATTTACTTAAATATGAATTTAACATAAATAAATCAGATAACATAATCAAAATTAGTTAAATTAACACATAAATATGTTACATTTTTAACACAAAAATTTTAACAAGGACCTTTTTTAACAAAAATATATAAACTTTTTTACTGTGTAGATATTTTATGGACATAGATATGTGGATAACGTTTAGATATCTAATGGATATCTTTGACAGATATTTTGTGGATATGGCTTTGTGGATAACATGTAGATATCTAATGAATATTTTTGATAGATATTTTGTGGACATGGATATGTGGATAACGTATGGATAATGAGTATCCCTGCTGGTTATTTGAGAGATATAGATATTTTTACATTTATTAGATATCTATTAAATATCCATAATAGATATATGGACGTCATATGGATATGTAAATATCCACTGGATATCTATTAAATATTTTGTTTTGTATGGGTGACGACCCAAAATTTCGAAAACTTATAAATTAGCGGATTTCTATGAAACTCGGGTTAATCTAATACTAGAGGGTTTTTTGGGTTGTTGAATACGAATTTGCCGTCAAAATTTAAAAATGGCGAATTTAATATGGCGACGCCATAAGTTTGGAATAATGCAACAAACTTCTGTGTTCTAAAACATGACAGTCAAGTTCGAGAAGTCTTGAATCTGATGTACTCTCAAAATTCGAGTGATCAACTCCTCTGTCAGTTTGTCAAATCATTCCTGTCGATCAAGTCTGTCAGTTCAAAAGAGGTCAGTTAGTTCAAAAGAAGTCGATCAGTCAAATCAGTCTGTCGTGTCAGATTGTTAATATTGGATCTGTCATTTTGAAATTTTTACAGCAGATTCGTACTCAGCAACCCAAAATCCCCCAAGAAACGAGTTTCATAGAAATCAGCTAATTTATGAGTTTTCGAAATTTTGGGTCATCATATTGAACCAGCCATTTTGACTTTTTAAACTTTGACCCCAGATTCATATTCAGTGATTTGAAAAACCCATTAATACCAAGTTTTATGAAGACAGGACAGAATTTTTATCTTGCTATTTTTGGCCCGTTTGGTACTTATTTTTCTGCTTATTTTCAGTCAAGGAATTAACATTTTTCTATTATATATTAACTGTTGAACATCATACTTCCAAAAAGTCCTGATTCCACCACACTGGGTATACGATATTCAGTTTACACACTTTCAATTATCAATAAGTTTTCGAAAAATTGATATTTTTAAACATGGTTTTCTTTTTAATTTAAACGTCAGAATGTCAGAAACGCTCTTGTGTCATTGTAATTACGATTAACATTTAAATACAAAAGTTAATTTCGGAAAAAGCTCGAGTAGAAATTTTCTAACTCACAGAAAAGCACTTTTTGTTCCAAAAATTACTTTTTTTTAAATGTCGCATTCTATAAAAAGACCAGTTATTTGTTGAATGTAAAGGAAAAATTAAGAAATAATGATCCATATCTAACGAAAAAAGATAAAGAAGGGATGCTATCGATAAAGGTGAGGTTAAGGAAGAGTGGTGGAACATAGTAGGAGTGTATATAAATAAGATATGGACAGGAAATTGGAAGACCTAAAGTAATGGATGGAGGAGATAGAGACGGGAGTGAGGGTGCTGATAGGGGGGAATTTTAACGCAAGGATGGGGAAGGAGAGGGGATTCGTAGAAGAGGGAGAGGAAGAGAAAGGAGAAGGGGAAAGAAGAACGAAAGATGGCAAGGTAAACGGGGAGGAAAGAAAGTTATGTAGGTTTTTGGAGGAGCATGGGTGGGCGATTTTTATCGGAGGAATTAGAGAAGATGAGGAGGGAGAATGGACGTATACAGGGAGGAGAGGGGAGTCGGTGATTGACTGCGTGTTGGGAGACAGGAGGACAAGGGAGACGATAGAACGAGTAGTGGTGGAAGCGAAGGTCGACTCAGACCACCAGCCAGTGACGGCGTGGGTAGAAAAGGTGAAGGACGGTTTAGGTAAAAGGAAGGGGGGAAGGGCGGAAGTGAGAGAGAAGATTGGTCGGAGGAGGGCAGGAAAAAATTTAAAGAGTTAGTGGGGAATAAGCAAATTCAGGAAGGGGAGTAGAAAAGGAGTGGCAGGGGCTGAAAAGGAGGATAGGGAAGGTATTAAGGAAAGTGAATGGGAAGGGCAAAAAGGGCGGAGAAAGGGGCTGTTAGGGTGAAAAATGTAAGGAAGGGAAAAGAAAGAGCTCATGTTAAGGAAATAGAGAAGGGAAGGAAGAATGGCAGTTATAGGGAGGAAAAACTGCGATACAAGAAGCTGTATAAGGAGAAGAAAAGAAGAGAAGTGGAGAAATGGGAAGGGGAGGTAAAGGAGATTAGGACAGAGGGACAATTATGGAAGGTGGTAAACAGGGAGAGAAAGAGAAGAAGAAGGTTGAACGAGGGAATTAGTATGCAGAAATGGGATAGGTATTTCAGAGATTTGTTGGGAGGAGTTGGAAGAAGAAAAGGAGAAGATAAGGAGAGATGTGGGAAATGGTGGGAAAGCTTAAGGAGGGAAAAGCAATGGAAAGTTATGGGATTCCAAATAAGGTATAAAAGTTTGGAGGGGAGGTGGTGAAGGAATGGTTGTGGGAGGTATGTAATAGAGTGTGGAAAAAAGAGGGTTGGCCGGAAGGTTGGAGGGAGGGAATTATAGTGCCCATAAGAAAGAAAAGGAAGGGGGAGAAAGTGGGGGACTACAGAGGGGTAATGTTAGCACAAACGGCCTACAAGGTGTACGCTGCTGTTTTGGCGGAAGGTTCAGGAAGGAAGTAGAAGAGAAGGAATTGCTTCCGCAGAGTCAGAGAGGGTTTAGGAAAGGGGTAGGGACCACGGACAACATCTATGTATTAAATTACTTAATAAATAGGCAGGTAAATTAAAGGGAAAGATGGTGGTGTTGTTCGTGTACTTGAAGGCAGCTTTTCTGACTCAATGGACAGAAGGATTCTGGTGAAAGCGATGAGAAAAGAAGGAGTGAGGGAGGGCTTGGTGATGGAGATGTAAGGAGCTGTTGGGGGATGCAGGGTAAGGGTGGGAGAGGAGCCGGGAGAGAGGTTTTAAACAGAAAGGGGAGTTAGACAGGCGCCGTTAAGCCCGATTTTGTTTACGTTGCTGTTGACGGACAAAGAAAGGTACCAAATGTAAAAATTAGAGTGTAATAAGTCTTATATAAGAAATAACAAGAAAAAATAAAATATAAGAGAGATAAGTACGTGAAGTAAGCGGAGTGGGAAGAGGAATGGGAGGTGGTGACGATTAGATATTAGTACAGTAGAGGAGAAAAAGGAATGAATTAACGGAAAGAAATAGTGGAATGGGATAAATATTTTAGAATAAATATTACGGAAAATATATGGACATGGATGGCGCGCGCGTTAGCACAGTGTAAGGAGTAGTTAAGTGTAAAGAAAAAAATGAAAACCGAGGAAGCGAAGTGTGATAAGTCTTATGCGAGAAGTAAAAAGAAAGAAGAAAACAAAATATGGAAGAGACAGATATGTGAAGTGAGCGGAGAGAAAAAAAGAAACGAGAGGTGGCGAATGGACATTGGTACAGTGGATGAGAAAGGGAATACATTTTGACGGAAAGAAATGGTGATGTGGGATGAGTGTTTTAAGGTGAAATGGAACGGAAAAAGTTTGAAGCGCGCGCGTAGCGCGCGTGTGTGCTAGTCCATATCTAAAAAAGAGATGTAAAGTTTATTGTTGTCGCTTTTCCGCAATGCCGATTGGTTCTCTTGCTGCGCTTACTTCATTTGCAACTGTCATTGTATATTTTGACAGTTGTGTGTATCAAGGAGTTAATAGTGTAATAGTAATAGCATAATATTAAATCTAAATAGCGCGCGTGAAGCGCGCGTCTGTAGTGTCTAGTTTCTTTAAAAAATATATTGTTTTGACGTGACAAAGGTTAATTATGACGTAATTACGTAATTAATGGCGTGCCATACACCTACTAAACGGCAAATGAGGCTGCGCAGCATGAGGATGAGGGGGAACAAAAGTTTATTTACCTTACCACTTTGAGTCCCTAACTTTCACTATATAGAAATAACGGATATTTTTAATAACAAACGTAGGTGTGTTACACTCAATGTGGTGTTCTAGGGTTAAATCATGATTCTTAAGTACCACAATATTATCTCTAATGTAATATATAAAATATCATTTAATAAATATGCGAGAAATTGATTGTTTATTGACACTAATCATTTAAATTTAAAATCCTTTTTCAAGGTCCCTTTCCGAGAAAGTCACCATTTGGTTGGAAAAGTTGTCGCTCTAGCTGAATCACAAAGAATACCTTTATCAGAATTAACGGTTTCACAATTAAAAACAATAAGGTATAATCAAAATTTATGAAAATGTTTTATTGAATAAAAAAAGTTTAACAGTAAATATTTGTTTTAGCGAAGCATTTGAAGATAATGTATCGTACATTTGGGACTTTAACTCCAGTGTGGATCAATACCAAACTACCGGTGGAACTAGTTTAAAAGCAGTGCAACAGCAAATTAGTAATTTGCGAGCTTGGCTACGTGATTTTCCATTTAAGAAGTAACTATTTCTAAGATTATGACATTGACGTTTATGATATATTGTTCCATTTTATAAATAGAAATTTCTTTATTAAAAAAGTTTTTTTTTAATTTAAATTCAGGTCAATAAGTGCAAAAATGTACATGCAATTAACATTGTTTTTCCTTTTTCTTTCGTTTATGTGTAATTTAACATTTTATACATGCATGTTCACATTTTTCTTTTTCTTAACGCAAGGTAGAGAGCTCCGATAATTTTAAGCCCCGTCGATTTTATCCTCGAAGGTTCTCGTTGTTACGCGACTTCAGCCCATAGTTGGACATTTCTTCGATTCTTGTTAGCGATTGGCGGAAAGGGGTGTTTTGGAATCTAAAGACAATCCTCAGAGCATTTGTCGGACGTTCAAATAAACATGTCTTACAGGTTCCAAAACCCTCTCTCTCGTTTCCTTATCGAAAAAACTCGATCGAGAAAACAGTCGTGAATCGATTCGAATAAAGTCCGAGACAAGCGTGCAAAGATTGTACTAATAAGTCAATTTAATAAAGTTATTGCTGGGAAAGCAATACGAGTCTTCCTTCCCCTAATCCGTCCCAATCATTCTTACAAATAAAAACAAGTGGAAACTTGCACATTGCTTCTTCATAGTTTTTGTGATGTATGCGTGTACATGCGACATCAGCGTGGCCACTGACGTCACGCAGGCCTAAGCGCGCGCTTCGCGACTCAAGCCGCTCCGAGCACGGCACGACTGTGCGGCGACTCTCACTCTTGGTACGCCCGGCTATACGAGCGCACATGTACAGTGTGACACCCAATAAACTTTCAGAATTACCCGCGACTACTTATTGCTTCACCACCTATCCTACGTGACCCGGCTACCCGGAAGAACATAGCAACTGGCGACGAGGCAACGGAGAAGAAATAAAAGAACAGTGAAAAGCGGGACATAGCGAGACGGGCCGGATTCAGGCGGCCACGTGCACAATGAGGGTAGCTGAGAAGCTGCCGCATAGTCTAGTTGGACCTCGCTGTGGGGTGCGGGACGATGCACCAGGAAGTGTGAGTGTGACACCTGAGCACGTGAGAGTCATTAGGTGCCCAGGTGCGTATTCGTAAAATATTCGTAAAGAAGGAAAATTCCGGTGAGAGACGAGCAGAAAGGAGAGCTCGAATACGTGGCGTGCGGTCGACCAAGATCACGCACAACGGGCGTGTCTCGTGAAAATTAGTTGGCAACGGGCGGTGATAAAGGCTGTAAACAAAGGACGTGTTAAGCAGTATCCCAGCGTAAGTGTGCCTTGTGATCGACCGTATCCGGCTATGAGTTAAAACAAACATACGTGGTGAGATCAAAAGAGTGACGTGGACAAATGAGTGCAACAGAAAAGGAAATCGCGGACGACATTGAAAATCCGGAGACGCAAGTGATGCTTGGACAAGCGCAACATCTGTTGAAACCGGAATTAGTTGCAGAATTAAAAAAACGTGGTATTGATGAATGTAGAGACGACGACAAGCGCGCCGATTTGAGGAAAAGACTCGTCGACATAGTGCGGGAAGAAATTGAGGAAACGAAAGCCGCAAAAGTAGCTGTTAAAACCCCGCCAGATAACGCCGGTAGTGCAGTAAGTGTTGCCTCAAGAGATAACTCAAGGGCTGGGTTCCACTTATTGCTCACAACGCTCGCGAGCATCATTTCGTCCTTGTTTAACATTTGACAAACAACAAGGATGAAATGATTCCACGAGCGTTGCGAGCGATAAGTGGAACGCACCCAAGGGGTACAGACGCCAATTCAGACGACAAAATGGCAGGGAAGTCAAAAATCGAATTTAAGTTAAGTACCGATGACTGGGAGACGTTCACGGAGAGACTCGAGTTGCATTTTAAGTTGAACAAAACTGAAAATGATATAAAATCTGCAATGCTATTGACAAGTGTGGACGAGGAAGCCTATATTTTGTTTAGGAACCTATACGCTCCAGCCAAGCCCGCAACGAAGGACTACGCAACCTTGGTTATATTGATGTCAAGTCACATCAACCCGAAACCGTCAAAGGTGATGGAGCGATGCATGTTCAATAAGGCAAAGCAATAAGCCGAGAACGAGTCGATAGCTGACTTTGCAGCGAAGCTGAGAAGAATGTATGTCACGGCACTGTGAGTTTGGAAATCTCGATGACGCCCTTCGTGACTAGTTTGTCTGCGGAATTCATGACGAAAGCACGAGAATTGAACTGTTCAAGAGATCAGATTTGACATTCGACAACGCTTTGAAGGAAGCACTCGCGCGTGAAAGTGCTGTAAAAAATGCCGCGGGCGCTGAAAAAACATTGTTGAAAAGGGACGCAAAAGAAGAGGTGTTTGCCATGGAACGCAATTCCAAGCATAAGGCCAGAGGGAAAGGCCATGTGCAAAATAGCCAAAAAATCGACAACCACAGAACGAGAAGGATCAGAACGAGAGGAAGTGCTACTGCTGCGGTAAAGCCGGACATTATGCCGGCAAATGCAGATACCGATCGAGGTGCGACTTGTCATGTCTGCGGAAAGAAGGGGCACCTACAGAAGGCGTGTCAGGCCAGTAACAAGAAGACGTCCAACAAGTTCCTGGAAGAGGGAGTTAATCCGGACTCAGCTAGCGGCGGTACGACGACAAATAATAACGCAGAGTTCTTTGTTATCAATGCGAAAGTAAGTAACGCAAACGATTGTTGCAATTTAATTAAAGCAGATCCGACATTCTTAGATATTGAAATTAACGGTAAAGTAGTTTCAATGGAAATCGATACGGGTACGTATTTTACAGTGGTATCTGAAAAATGTGTAGATAAATATTTTAAAGATTGCAAGATAGATAAAGCATGTACAAATTTAGTAAATTATAAACAAAGTTCTATAAAGCCGCTGGGCCAACTTGAAAACCTGAAAGTTAGACTAAAAGAGAAGTTTAGGAATTTGAACTGTTTGGTTTTGCGTGGCAGCGGACCACCATTGATTGGGAGACAGTGGTTAGCGGAGGTTGAACTTTGGCCATTAGATTTTTCAGATATCACTAAAAAAGATAGTAAGGATGCGTTGTTAAAATTTGATGTAGAGAACGCGAAAGAAAAGATATTAGCAGAATTTAAAGAACTTTTTGATAATTCACCCGGTTTATATAATAAAAGCGAAATCAAGTTGCATTTGAAAGACGGCACGAAGCCGATAGCGTTACGACCTAGGCATGCACCATTTGCATTAAAGGAGAAAATTGAGCGTGAAATTGAAAGATTAGTTTCGCTAGGTCACTTAGAACGCGTAGAATCAAGCGATTGGGCTACGCCGATAGTTCCGGTCGTGAAAGCGAACGGCGAGGTTCGTATCTGCGGTGATTTTAAAGTAACGGTCAATCCACATATTGAATTCGTTAAACGCCCATTCCCGAAAATTGAAGACATTTTTAATGTACTGCAAAAAGGTTTGACGTATTCACAACTGGACCTCCCGCACGCATACATGCAAATCCCGGTTAGTAAAGAATCACGGAATTTACTGACAATTACGACGCACGTAGGACTGTTAAGATATACAAAAATGACCGATGGTACGGTACCGGCGCCGGGTGAATTCCAACAAATTATGGACGAATGCGTTTGCAAGGGATTCCAAATACGATCGCGTATCTCGATAATATTTTTGTAACGGGAGCCACAAACGAAGAGCATATAGAAAATTTGCGTTTGGTATGTAAAAGATTAGAAAAGACCGGGGTTTACGTTTAAACAAGAATAAATGTGATTTCTTCAAGGAGCGTATAGAGGTACTAGGGTTTGTGATAGATAAAAATGGTTTACACAAAGCTAAATCCAAGGTAAAGGCGATGTACGAAGCGCCGCGACCAGAAAACAGCAAACAGCTTGCTTCATTCCTGGGATTTATTAATTTTTATGCAAGATTTTTAGAACACAAGGCTGACAAATTAAAGCCGCTTTTTGACTGTGCTAGCAAAGAAAAATTTGAGTGGAGTAAGGAATGCGAAGAAGCTTTTTGCTGGGTGAAAAATGAAATGATCTCACCGAAGGTACTTGCGCACTACGATCCAAATGAACGGTTAGTACTGTCTTGTTTGGTCTTTGATAATTAACAAGACTACTGTATTTATAAGTAATAACCTGATTTATTGTAGTACAATCAATATTAGAAGTACGGTACGAGCTCAACGTAACAACGGTCTATATGAGTGTGCCACACGCCACCAACGACTCTGTCTACGCATGATACGCGCATGCGTGGTGTGTTCGTAAATCATTACCAGCCTGTGACAAGTACTGGCTTGTGAGTCTTGTGACGCGTCGGATTACGGACTGTCGGCGATCTTGGGCCGGTATCACAGTCTCCGATTAACGTGATTCTCCGATTAAACTCACTCTGCATCTCTTTCTAACTATCCCCCTAGAAAGAGACGAAGAGTGAGTTTAATCGGAGAATCTAGGGAGAATCACGTTAATCGGAAACTGTGATACCGCCCCCTTATCGCATAAGCATAAATACAAAGATGGTTCAGAAAGACCGATCGCGTTTGCGTCAAAAGTAATCCCAAAGAAAGAAGCCGTGCTATAATAGACAAGGAAGCGAGTGCAATCGTTTTTGGCTTTATAAAATTTTACGATTTTGTATATGGCCAAGATATAATACTGCGTACTGATCATAAACCGTTGGAAATAATTTTTGGGCCAAAAACGGGGCATACCGTTAACAGCAGCATCTAGGCTGCAGCGCTGGGCATATTTCTTGTCGGGTTTTAGGTACGAAATCGAGACTGTAAATACCTTTTAGCGGATATCACATGACACGTGATCACCTAGCTGACGTGTACCACGCTAGAATAAGATAAAACCTCGGGTAAATCTGAAGGAGAGCTCACTTCTCTCAGATTTCGATGAAATTAGGCTCAATCGACGCGTTTTTGCTCAACACGACCAAATCTGGCAGAAAAAAGCGTCACTCTGCCCCGCGACGCGAGATATTAGACGTTAAAGTTGACAGAAATCAGGTTATGGTTCCTGTCATACCGACCGACAACATGTATACAAACATGTAGCAACACTGAGCAACACTGAATGTGCCTCGCGCTCGCGGCCACATGCACATGCTCCGTGGCCGCACGCGTAGTGAAATAGAAATGATGAAGAAGGTCACGTGACAACTCTGCTGGTAAGTAATATAATTTTAAATGTTGATTCTCTTTTGTTAAATCTCACAAACAATAACAGCGTTAGCAACATGCAATTGCACGAGTTTCTCGCCGTGACCATAATTGGGACAAATTAATAGAGTATTTGTTTGAGCATTGTTTATTAAAGAAATACAGTGTCCAAAGTGTGATAATGTTAAGAAAATTATATACTTCACAAGATATTTCCTATTTATATTAAAAATATTGTAACAAAATTTTAAATATCTCAGGAAATTCTTAATAGAAGAAGGCTGTATTATAGTATTTTAAAAACGATAAAATGTACAACTTTTATCTAAAAAAAAAATCAAGTTTTATTTAAGAAATTAGTCTCCTTTAAAATTTCTTGAAAATGACGACAAAGTATTATGGCACAACTCACATTGGAATCATATGTCCCCCTTCAAACCAAACAACTTTCGTCTGAAGCATTTCTTTCTAGAATCACAAATAAAAAAGTTTTTGGGGGTAATCGATTAAAATGGGACACTGTATATAATCTTTTTTTTTTCTCGGGAGTCTGTATTCTTGTACTGGTGAAATTTTGTACTATCCTCGCTAGTTCTCGTGCAGCCCCGTCCAAGTCCAGTACATACATATGTACAGTTACAAAAAACAAACCTCTCACTAGTTCTAGTGCAGCCACATCTAGTTCCAGTGCAGTTGCAAGGAACAAACCTCAGGTTAATTGCATCGCTTGCACTTTTCCATAACCTCTTTTTCGCGGGCTGGAGTATATACGTAAGAAGGGCATATGCATTTTATTATATACGAATGGGGGAACACGGATAAAAGTCATAAAATGAATTATACGGTAAGAGACGCATGAAGTAACTATCAAATATTGAATATTCTGTCAGAGCTCCAAGCATACGGATTTTTATTACGGCAATTTGTCGATCGTGCTGGCGTCAGATCAATGTAACAAAACTATTTTAACTGCGAATTTTGGACCTGAACCTGATACACGTTATCGGTTATTTGCGTCGCATTACGATCTCACGCTGTTATTTCTGCCCCGAATTCCTGCCGAGAGTTTTGATGTTGATCGCAGTAATTGATCACAAAGGTAAGAAATTGGTAATACTTAAGGAGAGCTCCCTCCTCACCGATTTCGCTGAATTTAGGCTTAATCGACGCGTTTTTGCACAAAACGAACGAATCTGGCAGAAAAAAGTCCCGCTCTGCCCCGCGAAGCGAGATATTAACTAAAGTTGACGACTATCAGGTTATGAAACCTGTCATACCAACGAATCATATGACTGTTTCGTTAATCTCAACGCTTAATATCTGTTCAGAAATAATTTGTTAAAGCAGAAAATAGTTGATATATGAAAAGTACATATTTATGTGTACTTTTCATAGACCAACCATTCTCTGCTTTAACAAATTATTTATGTTTCGTTAACTTCAACGCTTATAGCCGTGTATACAGTTATCACGTTTATTTTAAGGAAATGTTAGATCTCAACTTTAATCCAATTAATAAATAATAAAATTTAATATATTAAATATATGGTTTTCAAGTTAGTGGTTTTGATTACAACAGAGAATATTTTGGAACACAAATTATTTCTGTTACAAGTATTAAGCGTTGAGATTAAATGACAGCTGTTTCATAACCTGATAGTCGTCAACTTTAACAGTTAATATCTCCGCTTCGCGGGGCAGAGCGGGACTTTTTTCTGCCAGATTCGTTCATTTTGTGCAAAAACGCGTCGATTAAGCCTAAATTCAGCAAAATCGGTGAGGAGGGAGCTCTCCTTAAGTATTACCAAGAAACTTTATCTAGATAGAGTCAAATTCATCAGAACAGATTTTAAAAGTATTTGTTAAAAATTTTGTCAATAGATGCAAGCAAAAATATAACAGAACATAATGGTAGATTAACTGCAGAAATTGAGCAAAACATGTCGTTTCATTACTTTTTAAATAGGCATTTCATGAAATAACAAATTCTGTTCGATTTCTCCCAATAATCTGCTGTTGAATTATGTTGACAGACTCGCCGGCAAAACACGAGTTTAATGCATAGATGAAACTGAATCTGTTGCGATATCTGAGCGAATCTACTAGTAATCTATATCATACTGTGGGCAGTTTGCTTACTGATTATATCTCAATGTGTTCACTGATTGTATAATAAAGCGAAACTCGCTTCTATCATGCTTTATTAACCATAAACAAATATAACATGGAAATTTTTGAATAAGCAATCAAAATGCATTTATATGTATCACTAAAATCAATATAAAGTAAAAGTGTGAAGTCAATAATTTTGTGTACATTTACTAATATAAGTTTACATATATATTAACTTTATCAGTAAAAAATTTAAAAGACACGAAAATGAGATTATGCCATTATGTTCTGTTAGCAGATTTTGTTATATTTTTGTTGATACTCTATCGAGACAAAATTTGTAGCAGACATTTTTAAAATCTACTCTCAACAGATTTGACTATGCAGGTTATTTCTTATATATTATGATTACACATATTAAATTTGCAGACATGTAGAAGTTGCAGATATAATGCATTATAAATGCATTATAAATGTAAATATACGTAGTTGATTATCTTACCAGTACACATTATCTTATAATATTTTAATATTATCAATAATATAATTGTAATTTAGAAAATAAATATTTGTTATATCTCTATGTATAGAAACTATTATATGTTGTATATTATATGTTTGTATATTATAGGCTTACGACAAAATTTAGCAATAACATCTTAGATTTTGGGTATTTGCTTCTGTTCTTATTTTATACATCTTGGAATAATACTTTATTGTATCAAAATTATGAAAATTAATTTTCTTTTTTTATAGATGGGCGACATTAAATATTATGGAAAAAGGAGAAGTATTGTAAGGAGGATTGGATCTTTTTTACCATTAAAGCCTCCACCAAAAATATATGTCAGTGTGACACCGTTACATTTGATGACAAATTCAATGATTAACGAGGAAACTAGTAGCAATTATGTTGATACGAATGGATATCCAATGAGGTCAGTACCTTATTCTGTCAAGTTACAATTAGACATATACATATTTATTCTGCAATATTGTTTTGAAAAATTGAGTTTGATGACAGGTTTTCTGGCAGCAGGCCAGATCTGTTGGAGCCAATTAGTTTTGGATCTGAAGTACGATTGCTCGCGTTAGAGCAAGAATTACAAGAGCTTAGGGAACAAATTTCGACAATTGTAAAAAGTAATAAACTGTCTAAATGTATGTAAAACATACATTTTGTTATGCTCAAAGATATCCGAGAAGACTTAAGATTTATGTTTGTGTTTTGTAGATGCGTCTGTCGCGTCTCTGCCCAATGAAGCAGATGATATGAAGTCTGTGCCATCTCCACCTCCACCGCCACCGCCATTTCCGCTTCCACTTCCACTTCTGCCACCCACAACACCGCATATCGCGAGAAGGGCTAGTTTGCAAGATCACAAAATTGAAGATCGGAAGAAGATTCCATCGAGTGTACAGAAATTTACGAGTGATATGCTGAAGGATATCGATAGTGTAAAATTGAGACCAGTTGTGAGGTAATTGAGATTAATGTTTTTAGGCACAACTCAAAATTTCTGGTCTTTTATCATATATTAATTATACAAATAAATTTGTATTAAACAAAAGTTGAAGTAGATTGTTTTATATATTATAACTTGCATTAGAATGAACTTTATGGATGAAATATCTCTTTTTATTCACAAATTAATAAATAATTATAAATTTTTATTAATCAACTTTAAAGACTATTTACACTTAAAAATCCAAGATAAATAATCTAATATAGATTGAGTCATACGTTGTTTAGTAACAAAAGATGCTTAAAAAAGTGTTTTTACATGCACTAGCGATATATTGTTCAGTCTATTTCTATTAAATGTGATTGCATATGAAAAAATTATCTTACTCTCAGCGTCAAAAAGGCATGATTTCTCGTTTGTGAAACCACAATCCAACATCTAATAGTGATTATGCTAGAAAGACCGGGAAACTCTTACAACTCTTGGAAAATAAAATAAAACAATATTGTGTATTGATGTTTTATAGGTCTCCAGGTGGACATCCTATACGGGTAAAACGTGAGAATAGTCCATGCAATGATTTGCAGGAAATTTTGCGAAGACGCTACATTGCAATGCAATCTCCCGATAGCAGGAATTCATCAGCTAACTTAGCCATGGACGATTCATTTTGAATGAATTAAAAAACAAATTGTCTATATATGAAAATACTTTTGAATATTTTCACTGTATGTACATTTATATGAAATTTAGGACTCTTACAATAAGAAAATATGATCTGTTATACGTTTGATTTATCATAGATATGTTATGTTTGAATTTTTTGCATTTTGCATTAGCTGATTTATAGCAAGAAACATTAACTAAAGATCAGTTTGCTGCACCAATGCGACGTCGCTCAGGATAAAATTTTTTTCAAATCGAGAAATTGCAATAACAATGTTTTCGATAAGTTTAAAGAAAGCCATTTTAATTTGTGTTCATGATTAAAGTTAAATTATTTTAATATTGTATATACGAAGTCTGCCAGAAAAGTAATGAGATTAAATTACTGTTGATTAAATCTGTAGCGTACAATGTGACAACACTGACAAATCGTAACCACACAGAACGTAAAGTGTAGTCCTGTAAAAGTTCCTATAAAAGCAGTACAAGTTTCGACTTGTTCAGTTACGTTCATGTGTCATTATAACGTTTTTACACGTAAGCGTGTATTAGTAGATGTCACCATTTTCATTATGGAGGAATGAAAGATTGAAAAAGATATGCGATAAAGTTTTGTGTTAAATTGAAAGAAATCGCCACGGATTGTTATAAAAATTGAAAAAAACATTTGATGATTATGTTTTATTACCGTGCTCAGGTTTTTCAATGCCAGGTGTTTTCAGTTAGCTGCTAGTGGGTCATATTTTAAAGAGAACCATTATAATCACATTACTTTTCTGGCAGACCTCATAAGGCTGTTATGATGTTAGAAGTTTCATGTAGGGCTAAGTGATTTGGTTCGAAGCTTCCGATATTTGAACTTCGAAGCCTCGAAAGAATTCGAAGTTAACTTCGAAGTTAACTTCGAACCTTCGAAATTCAATATGTCTTTGAAAATTTGAAGTTTTGAAGTTGTCAAAAGTAACAGCCCTAGTTTTATGTCATTGACTTTTCTTACAAGATCTATAGCTATAACAACTCTAATGTCTGAAATAAAAAAAATATTATTTTCATAATAGTTTGTAACAAAATGGAATATACAGTTTCTGTTACTATTTATACAGAGTGGACCATTTTTTTATGCCCCCACTTAAATGTCTTTTTTCTGTCTTTTACAAAAAAATGTTTCGTACAAAAGTTGTTTGACCTTAAGGGTGACACAAGACAGCAATATTAATTTGTTTGCAGATACTGCTACTGTTGAGAAATTCATTAATTATTACTTTTCTTAAATAGAAACCGATCTTCTTTGTTTTATAAAAGTTGTAGGTTGTCGAGAAAAATCTAACCATATGTATTAGGTTTTCTTAATTTTTCCATGAATTACACAATTTTTTAAATTTTGGATTATTAGTGTTCCACATATATGTCAAGAAGTAGAAAATTCCTTGAAGGCTTTCGATTACGTTTGATGAAATTTGTTATTATCAATGGAAACTTGATCGAGCATTTGCGCTAATATTACAAATATTTATAATGAAAAGCAAGGGAATTTGAAGAAGCACCCGAATAGTGAAAAAAAAAACAATTAGAGAATTACAGTCCAAAACATCTACTTCACAGAAAGTAGAAAAATTTGATGCTTGATATTATTTTTGTAGTTAACTGATCAGATACGTAGATTTTACGGAGGGAGAAATATACGTGAGAATAGAAAACAACCTACGAAAATGCATCAAACTTCATATCATAAGTACCTCTCGACATGTTTGCAGAACACTTATTCCAAATTTAAAAAATTGTGTAACCAATGGAAAAATCAAGAAAACCCTAAATTAATACATATGGTTGGATTTGTCTTAACAAAGACCTACAACTTTTTTTAAAAAAAGAAAATCGGTTTCTATTTAAGAAAAGTGATGATTAATGAATTTCTCGAAAGTGTGATCTGTGATCAAGTGTGATCAACCATCTGTGAACTAATTAATATTGCTGTCTTGTCCCTCTTAAGGTCAAACAACTTTTATGCGAAAGATTTTCTTGTAAAAAGTGTAGAAAAAAATATTTAGATGGGGACATTAAATCGGCCCATTCTATATATATTATTAGGATATAAATAAATTGTGGTATATAAATGGGAAGTTTTGATTACTAATTGCGCGTAAAAATAAGATAAATTTCAATTTAATTTACAGATATTAATATTACGATTATTTATAATTTTATTTGATTAATAGTATTATGATATAATTTTTTACGTCTTACATATAAATGAAATTTTATTTTAAAGAATATTCTATTAATTTTTTTTTGATCTTTAAATATGTTTGTAATGTAAATTTAGGATTTACCCATGACCTAAAACATACTAGTACATACACGTGCAAAGATTGTTTAATTTATCTTGGCACTTTTATATGCATGATGTCACTAATATTTTACGTCAATACTTAAAGGATCAAATCCAGCAGATTAATCATTTCTTGCACCCAAAAAGATATTTTGAAAAACCATTAGTTATTATAACATTTAATTATTAATAATTATAATATTAGTTATATTATAATATATTATATATTATAATGTAGTAATTATAATATATGTTTTATCATAATATATTGCATCATTCTATCTTTATCGCTCATCAGGTATAAAACAAGGATAAAATAAACAAATAGCACTAATAGCGTCTTCCCAAACGCCCAATAAATTAGTATTTATAGCATCTCGAATGTCTATCAAGAAACGAGACAGGTCATTTTTTTTGTTTTCTAAGAGAATTCAATCACTCTAACCGAATTTCACTAATATCTAAACGTCAGAAACGCACGTGGTCCGAGTTAACACAGTCCGACAGATTTCTTTCTATAGACGGCATAGTTGCCAAAATATATTTCATGAAAAGAAAATTAATCTGCAAAAATCAAATAATATTATGAGCACGAAAAAATATACACGAAGAATTTACTTTGAGAATCAGAAAGATTAAAAAAACGCGACAAAGTTTTTTTCCCTCCGGATGAAATTCCAATTAACGTGCGCTTCTAAGGTCAACGCGCATCCTTTGCTAAACGAATGAATTCATACACGTTTTGCTGCCAGATTTTTATTGACGTGATACAGACGGGTGTACATCTGAGCCTCAATAAAAGCGCGAGTTTTCGTAAATCAATTATGCGCGAAAGATCGTAGATCTTATATTCGTCAATAAAGTTATAAAATCCGCAAACAATGCGAAAATTTGCGCATAGTCCCTCGTGATCGAATATAAATGCATCGCGTTACTTCGTTAATGATCGGATAAACACTTTCTCGAAAACGCAACAAAATATTTGCTCCACGAAATAAGCTCGCACAAATCGCATCTGACAAAACTGAAATTTAACAATTATATGTAAACTCAAAAGCTATAAATTAGTTTTTTGTTTTTAACAAGAGAAGTTGAGACATGTAGCGATAAAATTGAATGAATTCCCAACACGATAAAGATAAGTTTAATAATTTTCTTCTACGGTTTTCGTTTTTTTTTTAAGAAATAAAGATGTTAAAAAAATCAATATAAAGTAATCTTGGTGTAATTTTTCAAAAGGAGGAAAGCAAGTTTGAAAGAATAATATGATGAATCAACATTCTCTGAATACATATTAAAAACCATTCAATTTTTTCCCTACGCGTTGTGGAAAATATGACAGCTCCGTATAATATCCTTAATTACCGCGAGACATATGCTAACAAACCGTCATAAGCAAATTCCTCGAAACATTCGCTACAAGAGAAAACGAAACCAATTTTGGGACAAGAACGGAGGCGTTCGTTTGATCGTCATCGTCGTCATCGTCTTCGTTTCTAAGCCGAAAAGATATACGTACTCCACTAAGATAAATCATAATTATTCTTGATATCAGCATTTGCGGCATCCTAAAGTCCCGATGGATAAAAACTAGATACTTGTAGCATCCGAGTTTTTGACTTAGTCGGGCAACGTGAACACAATCAGTTTCACGTTTGCCCGTCTCTGTGAAAAAAAAAACGCGACAATCACCTTATTCCTTTCTTTTCAAGTACTATGTATACTTGTAAACTATAAATGTATATAAAAACGATTACTCGCCGCTCGCCGCGATAAAAAGAAAGTAATACAATACAATTTCTTTATGATTCTCGAAATCAGAACTGTTTTTATCTGTTTGGATTTCTAAGCACAAGGAAAGACATCTCTTTTGCTTATGAATTATTCGACAAATCAATGATACCCTTCATGGAGTGCAGTAACGGCTGTCGCATACTGACAATGGAAACGAAGACGAGGGCGAAAGAGGATAACGGATAAAAGATTGAAAAGGGAAATGAAAGCACCGCGAGCTTCCTCTTCTCGACGGCCCTTTGACTTTATTCGCGAGGCAACGATATTTTACGCAAATATCCACTTTCTGTATACAATCATAATTAGCTAATCATCCGTCGACGAAACATATCGCTCGCGACAGCCGCTTCGGCGTAAACTGCACGTTATGCGCGTTCTGCCGACGCGTATCTCAATCACTATGAGAGAGACAAGAATATATATATTAAAAAAAAAAATTCTTTTTGAAACAGAAATTGAAATAAAAAAAAGATATCTTTTGCGAGGTTGCTATGCTTGAAAAATACATATGATATAAAGGCACAAAATAAAAAAAATTTATGCAGACTTATTCTTATTGTTAGTACAAAGTAATCGGAGCATGATCCTGGAGACGTCCCATGTCCGTGATATCGTCATCGTGGACGGGGCCTGAGGCCCACAGAAAAAATAATAAAAATAATATGTATGTGCGTATGCGTATATATGTATGTGCGATTGCGTATGCGTGTGCGTGTGCGTGTGTATATGTATATCTATGTTCAATTGCATTACTGGTTTTATGTAATATTATTTACTTTTGACAGTAACAATAAAAAAATAATATATCATAATATATATTTCATTTATATATGTATTTTCGTTTATATTTCCCAACATTTTATCAACGAAATAGTAAA
This sequence comes from Temnothorax americanus, assembly GCF_048541705.1. Classification (NCBI taxonomy): domain Eukaryota; kingdom Metazoa; phylum Arthropoda; class Insecta; order Hymenoptera; family Formicidae; genus Temnothorax; species Temnothorax americanus. The sequence goes on along the minus strand of NW_027509688.1, from coordinate 576,003 downwards.
TACGAGTTTCTTGTCCTAAATAACATTACCGTTTTTCTTTCTTCAAATATACCCTAGAATCCTAACACCACACTTCCAAAAAATCCTGATTTTACCATACTAAGTGTACGCTACCCAGTGTACTAAGAGAGGGACAGGGATGGAGACAGAGAGAGAGAGAGAGAAAGAGAGAGAGAGAGAGAGAGAGAGAGAGAGAGAGAGAGAGAGAGAGATAAATGGGTGCATGCAAATTACATACATAGGAGAGAAAGGAATAATACGAGAGATATCTGTCCTTGTCTAACGAGGCATCTGTACGACATTGGTATATTTGTCAAAGTTCGTTCTTTGAAACGGCTTTATAGATCGCAAAATTCTTTCACAGGAGTAAAGTATAAGTACTATATAAATAAAGAGTTCTTTCCATGTGCTCCCTAAATAAGTTACATATAACAGTTACAAACTGGTTTACTATGGTATTAATTATGTTATAATAATTAAGTTTTTTATTCAGTTTGTTATCTATACTGTTCATCAGCTGCCGTTACCCTTTACTCTGATGTTAATTGTAAGACTGAGGTATATTTTTCTATATAAAGACAGAATAAAATTAGTTATATAAATCAATACTATATAAATTTAATATTTATTGCATTTGTGTTATAGAAGTTATTATTTTACCCCGTCAAGAATGGATAGATCCTTTGAAAGAGTTTTACATCATTCATTTACATTACAAGAAAAAAATTATTAGAGGTGCAAGAGATGCAGTAAATTGCCAAGTGTCTAATAAGTATTCGCGTCAATACATATACTATGTATACTAATTCACATTCTCAATTATGCTACTGTTATTATTTGTCATCAGACAATTATAAATATACACATAATAATTAGATACATATTATATATATATATACGCACATGTGTGCATAAGAATATATGTAATTTATAAAAAGCGGGTGCTTATTAGCCTTGATACGTTACTGCCTTCTGCTACGGACGGCCGGCCAGAAATCATTTTATTTCAGGTTCAGGCCGTATTGCTAGAATCCATAGACGCGGCAACGCCGCGCGGCGTTGCCGCGTCTATAGCATATATGTTTCTCTACCACCGTGCGTCCGTGTGAGCAATTCAGTGGTGTGTGTACATACGTGATACGTGTACGGAGTTTTGCGTTGTCACCACCAGTGGCATCACCTTACGTGCGCGTCGGAGTTCGGCCTTTGCTTTAGTTGACATTACCGACGTCGAGGAAGTTCGGCCTTATAGCTTTAGCATCCCCTTACAGATAGCCAAAGGTCCGGGTTGAGACGAGACCAGCATTTCTCACTGGTTTCAGCGCCATACCGTGTAGCGGCCAATGCAGTAACTACGTTCTTAAGATAAAGCGGGTCATTTTCGGACGAAGTCGCTAATATAGTCGATAAGTCGCGTCGTTATTTTCTGTAACTCTTATAACTATACAATTTTGTTATTATCGTTATATTATCGTTGTGCAGATATAATATATGATAAAAAAGTTGCGCAACGACAATATAATGATAACGAATTGTTGTTAATAGTTATAGGTAGAATCAGAGCGCACTGATCTCTAAGCCGAGAACTCCGCATGACGTGTTTGAGAAGTTATATTATTGTAATCAAAATTTTGCTAGGACTTTCTTGTTATGTCAATTGTAGTTAAAAAGATATTGATGATTAACATAGAGTCTATTGCATCAAAGTTGCGACTTACATAAACCATTAATTAAGAAACTATGAAATTTTTTTTGTTATTCAAACTTTTAGGTTGCTAAATATTAATCTGATGTTAAATTCAGTTGATAAATTCAAAATGTCGGAGCCATATAGCGGTCGAATGTCAGAAGTATCATTGATAAAATCGATTTCGAATTGTGTAAGATACGGATGTAAAAATTCTATCATTTTTATTTTTAATATCCGCTATTTTTAATTAATTTTGCCATCTGATTAATATTGCGGTTATTTAAAAAAAACCTTTAATTTCGAATATATAATTAAAAAATAATTTACAAATTCTGAATAGTATATGTATATAGTTGCAACTTTTTGACGCAATAGATTCAGTGTTAATCTTGGTGTTAATAATAATCGTGCATCAATTATATGTTTTTAATCATAAATGACATAAGAAATTTCTTTTAAAAACAAATAAAGGATATATATTTTAATTCGCGATGCTTCTTTAATATTCAATTTCAATTTAATTCAATCTTTATTTCTCTCCCCTCCCGCGGTTGGAAAGGCGTTTTTTTCAGGAAAACGTTCCCAAAAACCTTTACAATTATAATTATACACACATTCAGTCATTATCTGATACCTTTTACATAGCGTTTTACAGGAACGTGCCCAACCCTTTACATATTTTAATTCTATTCGAAACCTGACTTTTGGGCGACCTTACACCACTACTATTACCCCCCCCCCCATCCCTTCTAGTGTCTTCCCTACGTCCTCTCCTCCTGGTCCGCTTCATGCGATGCTCCTTTAATAAACTTATTCAATTAATTATATTTATTATTTATACCGTGTAGGAAAGTTTTGTTTGTATATCAATTAAAATTTTAAATAAACTTTTATGTAATTTCTCTGGTAATTTCATAAAATTAATATTTTCATCAAGTTAAACTGCCAAATACGGTCAGCCTGAACTTTGTTCACCTATATATATAGTAACAATATTTTTTGTGTAAATTTTAAAAGTATATTCTTTTGTTTCGTCAACTACACGCGCCGTAATTTCAATCTTGAAACGCAGTCTGAAATTGAAACGTACAATCACATAATTAAATTGCTAATCAATTTAACAATACCGATACTATACCCATCTTCACACACACTGCAAATAATGTTACGAAAATATTTTTAATTTTGCTATATATATAAAATAGAGAGATTGTACTTTAAGAAAATATCATGATTCGAAGCGCGCCGCGTTCCATGGATAAATTATTTAATTTCAACGCTATGCAGCTAGCACTAAATTCGAATCGTGATATTTTCTTAAAGTACAATGCCTCAGGATTATTTTGGGACCAAAAACACGCAAGCAGCTAATTCTTTGACGATGCAGTAACGAACTTTAGAGCGCGGCGCGCGCGCTTCGCGGATAAACTAATTAATTTCAACGCTATGCATCGTCAAAGAATTAAGGCCGTTGCACGTAACAAAGTTTTAGTTATAATTGTAAGATTGTAAGAAAATAGACCAATTACACTCAATTATTCTTTGAGCTCAAGGAGAATAATCAACTGTGATTGGCCTATTTTCTTACGGCCCTACGATTATGATTAAAACTTTATTACGTGCAATGGCCTTTAGGTGCTCGCGTGATTATGATCCCAAAATAATCCTGAGACATTGTACTTTAAGAAAATATCACGATCCGAATTTAGTGCTAGCTGCATAGCGTTGAAATTAATTAATTAATTAATTAATTTTTTGACACGCAATGAGGTAATTATGCAGTATAGGGGAAGCACCTCCGATGACCTTGACCTTGACATATGTTGTCAAGGTCACCCTCCTGAGTGACCTTCAGAAGGTTTTAGCCGTCGCTCGTTTTTTATTAAAAAGTTATTAACAAAAAAAAGTTTGGCGACCTCACCGATTTCAATGACCTTGATATATGTTGTCAAGGTCATGACCACGAGTGACCTTCAGAAAGTTTTAGCCGTCGCTCGCTATTCGTTAAAAAGTTATTAACAAAAAAAGTTTGGAAAGTATAGCATATATAGGTGCATACATAGGTTAGTTGACGCGCTTTAAACGCTTAAATACTTTTAAAGCGCGTCACTAACCTACATAGGTACGATTTACTGCTTTAAATGTTGTGTTTTGGTAAAGCAGCGATTTTTTCGCAAAATAATGTATTCTCTGTTTTAACAAAAAAATTTCAATTTATCAACAATTTACTGCTTTAAATGTTGTGTTTTGGTAAAGCAGCGACTTTCTCGCGAAATAAATTATTCTCTGCTTTAAAGAAAAACGTAATATAATTAGTCGTTTATGCCTCTCAGTACTTAAAATAACTGCTATATTTTCGAAACTTTTTTTGTTTATAACTTTTTAATAAAAAACGAGCGACGGCTAAAACCTTCTAAAGGTCACTCAGGAGGGTGACCTTGACAACATATGTCAAGGTCAAGGTCATCGGAGGTGCTTCCCCTTTACTGCATAATTACCCGCAATGATTAAGGCCGTTCGCTTCACAGCCTTCTAACACGATTTTTTTCGTCAATAAACGAATAATTATTTTTAAAGTTTTAATTGTTAACAACTATCTAATTAAATTTATAGTTTGATCACGCATACATTTCGACTATTTGTTAATCGGTTTTTTGGGCTTTCAACTTGATGTGGCTTCTTAATAACTCCATGTAATTTGTATATTATAATTATTAATATTAAGAAAGTAAAAACGACCGCTATAATTTAAATCAATAGAGAGGATAAATTCCATAATAAAAATGCTATAATTATTAATTAATGTTAATCTTACGATGTTAAACTTCCTTTTAATTTATTTCATTTCTCGACGGATTTTTTATGTAACGGGATTATTATGATGTATTACAGTTAATTAGAGGGATTTATTTGATTGATTGAAAAAGTCTCTGTAAAGCATGGCACGAAACGTCCCAGTTATTTTGACGGAATATTAAACTATAATATTTAGAATACTGTTGTTCGGTTATTGGCTTTTATTTTATCTAAGACATACGAGCTTTATCTACTTATATATTTTTTAATTTATACATATTAAAATTATTGCAATATTAAAAAAACAAATTTTTTACATTATCTCATGACGAAAGAGACCACCACCTTCTCGCGGTTTCCGTTGAGCAACAAATATGTACGTAATCTATTTGTAAAAGTGAAATACACAGAACTGTGATTGCAAAAAATTGTCCTTTAATTTTACTATATGTATTTTACAAGACATTTACTACGTTTACGCGAGCGTTACTTCTGTAGTAACTTTTACGATATATCACTCGTTTACGCGGAATAAATTATCGTAAGTTACTACAAAATCCCGTTTACGCGAAGGAATTATCGTAAGTTACTACAAAAGTAACGCTCGCGTAAACGTAGTAATAGTAACTTGTGCCAATGTCAAATAATTAATGAAATAAAATTGCTTAAAGTTTCCGTGTGCGTAATCTATCGAGCCGATAGAAGCAATTTTCTAATAGTAAACGTGAACGAGCGAGTAAGACGATCGGAGCTAGAATGCTGAAGGTCACAAGTTCGGGTCCTGGTTTTTTTCTAACTCTTTTTGCATTTTTATTTTTTTAGGCAAATGAGTTGTTATGTAATACATATAAACTAGGAAAATTATTTGACAATCATTAAAATTATTCGCATATTTTCTAAGAACTTTAAGAAAGTTAACGATTTGCTCATAAAAAAATAAGAAATAATTTTCAAATTACAAAATAAATTTTTTTTTATTATTATATAATAACAATAGTATTGTTCATTAATCTTCGGTCTCGGTTTCATATACATATATATATATATATAATCAATAAGTATCACAAGTAATTAATAAGTACGACAAGACTTATACATATATGCGCGCGCGCGCGTGAGCGCGAACGCCGAGCAAAGAAGCCTATTAGCACGATTCTCGCCGGCTCGCGGCTGACCGAGCATCGAGCATCTGACATCACTGCGCTGAAATCTGGCATCACTGCAAATTTAGTCCGGATTTGCACCAGGGGCAAAGTCTGTAGGTAAAATCGGGTATATTTAGTCCGGACTCGCACCAGGGGCAAAGTCTGTCGGTAAGGGGCAAAGTGTGTTGGTAATCAAGGCACGGAAGTGCGGTCTCGATGACTTTTGAGGGGCCATTGGCTATCTGTCTATAAATTGTGCTAATCTGTGGCTTTAGCATCCCCGACGCCTACTATACAATATACATACATACACTTGTGTTGTGTCACGTCGTCACGTGTCACTTGTCGTACTAGTGCAGAAAGTTCAGTCAGAGAACAAACCTCTCTCTTGTCAGTGATTAGATAGAAATAGTTACATGGTTGATACATTTGCACTTAGATTTTAATGAAAATAATTATTTCTTTTTGGATTATAACAAAATTTTGAAAAAGTATTACTTGGCACTGTGAAAAATATAATTAATCTTTGGTGTTGTTTTTAGGTTAGATTAGATTATGAAATTTGTTGTGTTTATCTGAAATTTCGACAATATATTTATTTGATTCTATTTTATACTCTTGAAAAAATACTATTTAAAAAATAAAAAATTTTCTCAACTCTCTTTCTCGCAAAAATAGTAATTAAATATTGAAAGAAAGTGGTTTACTAAAAAAGTTACAAAATCTGTTACAGAATCAGTTACAGAATATAGGAATGTAAGAAAAATAACACACGATTACTTATTAATATTTTATATCTTTCCTTCACATTGTATATATAAGCAGACAATAATAGATAATAAATATCGTTTTGCATAAGAAATGCATAGGAAATTTCAAATCCATGTAAATTTGTGTAATTGATCATTTAATCAATTAATTTTAATCTAACGTAACTTAACTTAAAAAGCGTTTGGTCGTTTTTGGCCTCCCAACCGACTTTAATAATCTTTTATATCACACAAAGTGTTTAGGAATTTTATTGCCCTGATTAGCAATATACAAATAACAATAAGTTTAAAGGCTTCCACACAATGAAAAATATAAGGAACAAGGAACAGATATTAGCGATTAGGACCAAAGAATCAAGAATAAAGTTCGATGCACGATGAAAAATACAGGCAACAAAAACAGGAAACAATACAGGCAATAGATTTTTAACTTATCGGAAGCTGTGTATTTTGGTTGAAATACGGTGGCGGAATTGTATCTGCATCGGCTCCTTAGTTGCAAGATTATACAACTAAAGGAGGGTACAGAGAGAAGTCCAACATATCGGCATACCTGGATTTCAAATTTTCTATCAGGTCGAATAAGTTCAATATAATAACATTTTACCTATTTCAATTAAATTTGAAACAATTTTATGAAGTCTGCTAATGTTAATGTTGTTAATGTTACCAGACTTCCCATTTCAATATTGCCCGCCGTCACTACAAGAATGTGACATCCAGTAGCGGAATGAGATTTAAAAAAACGTATTAACATCTTACTTTAGTGCCCATATGAAGTCATCTAGTAAATGAATACAAGAAAACAATCAAAAGAGGATTAGAATGAAAAAATATGCGATAATTATAAAAAAATATTTTTTCAAAGATAGAGAAGTTTAATGAGCAATTGGATAATTTGTTCAAATAATAATGTTTTTCTAAGGAGTTTGGAAGCACAGTAAGAGTAACACATATGTTCTTAATATTGAAGAAAAAAACATCCTTTACATCGTGAACAACTTTAACTGCGATATCTTGACTCAAGGATTTGAGATTAAAATAAGTTTCATATAATTGAGTTCTTTTGACATAAGCTTTCAATTGATTCCTGTTTCATTAAAATCCGTCAAAAGGGGTCAAATATATTTTTTTGACCAAACTCTTTTAAGTTAATTAAGTTTTAACTTTTAATAATTAATTATTTTTTTTATAGTGCCAATAATATAAATAAACGATTATAACTTATTAAACTCTGTTTTCTGACAAAAATAAATAAAATACAGGTACTGTATTTTTATTGAATTCTAAAAAGTGGCATCAAAAGTAGATAATTATAAAAATTGTATTGTTGCAAATGTTCTTTATAATAACGTTCATATTAATAAAGATTATATATTAAGTGTATATAGACATATTTTATATATAAATAAAACTTTTTAATTTTATGTGATAATGAGTTTACATCAGTGTCTTATTAATACCCATATAAGAAATCATGTATACGTCTTATCAAGGCGCTATGTAAAAGGTTTAAATCGTCCCACAGCAGGAATAATTGGTTCGAATATATATAATATAATAAGCTATATATAAATATTTAAAGCAACTATTATGTGTTCTAAGAATATATATAAATATGTATTCATAAATTTCTAGTTATTGGAGATGAAATATTAAAAGCTCAAGTAAAAGATACAAATTCACATTACATATGTAATTTATTATATAAATGTGGTATTCAAGTAAAAAAGGTAAGCAGGGAGGTATATAATATAGTAATTATATACTTGATATTTCATACATCTTAATATGCAGAATTTATTCTTATTTATTCTTATAGTAATAATAAGTAATATGTTTTATAGATTTCTGTTATAAGCGACGATGTTGAAGAAATCTCAAAAGAAATTAAAGATGCCTCCAACAAATACACTTATGTTATAACATCTGGTGGAATTGGGCCAACACATGATGACGTTACATATAAAGGTAAATATTGTGTATTATATAAAATATAATCAATAATTGTATAGTTTCTTAATATGTTTTAATCCATAGGTCTTGCCAAAGCTTTTAATGATAAGCTACATTATCATCCTAAATTAGTAGATATAATAAAAAATCATTTTATGATCAATGATGCTTTATCCCCTGTTTATAAGATAGCTCAAATTCCTGAAAAAGCATCTCTCAAATTTGGTTTAAATACAAACATAAACAAACCAAATAGTTTTCCATACATTACATTAGAAAATATATATGTATTTCCTGGTTCACCTGTATTTCTTGAGAAATCTTTTCAAAATTTGTATGAGGTAAATATCTTTATGGTAAACTATTTTCATTAATTGTTTTAACTAAACTGTACTGTATATACTTACTTTATTTCAGGAATTGCTTTCTACAAACAAGAGATTCGTAAAAGAAGAGGTATTTATTGATGCTAGAGAAGATTTATTTGCAAATGCTTTATCAACTGTAGTAAAAGAATTTCCCAATGTTTCTTTTGGTTCTTATCCAGTGAACAATTGCAGGTAATGTAGAGTTAGAAATTATACTGTAAATATAATAACCACTTGTTTTATTTTTAAATATTTTCGTAAATATACTGATTAATATTAAGTATTACTACAAAAAATGTAGTGTATATTTTTCATAAAAAAATCTGCATTTAAAAAATATTTTTAATAAGCCATTTTTTTGAAAACTTAAAAATAAACACAAAGTATATGTGCAGGTATTTTAAAGCATTTGTAACCATAGAAAGTGATAACGAAAATGACACTAAAAGAGCGAAACAAAGATTTTACGAACTAAATCCTGCAGATATTTTTGTAAATTTTGACCGAACGCCGCATATAGATTGTATTACCAAGTATAATAATTTTCTTCAAAATTGCTCACATCGCCCGATTTATGAGCAATCTCTTGAAAAGCTTAGGTAAAAAGGATAATACATTTTACATTTTATTGTATTATATCGATATTATATTAATATTATCATATTATATATTAATTTTTATTACATTTAGACAATTTTATCAGAATCCTGAACGTGTTTTAATATATTTCGATAGTAGTATGGAATCGAGCGTTGTTATTCATCTCGCTCATATATGTAAAACTCAATTACATTCTGATAACAAATTGCAAGTGGTTTACTTCAAAAAGGAGATGCCGGTTGACATGGAAGAATTCATCAAGGAAATGGTTGACAAGTAATACAGAATAATCTATTTCTCTTAAAATTACAGTCTAAAAAATATAATTTAATTCATTGACATACATATTGACATATATTTGACATATAAATCAGTATTATGTAACAGATGTTTTGTTATATTTGGAGTAAATAAAAATTAAATTATATTGTATATTTCTTAGATATAATTTAATAATGTATACCGTGGAAACTGCAGTTGATAATAAGATAAACAAGATCGTTCAATTGCACTTACGGCCGACATTACTAATTGGAAAGGTTGAAGAGAGTGGTGAAAGTAAAATTAACTCTAATTATAACAGCATGGATAATGTGAATCAATTACAAATCGATAATCCTTTGCACAACTGGACGAAGAAAGACGTATGGACTTTTGCTTCATCGCTGTATCTACCATGTAAATTGACAGCTTAAAGAACAATGGTAAGAAGTAATTGTAATAAAGAATGGTAATTTTAAAAACTGTAATTGCAACAGGCATATTACATGATCTGTTTTTACATTATTTTGCGTGTTATATTTTACAGCATGAATGTTGTGCGTAATGAAGAAAAATTGTAATATAATATCTAATATAACAGTAAACATATGGGGCAGAACTTGTAATATATTATAACATACACAAGATAGAAAGATTGATTGTGTCGATTGTGTGCACTAATGCCATCGCTGAGTTACAATGTGATTCTAACTCCAAATTTCAAAAATCGAAAAATATTTTCAGATATTGTTTAATCTTTTTAAGGATAATCGCGACGCGCACCCACAAAAGCAACTTTTGTATTATCTGTGTGCAGTTTTCAATATGTCCGCTCAACCATTCGAGCAATGAAACTGGAATGTATGTATACATCATGGAAGAGGAAGGTATCGGAAGGATAGGAGAACTATGGGGCGAGACCGAGGTATCTTTTGAGAGTGGGGGCGAACTACAAGCTCGTATTACACATTTTTCAGCTGAAGAAAGCCGACTGGTTGGAGAGAGAGAATGTCCACGTTGTCTTCTTTTATTTTTTCACCATCCCTGTTCCATTCTTTTGAAATTTCATTCCGAATTAAAGTATTCCCTCTTTTATCCGTTGAAACTTTAAATTGAGAGCGAGTCGCAGTGTCGACGTGTCTTACTGTTCCGTGCTATATCGCAAGTTGTTCATCCAGGCCTTTATTAAAGCTTAGACCTTTATCAACCTATCCTACATATAAGCCTATATCCTAACATTTAAGTCTTTACATGCAACGAAAGTAAAAAGATCAATAATTTTTAACGCGTTATAAGCAAGAAGATACGTGTCGATATGCATGCTCGCACATACGCATGGACATTGTTGTATACATTGAAAAAGATGAGGAAAGAGAGGCCGGTACTAGAGATGGAAACGAAACGAAACGAACGTATATTTCCAGAACAAATATTTACGCGAAAGATGTATAAAAAGAGCGAAAATGTGTTTTCTGTTTGATTTGCGACTGTATTTTTCTTTCCGATCCAACGGTCCTCTCCTCTTCCTCCCTCGTCCAGTGCTGCCTTGCTGCCTTCACTCAGCCAACTACCCAACCTGGCCCAACCACTCACGGCACTCACTTATTCTCGACTAGCTTTCCCTTCTTCCGCGCACTTCTTCAGTTCTTCTCGCAGATTCTTCGCGCCCACGCCCGTGGGCGGACAGAGGGCTGAAAGAAAGAGACAATCCTGCGGACATAAATTATAGATATACATGTTTCACAAATCTTGAACGAGTTTCAAATGAGAGATATATTTGGAATCGATGCTTTTTTACCAATTTTACCTGCCAAAAATACGGCGTTATTTTCATTTTCTGCCACGATTCGTCATTCTCGTCTCAATTTTCGCTTCAATCTATTTTGGTTTTTTACTTATTCAGATCAGAATGCTCCTATATTTCTTGTTACTTTTGCACCTAATTTGTGAGAGCGAGGTCTAATCTTGGATTTTGTTGCGATCCTCCTCGCGCTTTTCGCAGTACGATATTTATTATTATATACATTAATTTCTCATCTATCTCATAGATCAGCAAAAATAAAAATTTAAACTAATAACTATTTCCAATATCTCGACAATACGCGAATTAAATATCTTAGTGTTATTTACGATATACTTATTATTACAATATTCCAAATGTGAAGATTTTTCTTAGAATATCAACGATGCTGAACAATTGATCCTAGTGAATAAGCTTTACACACGATATGGAGAACGTAAGTACTTGAAAAGTTTAGATTTCATAAATTCCGTGATATGCCCGTATTGACTATCTATCAAAAGTTTATCTGATTTGTACGTTTCATCGTAATATAGCAATATAGCATATATGTCATGATGAAAAATGTGGGACATCCTATTGTTATACAATGACAAATTACCAGAAGAAAAGAAATCACGAATTCTTTTTTTAGATTTTATATTATATATATATACCTATATATATATATATATATATATATCGCAGACATCATGCCATATACATACATCAAACCAATTGAATAGATAACAACTTCCGATATCAAGCCAATTATATTAATAATTAATTTTCTCAAAAAATTTACACTAAAGTAATAGGTAATAATTGACATATGTATTATTTATAAGCCATTTCTAGATGATTCAGTAGGTACAATAATGACCTGTTTTCAAATAAGTTCTGGATGTAAGGTTATCTCCCTCTCTCTCTCTCTCTCTCTCTCTCTCTCTCTCTCTCTCTCTCCTCCCCAATTGCAATTAACAGTTACATAGTTTGCAAAATTATATAAAAATCAGCAACAATAATAGGATGAAACTGAAATAAAAAATATTCCACAAAATATAAGATATATACATTATATATATAATCGCAGTTTATAAAATATACATTAACAGTACTAAGTCTTAATCTGAATTTCTACTATTTGCATTCACTCTTTATCTGAATCGATCATATATTTTCTTAAATTTTACAGTTTAAAACTGTTAAAGTTTAAAACAGTATCAAAAGACACGGTATATAGAGTCTCGCGCCAAGTATACGCGCAGCGAGATTGTTAATGCATATATGACATTGTATAATATATTATATCTTTTTTCCACAATTTTTAAAATCGCTGACTTTAAATGATATATGTTATGTTCAAAAATTCCTAGATAATATGATCTATCATGATAAGAGATTGATGAATGAAAATCACAATTAAATATGATTAATTATTATATCGAAGAATTATGGAGCAACAGTTGGATAAATGCCAAGTTTAAGTGACTTTTGTTTAACAGCTTGTTGAAGACATTACAACACGCAAACGAAATTTGTACACTCTCAGAAAGATTTCTAGATACAATACTATTAGGATCGAAAAATAGGGCCAATCATATTTAATATTAAAAGAAGAATATTTTAATCTTAAATAGAGGAATTCTTAAATTAGACTTCTAGAAAGAAGAATATTTTAATCTTAAATAGAGGAATTCTTAAATCTAGAATAAAATAATCTTGATGCTATCTCTCTAATTTTCTCATAATTATTCTAGATTTAAAAATTCCTCTATTTAAGATTAAAATATTCTTCTTTCAATACTAAATATGATTGGCTCTATTTCGATCCTAATAGTATTGTATCTAGAAATCTTTTCTGTGGCTGTACGGACACAAAGATTTTCGTTGGCATGATTAATAAAGAGTGATTGAACGCGAGGGTTGTAGCGGTCCGAGTCAAGTCGGAGGGTTGGTAAGCTGTCGCGTGCCACGCTGTTATCGATTTCTTTCTGCCGCTCTCATTTCCTTTTTCTACTATCTTTCTACCGACCTATCTTCCTTTTCCACTTAAGCATATGGTATTGCTGGCTCGTCTCTGCGTAATCCAATCATTTTCTTTGCACGCAATACTTCATAACTTTACAGTCACTAATTATTAATATAATTCTATTCAATAGTGTGATTATTGTTGGAATATATAAAAAGTAATAGTTTTTAAATTTTTTGTAGAAATATATATGCTTATAAAGTATATATATTGCTTAACATAGTGTTTTATATGTGTGTATACATATATAGATACCTATGTATAAATAATATATGTATATGTGCGCGCGCGTGATTATATATCAATATACATTTAGCAAAAACTTGAAATATTTTTATTTAAACGTTTTTATTCTCCCTAACTTTACCCCCAACTTAATATATATATTTTATAATAAATATAAATTTATATAAAAATATCTTAAATATAATTTATTAAATATTTTAAACACATTCTCTCTCTCTCTCTCTCTTTTTTGGATTCTGTGAAACATATTTGAATATATTGCAAAAGATATTTTGATATTATAAAAGATATTAAGATAAATTGATCAATTCTGATTTTTGTCTTATTTTTATTACCGCCTCTGTGCGTGCGTGCGTGCGTGCGTGTGTGCGTGTGTCACATTTGAAAACTAGCAGTGGAATAACATTATTTATTGCAAAGTTATATTAAGAAATACATATACTTAAAGCTCCTGTTCACTCACTGTAGCCATCTTGAATTAATGACGTCAGAACCGAGAAAATATATTATAAAAATTTTTGCAACGTATATTAAAATAAAAATGTTTTTCGATAAATAGTATTTTATAATCAATAGAGTAGACTTGTAAAATAAATCAGATATTTCTCTTTTGCTTGGGTAATCAATGAATAATCCACATATGTCGAATTGAGTTGTGCCTAGTCAAGAATAAAAACAAGTTTTGAGAGCCGAATGGAAATAAAAATATATTTGTTTTCACATATTAATAAATTACAATAAAATGGAAGTCTTCGATATATGCTAACACACTATGACATTTATCTTAAATATAAAAACACTACAACGAAACAAACACTAAAACGAAAAATGACGCTGTAGGTTGCAAAAATAGTTTAGCTTTTTAACGTTATTTTTCGTGTCTCTAGTTTACAATTTTGCCAAGTGTGACGCTGAGTGTCAACGCAGACTTGGCAATCGAGCCAGCATCAGGAGCTTTAATTTAGATATTAAAATTTAGATATTAAAAGACGAGATCAATTCTTGTGATTACACGATATTTCATGACAATGCTTGTCATTAAATCGTTCAATCAGGGTTGATCATCTTAAAATTTATATTTATATGTAAATTTAATTTAATTCATTTATCGAGAAGTATAAAAATATGAAAAGTGACTTCATTGTCCAAACACAGGCAGTAAAGATTCCGGAACGTTCATTCGGAAATGGAAGAAAGACACGACAACGTTGGAAAAAAGGCGAGAGAGAAAGACATTGAGGAGAACAAAAGATCCAGGTCAGGGGTGGTGGTCGTTGCGAGCGGCAGCGCGGGCGGTGAGGCAGCGTGGCGAGACGAAGCGAGACGAGCAAGGTACGACGGTAGTGACGACGGTCGCGTGCTGGTCGCGTGCCGGAGGCGGAGCCAAGCTCCACCGCTCCGCGTGCCACCCCCAACTCTACAACCTGCGATCCTTTGCCCCGCCACTACACCCTCTGGTGCGCTCCCTCGTCGGTTATTGATTCCCCCGGGTAGCTACCCCCTATGGGGTGCTAAAGTGGAATGAGTAGGACGCGGTGGCTAGAGATGAAGTGGCACACTCCGAGAGAGCACGGAAACAACGAGATGTCTTGAAATTGCAACAACTAGTCGTGGTGATTACTTTTTTTAGTATCTTTTTTTCATATTTTTCTTCCTTTCCCCACCTTCTCTTAATTTTTTATTTTATGATAAAGAGACATTTTTTTGCATACAATAAAGAAAAAATGATACTAAATCTTACTTTTTCTCTTAATTTTTGACAGTTTTGAATTAAGTTAAGTTGTTAGATTGTTGAGTTTTTGTTACTTTCATTTATCTGCAAGAAATTTACTTGTTTGTGTCTTATATTGCATATTATAAAAAAAGTTTCTTTATCTGCAAACATGACTGACGATTTTATAGCAGTAAACGCGAAATTCTAAGATTCAGAATTAACGATAGAAAGAAGACAGTTGAGTAAACGTATTACTTAAATGTATGATATTGTTGTGTAATTTTGAAATGACCTAGATTTTTCCAATCCTCTTCTGGATCAGGGCCAATAACGATAAAGTTATATATACTACAAACAATATAAGGAAATGGAGAAAAAAGAAACAGCACGCATGGTAGACCTTTAAATACTTTTTAAGCAGTGAAGCAGGGTTTGATTATAATTAAACAATATTTATGAATATTTCAATAAAATCTAAGGAAAAATATATTTTAATGTATATATTTTAATATATGTTAATGTCCACTATTATCTGGATATTTTCAATACAGAATGTTTGATCTCTTGATTAATTAATTTCTTTCTTTGCTTGGTTTATTTCCGAATAAATAAATATATGTTTAAAAAACGTAAAGAAAGTAGGAATAATGCTTTGGAAAAGAGATGAAAGAATAGCAATAAAGTAAAATACGCTCAAAGAGAATTGTGCGTTGATGGACGGGTGGAGATAGAATGAAGTTGCGAAAAGGGGTGAGCATGAGAAGAAAGTCCTTGACGCGGCGGAGACTGTGGCGAGCGGTTAGGAAAAATACCGCAACAAGCGAAAAGAGAATATCAAAAGAAAAAGAGGGATGAGAGCGAAAAAACGAGAAAGCGATAAGTAAAAGAATCAGGACAGATACAAAGATATGTACGTATTTATAGATAGGAGAAAAGAATAAGATAGAGTAAGTAGGTAGATAGTTATGATAAGAGTGAGATGGAAAAGAAGATGAATTAATAAAGGATTTATTTGTTAAAGGTGATTAAAGTGAATAGAGATAAGTGCAATAGCTATACGAATGATGGAAAACTGTTGTCTGTAGCTTTACAACTCTTAGAAAATGCGCACAAACTTTTATAATTATTAATCTTTCCGTTTCATATCCGTTACAACCGTTCAACTGTTATATGCCTTTTCAAAATAATTATCCACATAATCCGCACGAAACAAGGCGATTATTCCGATGGATGAAGAAAACATGTCTGATTTCAGATTTTCAATCAATCAAATATTTGTCATCGAATCTCTCTCTTGAATCTCTCTCATCGAAAGTCTCTTTGTTAGACTAATTTTATTAGCAGAATGCATTGACTCACATTAAATTGATTAAGAATCTTAACAATAAGTGGTAAAAATTATTGAATAATCGATGAACACACGAATAATTCACGTGATTGTAATATAATAATATATTAATCTAATAATAATAATAATAATAATAATAATAATGATGATGATGATGATGATGATGATGATGATGATGATGATGATGATGATGATGATGATGATGATGATGATGATGATGATGATGATGATGATGATGATAATAATAATACATAATACATAATACATAATACATAATAGCAATTCGATAAAGTATCATGATTTATGGCACAGATATTTTTATAATCAAACTCAATCGGTGCTTTGCGTGCGCATAAATTAAAAAAGTCACCTAATCGCTCTAACAGATCGGAAAATGATAATAAGAGGCACGCAAATTGCAAACTAACAATGATTAATGGAGACAATGATCACAAAACTCCAATTATTAATTTATTATTATTATACATAATACACACATTATATACATAATGCAAATTTATCACATAACATCATCCTAAAGATAATAATTTTGCAAATTTGGAGATATTGAATTAAATATAATTATTATATAATTTATTTGCATAGAGCAATTTTATACAATCGGTAATAACTTCTGAAACAAATCATTTTAATTTCTAAAGATATATATAATTTGTTAACGATTGTTTTATCTATTTATTTTATTATATTATATTATTCCGCCTTGTCAATTTGCACGTTTGAAATACTGCCTAGCTACGTCTCCCTCTTGATTAAAATTTAATGAATAAATTATATAATAATGTGCTATTTATGCGCTCTTCAAATCTGTAAGAAAAAAATTTTGCGCTCGTTTCGTTCAACCAAAAAAAAATTTTTTTTATTGAGGGCTAAGTAGGCTATCAGTGAACCCCCCTACATGTTAATCATAAGCAAATCTGAAAAACAAATACACATGATTTATACGCTAATTATGCGGTTTCACATCAGAGTAATATAATTTTTGTGTCGCATCCCTTAAGGGACTTCCTTCTTGGTGCAAATGGTAAAATATTCCCTTATAACTCGTTAAAAATACTAAAATTTGATTACCCAATTATGCACAATACTTACGCGAATTATATGCGCTATTATTTTAAGATAATTACGATTTTTGTGTCGCAACTCTTAGAGACTTCTCTCTTGGTGCAAATGGCAATATTCTCTTATAACTCATTAAAAATATCAAAATTCGGAAGTTCTCTAAGAGTTGTAACGCAAAAATCGTCATTATCTTAAAATAATAACGCATAATTTGCGTAAGTATTGTGCATAGTTGGGTAGTCAAATTTTGATATTTTTAATGAGTTGAAGAGAATATTACCATTTGCACCAAAAAGGAAATCCCGCGCAAAAATTGAAATTATTCTGATGTGAGAGTACATAATTAGCGCATAATTAGTGCATAAATCCTGTGTATTTGTTTTTCATATTTGCTTATGATTAACATGTAGGGGGTCTCACTGATAGCCTAATTCAGTCCCCCATTTAAAACATTTTTTTTTTGGCTAAACGAAACGAGCGCAAAAATGTTTTTTTTTTTATTTAAAGAACGCATAAATAGCGCATTATTACTATAATTTATTCATTAAATTTTAATCAAGTGGGGGGAGGACCAACTAGTGGAGAGCCAAAACGTGTTTGAAATAGTCAAAAGTCCTAAGGCTGACTGAGACATTAAAGTTATGGTTTAGAACTTTAGAATTTAGATGTTATGTAATATAATTTCTTTATGTCACACGTGCATGGAAAGTGGCCCATTACGCACGCGACGCGCGCGTGATAGGCCACTGTCCACGCACTTGCAACATGAACATAAAATAAGAATAGAGTATGCAACACGTGCGTGAAGTTGAAAATTCCCGGGTGCGGTGACCGCACGGTCAACTCCGCACCCGTGAATTTTCATCTTCCAGCACTTGTTGCACAAATAACTATTAAATATGTAGCACAATCTTTTTCAATTTTTGCATGTAATGAGAAAATTGTGTCAATATGAATAACTGGTAAATATTTAACCATATATTCTTCCATTCTATAATCTTTTTTTAAAATTAGATTGGAAGAGGCTGTAAGGCGGGTCACACGCGGATCAAGATGCGTTTAAATAATATAATAATTTATTCTTCAAAATCCAAAAATCCAAACGTTTCGGCTCCTGTCCGAGCCATCTTCAGTGGTATAATGTTAACAACAATAATAAAATGTTCTCCTTAACAACATGGTGAGTTTACTGTTTCCAAGTTTTACAGAAACCTAGTGAGACTACAAGGTCCAAATCAAGTAGTCTGGAGAACGAATACATCGTAGAGTCAAATGAAAATGGTATGAACATATAGCAAAGAAATGATCTGTACAAAGAGATCTGTACGAGGAGATCCTGTCGACACGACGCACAACACAAAAATGATTCGGTAAAGCAGGCAGGGGCAAGTCTTATATGTCAAACGTTGGCAAGAATAAATTGAAAAAACGTGTAGGTCAAAACGTAAGAGATAATAAATAATATAAAATGAGCAATAATAAATTCATAAAATAGTTAGTCGGGAATGTCTTAAGTCAAACATTGGTAAAAATAAATTTAAAACGTATAGGTCAAATCATATATATATATATATATATATATATATATATATAAGAAATGATAAATATTCAATATATAAAGTCAGCGGTTATAAATACATGAAAAATACTCATGATCCTACAGAAGAACAAAGTGTCATGGACATGGTTTACAATTTATTCAAAATAGACACGTACGCGTGGTGCAAAAACTCTGTATCGGCCTGAGAGTTCAAACTATTCTTTTGTAATTTAATATGTAACATTTCTGAGATACAAGTCACTTTGCTAAAAACCTTTCCTTGACCAAAATTTTCACATTTTTCCAATCAAATTCGTGGTTAAAATTTAATCTGTGTTCAGTAATGACGGAGTTACCGTGTTTCTATGAATATGATTACGGTGTTCCGTAATTCTCGTTTTGAGTTGCCTCAACGTCTGGCCAACATAAGTAGCGTCACAATTTTTACAAGAAATTCTATACACGACGTTTTTATTTGATTGGGTAGGAAGGATGTCTTTCTGGACTTTGATGAAATTCTTTAGTTTATTCAAACTATAGAATGACAAGTTGACACTCAAATCCGTGACCACGTTTTTGAATTTCTTCGATATATTGAAAACATATGGTACCGATACGTTTGGATTTTTGGATTTCGAAGAATAAATCATTATATTATTTAAACACATCTTGATCCGCGTGTGACCCTTACAGCCTCTTCCAATCTATATTTAAATTTTGAGGGTCTTTATATTATTACATCTTTTTTTTAAATTCATAAAAATAAAATAAGGTAAACAATTGATTATAATTTAGAAACATTGCATTTAAGTTTATTCTTACAAATGCGAATTTATGTGTAAAAAATAATTCGAAAATAATTGCCATTTTCTAATAACCATGTAATCCTCTATCTCTCCCAGCTCTATTCTCTCTTTCCCTTTCCACCTTTGTCTATCTCTTTTTCTCCCTCTTTTCTCCCCCTCTCTCTCTCTCGTTTTTTCTCTCTCACTCTCGCTCCCCCTCTTTTATCTTGCTCTCCTTTTTTCTCCCTCCCTTCTCTTTGCATTAGTCGCGTGTGTGTGTATATTTTAAATTGTCTGGAGAGGGAATTTATATCTTTCATTTTATTTTCCATATCCTCTATCTTCTCAGCCTCCCCTATTGCACAGCAGATGTACTATTCTGCTCACTGGTTGATAAAAAATGTGCTATAAAATCAAAGGAATTAAAAGTTTGGAATGTGCGTATTTGGAACGAGTACTGGAATGATATAATAATCGATTTGCTTTGGTATGATATACGTTTAAGAATTGTCATAAACTTATAAATTAATAAAATAAGCTTCTGTTAATAAACATCTATAAATTATTTTCTTTCAAAATAATACCAATAATCAATGAATTGTACTGTGTAATAAATAATGACTTTTTTCGAACACAAGAATGAGGGTAATCGTTTCCTGATAGCTTTTACGCGTCGAATACGATCCTGTTTACTAAATTTACTCTATTACGTCATAATTTAGAAAAATGTGTGGTTCAATTTGCAAAAATGGGCTATTTGAGTGTATTTTATCATATTATAATTACGATATGTGCAGACATGCTAAAGAAGTTTTATTATAATCAAAATTAAGCATATGTTGTTAAGATTTTCAGTCTTTAAAACGAACTTGTGTCAATTATAACCAAAAGATATTCATGATTAATAAAATTATTATTTGCAAATTTCTCAAAATTCTCACGTGATAGAGCAATTTGATAAACGAGATCGTTTTCAGCGTTTAAAAAGAACTCCAGAAGACAATTATCTTTGTTCTCTTACGCATCTTTTTGTTGACAGCTTATAGTATTATCAATATGTTAGTGGAGTTATTAAAAAGTTTTGCTACACGAAGTTCATTTGTAATTCTATTATTCTATCATCGCTACCTTTCTTTCATTTTATCTAAAATACTTTTTCTATCATCATTTTATCATATATTTATTTATCATCTATCCTTCAATGCAGAATCATGTATCGCGGATCATGTATACCCACTGTCGCATACGGCATACGCATATAACGTATGGCGTATGGCGTATCATGTATCATCGAAAAGAGAACACAGTCCGTTACGAGATAGGAACGACTTCGCTAGCAACGCGCACGACGTTGCTAAATGCAATTTATAGGAAACTTTTACGAAATAGCGCCATAAAGGGAAGTGGGCCAGAGCTTCTTCCGACTGTAAAGATACACTAGCTGATGCAATAGTGTTTCGCGATATAAGAAGATCACAATACAACTGTAATTTAACGAAGATGATCATTATCGTTGTACATCAGAATATTGCGAATGTATTAACATCATTGTATTGGAAATTCTCAGATTTGGCATTTTATCGAAATCGGCATATATTAAATTTATGCGAGTATATTAAATATTAACATAGTATAAAGATACAAAAAAAGAATAGTAATTGTGATTCAAATAGAGGTAATATTGAAGAAAAGTTGCCGAGGGGTATTGATTTATGAAATTTTCTTTACTTATTCATGATATTATACATTTCCCGAAGCTTCTATTTGTACAAACTTTCGTGTATTGAAAAGCTTTTGAATCTGGAAAGTTTGCAAACTACGTATCATGCTCAACGCTCTCCATCTCGTTCGACACGCTTATTTCGCTTCTCTGGCTTCTTTTTCATCTCCATCTGAGTTTCTTTTTATATGGTATAGTACAATTTATTCTACTCCTCTTAACTATCTTTGTCTCTATTCACGGATCGATATAATAACAAAAAGAAATAATAAATGCAAACGAGATCGCGGATACTAAGTATTTGTGTAAAATGTACAAAAAGTTTCTATAAGAAAGTGCAATTTAATCAATTAATATAGAAACAAATATTCATCTTTTGTTTTTAATAATGTCTTAATTCTTCGTTAAAAATTAAAAACATTTTGTTTTGAAAAAATAAAAGTTTTCGATTTTTAAGAGCAATAACAGATATTTTGGCCAGCTAACGATATGAAAATACGGGCAACCGAATCTTTGGAAAGCTGATCAGGTTGCGGCATGAGACCGTCAGG
The DNA here is from genome assembly GCF_048541705.1 of Temnothorax americanus. Classification (NCBI taxonomy): domain Eukaryota; kingdom Metazoa; phylum Arthropoda; class Insecta; order Hymenoptera; family Formicidae; genus Temnothorax; species Temnothorax americanus. The sequence goes on along the minus strand of NW_027509688.1, from coordinate 553,618 downwards.
TGGTAAGCAAGACCTTCACCTGATCTTTTTTTCTTATCTTATATATTGCCTGTACTCCTTTTCACTTTATAATTTTCACATATTCCAGTTTATATAACCATGCTATGTCAATCGTACTTTTTGTTTTTTTTTTTTCGTTATTTCAGCGCATGATGTTATCTATTTTACAAAAGGATTGTAAAATTGCGTGATTTCTTCTAATGTTTATTTTATGTGCTAAAATTTAATTTTTGTTATTTCATGTATTTAGTGATATTTTTATATTTATTAATTCTTGTATCTTTCATGGTATGTTGATTCCCTAAATATTTACTTTATATCCAAAAGATGTGTACACATATCTTTCTTGACATTTTTCTCCTTTCAAGCAATACAATTTCATTTTGTTTTTATTTAATATTTCACGGAACTATATACGATTTTATGAACGACATATTACCTTGACGCCTCTTCTTGTTCTTATAGCTCATTTATTATCTTATCGAAATTAAGGCAAACGGATATTTCTTCCGGAATAATCTCAAACTATCGATCTGTTATCCGATTTAAAACGTTTACTTAGTATCATATATCGTGTACAAACCAGATATCATCGGCTACTATACTTTGATGAGGAATTTAAATTACAGAAACGGACTGTAAATCAAGTTACAGCTGTCTCTTGATCTCTATCTGATCTTGTCATATCAGTATTTGCAAATGTAATTTTGGTTTATTTATCATGTAAAAAGATCCTTTTGTAGACAACGACGATGATAACAAATGCACATTAATTCATCGAAGAATTGACCAGGATTTGGAATAAAAATCATATAAAAAATGATTTTTGATACGACATTGGGCAAGACATTGTTTATTTTTGAGAGAGAGAAAGAGAGAGAGAGAGAGAAATAGCTATAATTTTGCTACTAATTAAATCATTGAAAATCAATTATTCAAAGAACAGAATATTGCTTTGTATAATATATATAGAAATAATATTCGGCATTTAGTACGCAAATTGATATAAATGAAAATAATGCGATTGTTAAGCTGTTATGCTTGACTAATTGTAAGCAAAGCAGTGAAAGAGACCAAATAGATCTGGACAATCACAACGCACAGTAAATAAATCTCAATTCGAAATAACTTGAATGATGCCATGGTTCAAAATTTAGATTCATTCATATTCGTATATGATAAAAATTTTCGCTTATATAACGACACAAATATGTTTGAAAAAAAAAACAGGTAATAACAAACAATTTCCATTGAAAATCTTCAACTTTTACCACCTTCGTAAATGCCAAAACCCGCTATTAGCGAAAGAAAAACAAGACTTCTTTGTAAAAGTATAAAACCGGGTTAGATAAAGTGGATAAAAGTGGATAAAAGAAATTCTAACGCATACAGTCAATTGACCTTTACATTTGTGCAACAGTTAACAGATGGTAGTCACTCTTGTAAATAAATCAAACTACTATTATTATTATGTGCCATTTAGTATACGTCAGAATAAATATAAAATGTACGATTTCTGATCAAAACTGACTCGCTACTTAGAATGTCACTTTTCACGCACGAGCAGCGATTTTAACCGATACTTATATTTAACTTCATAATATTTACGGAGAATACTCTGTTAAATTCGTAGTGTCAAATTATACCTCAATTTGAATTATTTTTAACTATTTCTATAAGTCGCTACTGCTCCTACTCAATACGTCGTTAATTTAACTAAATCAATGGAGCTAAAATAATACTGTTTTGTGTTAAAATAATCAATTTCAACACACGTGGTAACTAAAAATAACAAAATTAACATTTTGTTTAACTCAAGATATTGGTTTAAACATCCTTTAACAGTTTACAGAGGATATTTATAATCAAATATTTTCATATCTTTTTCTTTTCTTCCAATTTCAACAAAGTATCGCGGTATCGCGACACAAGGAACAGTTAAATGATTAAACTTGATCGCGGGACAAGGATACTACGAAATAAAAGCTTATAAAGTAAGAAGAAATCGTGTTGGTCTCATCCTATCTTTTTTTATTCTCCTACATCGATTACACATTAATAAAAAATAATTTTTTTTTTGAACACAGAACTAATTATTTCTTATAATTTCTTGAATCCTAAATACGGATCCGGTTTCCAAATTATTCCATCACGTCATAATTTTGAGGAATTTACAATTAAAGTTGCAAAAAGGAGCTATTTTCACGTACTTTGTCATATTATAACTATGATATGTGACGGACTGGAGAAATTTCATTGCAGTTAAAATTAAGTATGTTGTTAGGACTTTCAATCCTCAAAAGGAGTTTTTTTGTGTCGGCTATGGTTAATAAGATATTCAATGTTAAATATTAGGTATATTGCAAAAGAGCTGTGAATAGATCATTGATAATAGCTTTCAATTGTGTTCTCGGTTTTCGGCTCTTAATTTAACGTATACAAAGAATATTAAAGACATTAATGTTGAAGAAAAACATTATGTTTCTCATATGATCTTTTACACAACAGTTATTTTTGAATAAACATGTTCAAAATTTTTCAACTACAAGGAATAGAAAATAAGCGTTTTTCCTTCTTTTTTAACTTTACGATTACGTTTTATAAATATTTTGCGATTAAACCATTCAATTGAACGTTACTTTGTCGAGCACTAGTGCAAGCATTAATCTGCAATAATGCAAAATTTCTTTTGTAAAATTAAAAACGGTTAATTGGATGAGAAACATGCTCGTTTGATGATACGTTGTTTCTAAGAATCATGCTATTTCTGAGAATCATTGCTATCCCTTTCATATATTAATATACATATATATTCATATAATGCTTACCAGTAAGTACTTTTTAGAGTATTTACTGCTTCATCTATCAGATATTGTTAAATATTTTTGATAAATATAAAGATTACATAATAATATGAATGACAAAGTATAACAAACTAAAAAATACATGTCAATCATAACATGCTTTCGTTAGCAAGGCCGTGAACTTGATCCTGAATCTTTACCTGACCTACTCAACCAGACTACCAACTATATAAGGACAGTAGAGCGAAGCCAGTTTTCTGTCAAGGAACTCGGCCTTATGAGAAAGAGCGGAAGAAGAGAAGCGAGAATGTAGTTGAGGGTGAGTAGCGAGGGTGAAAACGAGGGTAAAGTTGAGGGTGACCATAGTCGATTCCTGGCAAAATGGACAGGGATTGATTCATGCTGTCGGAAAGTCCCTCGATAGAACTAAACCATCTCAAACCTATCCTCCGTATACCATTATATTTCTGTCTTCGTTTTTTTTTAACGTCAATGACATGCACGTGATACAAAAGTTTGACAGAGATTTGACGAAACATAGATAATCTTAAAATACTAATTTGAGATTTATAAATATAAAAAATTAGACAAATGTATTTTGCATATATTCTTTATATGTATTGTTTATGTTCCTCGTTAAGAACTGAATTCTCTGATAATTTTAATAAAAAAAGAGATAACTACAAGAGAAAACTTATATTCTTTGTCTTCATATACTTCGTATATTTTTCTATCAGGTTTTCTTTATTTCTTTGGTTCCTCGAATAAACCAAAAACAAGAAGGAGGACCCCCCCCGTTAGTCAAATGCATAATTCATATCACACTTACGATTCTCTAAGGTGTAGATTCTTTCACAAATCCGCTTTCATTTATGATTTGATTCAGAGTTACATTTGTTATTAGAAGAGCCTTTCTTCGTTATTCATCTCATGTTTATGTAATACGTACCATTTTCTCATGACATTTTTGAAATATATAATCTAATTATTTTCATGACTGTCCTGTAATTAAAATCATTGACAACAGAAGACACTTGATAAATATTAAATAATTAGTAATTCATAAACAACTTAAACGATTTTTTATTATCAAAAGGAATATTAAGAATTGTGAGAATTTTAAAATTGATAATTGAGATTTTGACAAAGAATCTTCAAATTCCAATCTTTATGATAACCAATCGTTCGTGCCTTAGAATGATAAAACAAAATACGATAAAATTAGATATTAAGCAATCAATAATTGTTATTAACTTATTAAGCAAAGAGCAAAGAAAAAAACAAAAAAGTAAAAGAAAAAAGCAATTGTTGAAACCATCGAAATCATTTCTGAACAGCAAAGCAAAGCAATACAATTTATGTTACATGCAATCTGCATTCTTATTCGGATATCTATTATTAAGGACATTCTTGAACAAGAATAAATACAAAGACATTTCGGTTGCACAATATACGAAAACGTGGTACGTAAAAATATGAATACTTTTTTGTTGCCTGCATTTTTTCTGATATTGCAAATCTATACGCAATCATCGGAGAGACTAAGCTTTTAGTAGCGACTGTACTCACGCTGGAAAATCCATTTCGTTTTAACTTTACGTTCAAATTGAATGTTTTGTAGTTGTGTGTCGACTTGGGAGAGACGTAGCTGCCGGGGTAGAGAAACGAAGGAGAGGTTGGTAGGTTGACGTGGTGGAAGTTGATAGAGGAGAGACGATGGTAGTGGAGTGAGGAGAGCAGGAGGGATCGAGTCTGGCGCGGGGAGAGTGAGTGGATGGTAGAAAGGGGTGTAGAGGTACCAAAGGAGGAAGGCAGGCAGCCGTATTCCGCTCTCCCCTTCTCAAAATCACATTCATCAGAGGCGGACGGCCGCACCGCTCCATTCCGCTCCTCTCCGCTTTACTCCACTCCACTCTGCGCAAGGGGTGGTACACAGTGCACGGTACCGAAGAAGGTGCAGCACCGTGAGAAAGTATAAGTGAGGGGGTAAATCCATGTACCGGTGGAAAGAGGGAGCAGGAGTACGAGAGATGGTCGATGAGGGGCTGGGGAAGATAGGGGTGTAGGGGAGAGGCTGGGAGACGCGCGGATATTGATTCCCGCGGGATATGCGCGCGTTCAACGAGACTCGGAAGTCTAAAATATACGTATGCTGTTTTTAAGAACGTATACATATTACGTGCCGTGTAAGTCCATCCAATGTATACACATATACATTGATCAAACCTTAAGAGACCTTAAAGTAAAATATCGTTTCATTATAACAGTCGTGAATTATCAGAAATCCAACTTGATTCTAAAGATTAAGATTGTACATGCGATATTGAGGAAATTCTAATTATGATAAGCAAAAGATCGACAGATATTTTTTGAACGCGAATATAATGCTGATAATGAGTTGATGAGAAGGAAGATTGATGATATTGCTTTATAATAGTTGTATTAACTGTACGCTGTATTAACGACTACAATAATTGTAACGTAATATTACAAGTTACTAATTATAATTATCTAAAAATTAATATAAAGGACAGAGAAGTTTTATAGAAATGCTTACAATGGTAATGTGCTGCATTACTCATAGTCGATTCTGTAGTCTATAAGACGATCTGATTTTAAGAATCGCGTGGCATCCATTTAATGTTTCATTGGTGTGTCATAAACTGATTTTACATTAATTGTTGATAATGTTAATAAGTTAATACATAGAATAGATGTTATATGAATTATATTTTAAGACGCGTAAGTAAGGTCGGAAGAAATTAAAGCACCACTTCAATAAAATCAGTAGCTAGAGAGCGCTTGCGCTCATTGGAGCTTGTTATTGGATTCATGCGGACATGAGTGAACGAGCATCACAGCTAGTAAAAAAAGGAAGGATGAAAGTGAAAGATCAGAGGCAAGGCAAATTGAGAAAATGAGACAAGGAATGAGGACGGTTTTAAAGTTATAATCTTTAGTTGACGGTGTGGATACATGGCATAGAGGAAACTTTAAGGAAGCTCAAACTAGAATTCAAAAAAAGAAGGGTCGAGGAAAGAAGAAGAAAGAGATATCACATCTGATCCCGACACTCACGGTCGCGTGAGTTCTCTTCCTTGTTTTCCCTCCGCTTTACTTGGCTGGTTGGTCGGACAGCTCGAGGCGAAAATCTAACGCGCGTAAACCAACACATCGCGCGCGCCACTGAACTCCATTCTACGGCATCCGCCGTTGCCTCCACTTGCCAGCCAGTTCGGGCTAACCACCTTCCTGCCTGCTAGCCTGTCTGTCTGCCTGCCTGCCTGCTTGTTACCCTACCGTAGTTACTACTACTAATACTAATACTATCTCCCGCTGTTGCCGCGCATCACTACTACCAGCGTTGTAACTACCACATCAGTAACAGCCAGCCAACACGCTGCTGCTACTGTCGGCATTACTGCGGCTACAACCTACGAACACGTTTTATGAATGAAACCCACGTGGAAACCACGTGACTACTAGCCGTCACTGACCCTACGTATATGATGCCAACGATTGGGTTTACTTTATGATATAACACCTCGTGACTGCTTATCAGTTAACCGTTAAACAACTTAATCGCGATATTTACTTTAATATTGCGAAGAATTCTTAAACAAATTTCAAGTATCTAATAGTATGATCAAATTTTATTTGTGTAATCAAATAAAATAAATATAAAAGTAAGATGATATGTATGTATATTGCTCTTTGATAAACGTTTAGAAATACTACTTCGTCAAGAACCGCAGGTTTTTTTTGTAATCATCAACAAAACAAACTATAAAAAGATATACACAAGTTTTTAAGGGAAGCTTAAGGTTATTGTAAAAATACTAGAAAATATTTGTGTGTGTGTGTATATATATATATTATATATATATGTCTCTATATATATAATATATATATATATATATATATATATATATATATATATATATATATATATATATAAAGTGTGATATAAAGACCCTTGAAATAAAAATATAAGTAGAAAGAGCTGTAAGGGTCAACAACGCGGATCCAGGTGCGTTAAAATATAAATGTGATTTATTCCTCGATTTACAAAAATCCAAACGTTTCGGCTCCTGTCCGAGCCATTCTCAGTGGTATAATATTAACATCAAAAATATATTCTCCTTTTACATGGTGAGTTTACTGTTTCAATTTTACAGAAACTTAGTGAGACTACAAGGTCCAAATCTGTAACGTAATTAAGAGTTACATCCTTGTCTTAAATTAAAATTCTAGAAAAACTCACCAAGTAGTCCGGAGAAAAAAATACATCGCAAAATCAAACCAAATAATAAGAAAATAATTCAAAGAAAATGATCTGTGCGGAGCGATCTGTAAGACGAGATCCCATCGACACGACGCACAACGAAAGACTGATTCGGTAAGCGCAAGCAGATAAACGTCTTATAACAAACTTGAGAACGTGTAGGTCATAAAGTAAGAAATAATAAATAAATAAAATACGGTAGTTTATTTGTACAAAATTTGACTTTAGACTTCCCTGACTATATACTTTTGTATTTATCGTCAACCACCGTATTTTATTTATTTATTATTTCTTACTTTATGACCTACATGTTCTCAAGTTTGTTATAAGACGTTTATCTGCTTGTGCTTACCGAATCAGTCTTTCGTTGTGCGTCGTGTCGATGGGATCTCGTCTTACAGATCGCTCCGCACAGATCATTTTCTTTGCCTTATTTTCTTATTATTTGGTTTGATTTTGCGATGTATTTTTTTCTCCAGACTACTTGGTGAGTTTTTATAGAATTTTAATTTAAGACAGGAATGTAACTCTTAATTATACGTTACAGATTTGGACCTTGCAGTCTCACTAAGTTTCTGTCAAATTGAAACAGTATAAACTCACCATGTAAAAGGAGAATATATTTTTGATGTTAATATTATACCACTGAGGATGGCTCGGACAGGAGCCGAAACGTTTGGATTTTTGTAAATCGAGGAATAAATCACATTTATATTTTAACGCACCTGGATCCGCGTTGTTGACCCCTACAGCCCTTTCTACTTCTTATATATATATATATATATATATATATATATATATATATATATAGATATGTTTCGTGACTGTTTACGTTTTTTGAAATGTACAGTCCTGGAATATAACACATATATATGTAATAAGATTCAAAAAAATATCACGAAAATTGCCGTAGGACATCATTTTTTTCCAGGACAGTCCTGGAAACTGCCAAATGTCCCGGAATATACCGATATCAAAAATAAAAGTTCCGGAACATACTTCCGGACCTATATATATATTATATATACACATACATAATATTTGATAATTCATATAAATATATTTTAGGATTATGACTTACAGTAGAATAAAATGACTTCTTTGTATCCGGTAGCATTAGCTAATCGTATATCAACTGATGAATAAATTGTGAAATTTTTCTTTAACATATTAATTTTCATATAGTTCGTTTTTATTGGTCGGATGATGAGAAAGATTTTTGTATATTTAAGTAAATGCTTTGGCGGAGGCGGAACGAGCCCTTCCTGACAAAAACTACCCAAAAAAGAATTAGATCTGCCGAGATATGACCATGGTTCATCAGATCTGGCCTGCAAATATAATTTGATCTGCAAATTGTCTCTATCTGACCAGATCTGAACAAATATAACCAGATCTGACTAGATATAATTTGATCTGCCAAGATATAATTATTTACCGAATGTATCCAGATCTGCTCAGATATAATTAAAAATTATGAAGAAATGTAAAATGTTATAAAACCATAAATATATCGATTTAATTCGAAATTGTGTGCCACTTTATTATAAGCGTGCGATACAACTGATGATATGAGTATAGTTGTATCGTACACTTGATTTATATACCGTTCTTCTATACTGTCGTTTGTCATATTTTAAATACGAGAAACGGATCTCATCGAATGCCATCTATCGGATGATCCGACATTTGCACAGGGTACAACAAAAAGGTCGGGATACTGAATTATTTCGGAAAGAGACAAGAGATGACGTTTTCGGAAGAAATGTTTTATACAAAAGTTGTAGGACATCAAGTTATCCATTATGTGGTGATATTGATTTGACCTTGAACGATCTTGGGAAAGTCACATCAAGGTCACATTGAGTTCTTTAAACGGAGACCCCTATTTTTTATGTCATATTCTTGTAACCCTTGTCGAGACGTTTTCAAAACACTAAGATAAAGCTCTTTTTTCGTTAAAAATTTCCTGAAATATTTTAAATTTTGTCATATAATATCTTTCTTTTTTTATCTAAAAAAAGGCATTTAAATCGATACTCGCATCTCTCGAAGTCTTTTTGAAAGTTTCGAAGTTATTGTTGACTCTTTTCCGCGGTGCTGATTGGTTCTGTTGCTGCGCTAACTTCGTGAGTGGCTGTCATAGCATATTTTGACAGTTAGCTAAATAGTCCGCGCGAAGCGCGCGTCTGTGATGTCTATATGAAATATGAGATATCTCATAAAGCATTCATTTTTCGATAACTTTACCTTCATACTTTTATACGTAGAATAATGAAAGGTATCGAATAATAATATTAATTTTTATTAATCTTTACATTTAAAATTTTGCAAAATTGAATGCGTCTACAAAATGCAACCAAATATTTTAAAATAATTTTTTTCTGCTTTTTTTTACAATAAACAATTCTAAATCTTTTTGTTACACCCTGTTTAACCAGTAAATAATTCTTATTAATTAAAGATTAAAGTAAAAAATGTAAAATCTAATAATTCTTATTTGAGTTGGTAATTATTTATGCAAGTCTCCAAATAACTTCAACAAAATTTTTAATGTAATCTAATTATTAAATAATAATCAAATTGAGAATTTTTTCACTTTTGTTTATTCATCATCTGTAAGTGTTTACAATGTACAAATTAAATAACTTATATTTTTGTGATTGTCTTTTTTATTTTAGATATAAGGCGAATTGATGAAAGTGCTTTTATAACAAAAAATTAACATTTTTTTGTTTAAAAAAAATACTTGTTTTCTGTAAATTATATCTTTATCACAAATTATTTTTATATATAATTATCTCAAAGATATTTAATTGAATATCTTTAATTTGCTACGTATAAATAAATTCATATTTATATATTTAAATATCACATTAGACAAATATCAATCATCGAACATTTAATTTATTATAGTTAAACATGGCCAGATATCGTCATACCTAAACAGTTTTCGATCATACACAACCTCAGTTCGACTTATATCTGGACAGATATGGTCAGATGTAATGTATTTTGGATCGCATTCAAGTATAGATATGGTTTTATATCTAAACAGATACAGTCAGATCCGAACTGTTTCAATAAAATTCAATCACAGATATGGTCCGATCTGAGCAGATATGATCTGATTTGAGCAGATATGGTCCGATCTGATTGTGAGTCGTCGAAGACCAGATTATTCCCCATATATAGTTATATATAGCTATATATGAGTATATGTGACCAGATCTGCGCAGACATGAGAAGTCACATCTGAGCATATCTGACCAGATAAAATTTGATCTGCTGAGATATAATTTGATCCGGTCAGATCTAATCCTTTTTTCCCGGGTAACTTAACCCATACTTATTTCTCTGAATTAAAATTAAAATTGAATTTGGATTGGATTAGTTCTCTTTCGGGATGGAGGAGGTGTAGAGGGAAGAGCTCTGCCCCTTCCCCGTTCATGCGTTTCTTTTTCAATGTTAAGAGTAAAGGTGGGTATACACTTAGCGAACGAACGCCGAACGAACAGCGAATCGTGCACATGTATACCATGTGTGCTTAGCACGAATGGGATACAAATGCACGATTCGCTGTTCGTTCGGCGTTCGTTCGCTAAGTGTATACCCACCTTAACGCGACAGTTCACGCAGTTATCACTCACTTCTATAGTCAACAGTCAAATGAGTGGACAACAAACGAATTAAGTGTTCTTATTATTCGTTTGGAGTGTATGTTATACATTTTACGATATAGAGCAAATATATTGTAGTTTTTCCCTACAAAAACCTTAACACCCCTCCTCCTTAAAAACTTGTGTATATGTCATTTTATAGCTTGTTTTGTTGATTATTACAGAAAAAACCGCGGTTCTTGGTGCGGTTACAATTTATTGCTTTTTGCTTCCTTACAGAGGAGCTTTGTTTTTGTGATAAATTTTTTTTCAATTTTCTATGTAATATGTTTAAAATGTTCTAAAACGTCAAAAAATCACATTTTTTAATGTCCCGTATGTGTGTATGTATGTATGTATGTACGGATTCTCCGTTTCAAACTCTATAACTCAAGAACTGCTTGATCTACAGCACTGCATTTTGGCACACAAGTAAAGTAGTAGGTACAACACTTTTATTTACTGTCATTTTTATAAAAATTTATAGTGTTTTAGATTTTAAGGCAGTTTTAATTTTTCCAAAAAATGTGTCTGTGGAAATTCTAACCCGCAAATTTTGAGATATCAAGATGATTTTTTTTAAATAAATAGAGTATTATTGAAGAACGGTTAATTTTGATAATGAGAGAATTGGTAAAAGAGTTTATTTTTTATAAAATTTTGAATTTAAGTTTTTTTAAATGTAAATTTTCGAATTTTTGATAAATATTTTGTAATATCCTAGGTGGGGTTTACCAACTGACATATATATTAATCTAAATATATTAAACAATAATATTTTGAGGAAATGTCAAATTTTCATTCAAATTAAGTTTCTTTATTTATTGTCTATTTTCTGTGAAAGTGTGTTAAATGAAAATAAAAAAGTGTGCAAATTAAAAACTTGCACACTTCATTTTTTTCGCTCATAAAGTTTTTTTTATGAGGAAACCAATCTATTACATACTAATATATTTGCTAATTCCTCATAGAGGAAACTTTATGAGCGAAAAAATGAGGACGCAATGTGTAAGTTTCTAATTTGCACCCTTTTTTATTTTATAATTTATACACATATATGTTGATTTTAATAATTTTGATATACGTTTAAAAGAATAAAGAATTAAGGCTCCTGGATGGTCACCGCGGCCATATTGGATTCTTACTATCGAGGCGAGAAAAACACCCAATTTTGTTGTGCATGCCATTTTCAAATAAAAAGACATTTCAATAAAACATCACTATAACATCACTATAAATCGTTTCAGAACACTTTCGAAATTGGCCGAAAACTACCCTTTTCCCTCGACAATAAACAAACAACCATAAAACAAAGCCTAAACATACGGGATAAACAGCCGTTTAACGACTATCGAAAGGAGGTGAAAACGTTTCTTCCGCATGCAAATCTTACTTTTCGGCCAATTTTACGACTGTCACGAATACGTTAAACGTTAGAGCACAAGCACAGAGCAAATAATAAAGAAATAGCACGCACAACAAAATAGGTTGTCAACATGTCACAAACAGAATTCTCCATTGGAGAGAGTGAGAGGAGAGAGTTCTTATTTCTGCCGCGACGGTACGTCGCCACCGTCAACGCAGAGTTCTCGGCTGACTCTCCAGGAGCCTTAAGGACGTTCTCGTGATTTTCACATTTCTACAGATTTCCTTAAAACTTGGTGCACTTTCAGCTTGATGGCAGCACTATCCATAACATGTTTAATTTTTAGAAGTTCCAGCCTCACCGAATTAGAGATATAGAGCTTCAAAGTTTTATTATTTAACACGTAACCCCTATACTGAGGCTTCACAAAAGTAACGTTTTCATTGATTGTAGACGGAATTTTCTACAGATTTCGTCAAAAAACTAGTATGTGGCGCACATTAATATTACAAATATTGTAAAAAAGATCAAGGAAGCCTAGCCTCACCGTTACTGAGTAATTTTAATCCAAAGTCTGCAATTTCTCGTTCGCATATGACGCGAGTCAACACGACGGCGGCGGCAACAGCAACACTGCGCATGCTCTCTCTGACGTAAGCTAGTGTCGCGTATACAGATAGAGCGTCGCCTGCGTCGCTATGTGTGTGCGCGCGCGCGCGCGTACAACCATAGCAAAAAGTTCCCCTCTGCAGAGAGGCACTGCGTACAGCAGTTTCTCTCGCCCGGCGCGCGGAACTTTTGGGAGGGATTATACCAAGAGAACGTCCTTAAGCACGTTATACTCGAAATGTTATTTGCAGTATCGTATTGTATACCTGTGATAATTAATATTGACCAATAAAATATATAATAAATTATATCAACAGGTAAACTTAATACATTTTATCTGATATAAATAATATAAAATTATATATATAAGCAAAGATTTTACTATAACTCATAGCAACATTTAGTTTTGCAACATTATAATTATAGTATTCTTTAACTTAATATACTGTTAAGATTATAGTCGGAAAGCTCATATTCGAGAAGATGTAAAATCTATAATGCTTCATCATACTGACTTTACGTACTAATTGAACGTGAATTCTCCTGCTTCCACGTCCGTCTCAGTTTTATTATCTCCTGTTGCTAAATGGTCGATTCGTACGCGGCAGGGGTCGAAAACGGTAAGCGTAAAATTCCGCTTATCTCTGTCATCTACTTAATCGTTAAAGATGAAATAAAATTATCTCATTTAAAAATAACTAAAATATATATTTTTAATAGGTTTTATTTTAACAAAAAAAGTCGAGAAATTATATGTCTTCTTTTTACGCCATATGCTATAAAATAGCATGCAAATAGCTATATAGCTGTAAAATATAGCTATACGTCATTTTAATTGTAAATTTATACTCAAAAATTACATAGATCATATAACCGAATAACTGATTATATCGAGGAAACCAATTAATAGGTGATGAAACTGTAGATTTGCTTTAGATAATATGCCGCATGTTGCGACGTATTTGTTCGATACGCTCGGAAAGACAGTAAACCTGCAAAGAATACAAAGGTGGCATTTTTTTTTATTCAAATAAAGGAAAGACCGTGGGGGTAACCCATGTGGCCATAATAGAGACACCGAAACTATATATAGTTGTATCACATCCAAAGTAAGACTTATGACTGGATTAACATGAACGCCTCAATAAAAGCGTCCCAAACAGAAGTTAAACTGCGCACTACTGCGCAGTATAGACTCGTTCACTCGTAATTCCTCACACTCTAGACTGTGTACGTGTATGGGTGTATGTATAATTGTTCGTGTATGTCCGCGGTGTTTTGAACTCGGTAATGCCGTGGGTGCGTTAGGCCCAAGGAACTGCGCGGATCACTTCCCCCTGCGGCCACAAAGGTGGCATCTATGACTCTAAGGTTTTCGCGAAGTGACGCGGGCCATACGCGTTTCTATCGGAGTCGCGCATCGTGGAGAGAAGTCGATCCGTTCTGCGAATCCCGCGTGAGCGGACGGTCGCGAGAAAACGATCGACGAACGTCATGTACATTGAACGGTTAGAAAAGAGAGGAGGGATGGAGCAGAGGAAGGGGAGGAAAAGTGAGAGAGAGGAAGAAAAGAGAAAGAGAGAATGAGGCAGTGAGAAGTAGGAGAGGGAAAGGGAGAGAGGGGGGATGAGAGGAAAGGTGGATGGGTAGGGGGAGAAAGGGGAAGAGGAGGGAGGAGAGGGAGACAGAGACAGAGAGTCGAACAAAACAGAGAGCAACATCGAGTCTCACAGTGGGAAAACTATCTCGTGTTGCACCCATGACACTGTCGCGGTATAGCACGTGTAACGCGCGATATTGCGATACCATACGCGGCATACGCGTACTAACCCTAACCTAACATAACAGCTTTGTCCATAACACAGATTGTATTCGTACCCGTGTACTCCAGGTGTACAGCCTAATCTTAAGATTCACGTTCGCGCCAGCGCTCACGCAGCGGAAGAGTTTCTCTAGCCCCCGCCACGAGCGTAACCGCCGTATAGCCGCCGACGTACAGCCGCCGTTGCACGCTCGCGCGCGCGGTCGCCGGCGGTCGCCCTCTCTCGTTACAAACCGCACTATCTCGACGTCTTGCATGGCACCTGCCGACCTCAACCAGTGACGATCATAGTCGCGTTGTCCACGTGCTACGCTGACGGTCCATTTTCAGCCGCGCGCAATCGGCAGTGGTCAAGAGTTGAACCGTTTCCGGTGCTTCCGATCGCAATTCGATTTATGCCACTTTCATTTGTTTTAAATAAAATCATTAACGTTCGCCGTTCGATTCCAGCAGAAAAATAGCGGATACTCGTTGATTACGCAGCGAGACATTTTAATATCTTGATAATCGAAAATAATTTTAAATTGAATCGTGAGTTCCCGCCTAAAATCAAAGTTGGCAGAAGATCAACGGGAATCGTGAGTCATCGCGTTACACATCGTACGTTGCACGCGTTGCGATTGAAACGTCCGAACTCTGAAGCGTGCCAATACCGATCAAGTGTAATACGACGAGACTATATCACGTTAATAATAATCACGCGTCACATTTGTGCGTAAGACGAATCGTACGATGAGCGACGGTATAGTTGGTGCAATTGCGATCAGTTTGTTCGGTACTAGTTATTAAACTGTGTTTGTGCGTGATAGATCGCTTTTCATTTACAAGGGCTCGTTCTAGGCGGCGAGAAGAAGTGTCGGGTCAGTATGGATGCCGGTTATTCCGTTCTCAGTAGTGATCTCGAAGCCTGCAGAATGTTTGATCAGTATTCCTACAAGGTGAGTTGAATACTGTCCTAAGTATAAGACTGATCAAGAAACGCAGTATGGTCTCGCATCAAGTATATATATACAATACATATATATATCTTGCTTGAAAAATGTCACTACGTATTTTTTACGCAAGTGACATAGACTTTTCTAAATCTTATTTATATAAACGATTATTTATATTCTCTTAAACAAGGCCATTTTCCCACAAAAGATAGGAATACAAAAAACGTATTCAGACTTCTCTAAATAAATCAACTTTTTAACAAAATCAACGATGAAAGATATAACTTGAAAAATAATAGAAAACTCGAAAAATTCTATCCAATTTATGAAACAGTTACAAATTATTGTCATTAAGCTGTACTTCAATTCAGAGAGCTAGATACTGTCACTGTTATATATGTATATTGTTAAACGATTTCTATTTTACAATAAGAGATATTTCAAAGGAAAACGTTCTCATTTTTCATAATTTCTGATATCATTAAACAATTGCAACGGCTTAATTGTTTACGTACTAACTGTTCGTCAGTTCTGTGTTGGCAGCTAATGATATCACCTGCGATGTCATATGATCTAATATAATATCTCCGGCATAATTCAGATTGTGGTAAAAAATAGTTTATACAAGTGCATTATTATAATTATACATTTTTTATTTAAAAATATAAACAGTTAAATGACTGTACTCAAAGCAACTAATAAGAAAGTGGAAATTATATTGAAATTAATTAAATACATTAAAATAAATTTAAATTATTAAATCATAAGATTTTTTATGTATACATGTAAATGCGATGTATTAAAAGAATAATTTTTGGCAATAATTCCGACAATTTATACGCAAGGTCAGAGCGCTGTAAAAATCAAGTTGCGACTCTTTGTAATGTTAAATGACATTTTTTCTCCAAATATGAATCGATTAAAAAAATTGAGAAAAATGCACAATGCACATTATTATTCGCAAGTATATATTTGTCTATTTTTACAATGTTTTTTATTCAAGATATTTTTATTTTAGTATTTTAGATTTAATTTTGAAGTACTGATAGTAGTTTGTTATTTAGGTATTTTAAAATAAATTTTTTTTTAAGATTATTATTAACGTGTCTGAGAAATACAGAAAACTTGCCTGAACAAATACTTATGAATGTTAGTGTACATATAAATTCTAATTGAGACTCATGATAGTTACAAGCATGCAATAATTATTAATATTTATTGATCTTCAATACTCCAGTATTATTCAATGGCGGTATGTCCAATCCGATTTTTGTCCTCGTTTATCCAAACACTATGAAGGGTTTTCTCTCTTCCTTTTCTACCCCACATCTCGTCTCTCTCGATTCTATTGCTCCTCACTACACCGTCGCCGTTGGTACTACTACTATTACCATACAACGTCCTTAT
This sequence comes from Temnothorax americanus, assembly GCF_048541705.1. Lineage (NCBI taxonomy): Eukaryota > Metazoa > Arthropoda > Insecta > Hymenoptera > Formicidae > Temnothorax > Temnothorax americanus. The sequence goes on along the minus strand of NW_027509688.1, from coordinate 536,731 downwards.
TTCCCGGTTCAATCTGATTTGAAACGTTCGTCTAAATTAAATCTCTTCCATATAATACCGTTGTGTCTGGCATCGCGCGATCAATGTTTCCGATTGTGCGTATCTATTCGTCAGATCTCCCGCTATGAAGTAATAAAACAAAGTAATAAAACGGCGAATATTAAGTAATGCAATAGATGTTTCATTTGTGCTCAGTTGCCTAATTTAAAAAATTCAATAAAATTGTTTTTAACTTTTTATATCATTAATCACGATATCAGATCAATTTCAAAAAATATTGAATGAGAGTTCAATCAGTCTTAGATTCTTAATTTATTTTAAAAATTGAAATTAAAAAATATTTTCCATTCTGTAATATTTCCTAACTTGTATTTTATACACACACACACACATATATATATATATATATATATATATATATATATATATATATATATATATCTGAAATCTTATGGCGTTAGTGATTAAATCGGTAGGCCATCGTGTCCATCGAGTTAGTGCAATTTCCCCCTTTCGATGCGATCCTTTTAAGAAAGATCGGACAAGCTCGTTCCGAAAATCTACTTTGAAAAGCACTCGGAGCGACTCTTTGAGAAGCAGAATTTTTCCCTGGGTAATATCGCCCGTAGGTAGGTATACCTAATGCATTTCTACAGGTTTATATACTCTTCCTCCATCTTCGAGCAAGCCTTTTCCTCCCCTGCCTCAGCACCATTGCGGGAGTAACAACCCGCCACCCACTCTCTCCCCTTTCTCCTTGTCTCCTTTTTCATTTCCCCCTCGATCCTCCGCTTCCCCTCTTTTTCCGTACGTACCCCCCCACACTCTCGTTCCTCTCCTATCCTTCCATTCGTTTATTTCTACTCTTTTCCTCCGCCCGTTTCAACTTTTCATTTGGTTCTCTCCTCCTCCGTTGAAACAAAATGAAAGGCGAGCCCGGTTGGTATCCATAAAAGAATGAATAAACGTAGATTGAAAGGGCATAAAAAAGCATGTACGCGTACATACACACAACACGAGACTGAGGCGAGCACATACGAGTAAACGTGCGCGCGGACAAGTCAAGAGTGGGTGTATTTGTGCATTTGTATATCTATGTATTGAAGAGAAGAAATTAAAATCCGCAATCGCGGTAGTACGAAGTAAATTTATTTCAGCAAACACAAATAATTAAATTTTTCTGCTTTACTTATGGACGATTAACGAGTATGAAATTTCGTTTTCTTTGCCTCATCGAAATAATATCCTCGCATAAGTAATTATACATGATTGCTGCAAATTTTTAAACAAATCTAGTTGATAAGTGATGAAAAGTATATGTGAATCTAATGGGATTCACCTTTCGTCTTTATACTGATTGTGAAATCTCATAATGCTATCGCGTGAATATAGTATTAGTAATAATAATAAACATGTAGCACAAATACTCGTTACTGAGAATGCAAATCGCAATATTTATTTGTACTGCATTTGCAATATAAAAATGCATTGTTGCGATTGTACATACCTTTCTTAAAATACGTTTTGCGAAGCCATTGTTTCAGACAAAACAGGATTTTGCAAGCATATGCATCATTTTTATCATAATACCGCCTTTTAATTGCATAGCATTTTATGATTATAAGTTGAAAAAAATAATTTTGCATGAAGTTAGTATAATAATCCACCGTTATAGTAATTTACTAATTTATATAGCAATTTTGTGCAAAGTATGAAGTACGATATTAATAATATAACTAATAAGTTATTAGACAATGTTATTAATTTTTGTTATTAAATTATAACGCTATTTATATTTAGTCTTATTAACCTTTTTATTTCCATTAACAATGTAAATATAATAGTGTAAATAACTTTGTTAGTAACCCAGACAACACGCGTGTTTCAAATCAAAACATATAATGTTTTAAAAACGTGGTTATTTACATTATTGAAAAGTGCATACGAAATGACTTATACAAAAATATTTTGAAGGGAGCCTCTTGTACCTATAGACTATTTTTTTATGTAGTTGAAAATGATATTAGGAATAAATAAAAAAGTAAGTAATAACAAATTAAGGAGGTTGAAGCAGTTTGGTCAACTCTAGATTTTAGTTTGTAAAAAATATATATGATAGTATAGGATCTACCGCTGAGAATTATTTCAGATTTATTGACCATCCAGAAGCTGAGATATTAATTTCCAAAAATGCGTCGTTTTACATGGGGTTATATGGAGAAAGCGTTGACGGCGATGATTGATCCCAATTTTCTTTAATATCTAGGCTGCGGTCTACTTGACGCTACAAATGGTTCGAAGCATTCCTCTTCTCTTTTCTTTCAATGAAGAAAGAAAGAGAAGAAGAACGCTTCGAAGCATTTGTAGCGTCAAATGGGCCGCAGCCCTTGTCTATTATAAACGCTCAAAAAACGTGCCTACGCGTACAGTAAATTAATGCGAACATTTAGAACGCAAGAAAACACGTATTCACCATCTAATAACAAATATATTACAAGTTAAAGCGATCGAAATTAGACTGAAATAGCAGTTGATATTAGTTCGCGATGAGTAGGTAGATGTGGCAACGCAGCGTCGCCCGCGTTTTGGCTATACCCGAATCCTGTCGGTATGTGCACATTTTTGTGGTTCTCTTCCGTGTTATGTCCACGATTTTTTGATTCTCTTTGGAAATAAAACCAAAAAATCATGAATCTAACGGAAGAAAACTAAAAAATTGTAAACATAACATAAAAAAAAACCCAAAAATCGTTGACATTACGACAAAATAGTAGACACAGCACGGAAGAGAACCAAAAACGTGCACATATCGACAGGATTTGGGTATAGCCAAATCGCGGGCACCTAATCTTATCCAGAATGACAGAAAATTCACCGGCATGTTTACGTTTAGCAACTGCCGTTACGTGGCTCAACACGGAGGCGAGTACTGCTACCAACCCCATAAAAGTGAAACGTTGCCAAGTTTCAATCGTATTTAATATAATCGACGGAAAGTTATTAAAAAATCGATAGCTTATTATATAATTGTCAAGGGAGCTACCAGTAAGAATCATTATTTCATTCTATCAACGGCAAAACATATATTCATGCCATTTTTATATTGAAATAATTAGCAATACCACAAGTTTTCAAGTTGGCATTGGCAAAAAAGTGTTTCGTTTTTAGCTAATTAAAATATAAAGATGCATAATATGATACTTTTACTATACGTTTTACGCAATAGCAGCGTATGGATAATAAAATGATACTTAATACAGATTTTTTAATGACCTAATAAAAAACTTTTTTCTAAACCGCCAATTGACTCAACTGGATCGCTTCAACTTCTTTAATAATCAAACCTCCCAAGAACTCTCATTTCTCAGTACATGTATATTTTTTTCATTTATTATACTATAATAAATATTTACGCATATTACAATTAATATGATTTATGAAATACACGATTACTAATTACTACAATTGCATATTTCAATATGTTGCACTTTAATTTGATTTTCAAAGTCATGCATAATATCATAATTATACAGGGTTAGTTATTTTAATTTACGCACTCTCAAAACTTTTTTTATTTTTGATTGTAGAAAAAAATGCTTCAAACAAAAATTGTTTAGTTTGAAGGGAGACGCGTGTTTCTTACGTAAATCATGTCATTTTCAAGAAATTTTAAAGGAAATTTTTTGAAACTTGATTTTTTCCTTGAAATAAAAATTGTAGATCTCGTCGAAACGTTTTCAAAATACTATAATAAGTAAAGCTCTTTTTTGTTAAAGATTTTTTGAGATATTTTAAGTTTTGTCATATTTTTACTATAAAATATGAAATATCTCGCAATATGAAATAATCGCAAAGTATTCACTTTGCGATTATTTTACATTGACACTTTTGTATATAGAATAATGAAAGGAAATAAATATACAATAAAATTAATTTTTACATTTGCAATTTTGCACAATTGAATGCATTTACAAAATGCAATCAAATTTTTTAAAATAATTTGTTCTGGTCTTTTTTTTAAACAATCTATTTCTTTCATTATTCTATATATAAAAGTACCAAGGTACAAATTCATCGAAAAGTGAATTAATATTTTACGAGAACACGAGATATATTTCATATTTTATATTAAAAATATTATGACAAAATTTTTAAAATATTTCAGAAAATCCTTAACAAAAGAGAACTTTATTATAGTGTTTTGAAAACGTCTCGATAAGATCTACAACTTTTATCTAAGGAAAAAATCAAGTTCCATTTAAGATATTAGTCGCCTTTAAAATTTCTTGAAAACGACATTTATGACATGATTCACGTAAGAATCGTATGTCCCCCTTCAAACCAAACAACTTTTGTCTGAAGCATTTTTTTCTACAATCAAAAATAAAAAAGTTTTTAAAGTGGGCAAATTAAAATGACTCATAAATAAATAAAAAGTAACTACTCTCGTATAAATTAAAAATTAAATAGAAAAAACAAGGCCAATAAACGAGCATTAAAAGATGTTTAAGAACATATAATCAATAGGTATTATGTATATAGGTATATACATTGGACGGAACGTTTCGACTTCATTGAGTCTTCTTCAGCCGTGGTAATTAATTAACATATAGAATTCGTCGTGTTACAATAACATTATAAAATACTTAAGCCTATCGAGCCACATCACCATTCGATTGTCTAACGAATACATACTGTGAGTCTATGTCGATACATCTACGAAGTCAAAGTCAGAGATGAAATATAGTCAGCGAAAATTACGTAATTGATTCTTCGTTCGGAGGCGAGAATAAATCGGGTCTGGTCCATGTCCATAACTGTTCTCAGAATGTGTGGTCAGAATATAAAAAGGTTTTATCTGTAAAGATCGTGTATAACTGAGATGATTGTCGCAAGTATAAAACCGTTGAAACTTACATGTATTCGTCAGGACGTAAAATGTGCTATGTAGTACTCTTTCTCGTTTCGCGGATGTCAGATGACTGTGCGGATTGTCGGGACGAGCAGAGTTATAAACAGACAACAATGTAACCGAACATTCTTTAAAACTTGTGATTGGCTAACTCGTCAAGTATACTGAAATATGAGTCGTCAAGAAATTTTGTGTCCGTATTCGAGTTGATCCCATTTTTTTGTTCTTTAATATGTAGCATCTCAGAAATGAGTCTCTTATGAAAATTAGGTTCGGAATCGAGTATCGATGTATTATCCCAATCGAAAGTGTGATTGAATTTTGTGGTATGTTCGGAAATCACAGAATGTCTCGACGGGTCCGCCCTGATGTTACTCTTATGTTCATTTAATCTGGTTTTTAATTGTCGCTTTGTTTGTCCTACGTACGAAGCACTGCAATCTTTACACGAAATTTTATATATTACATTATTATTCGAAGTTCCAGGATTTTTATCTTTCTGTGCTTTTACGAATCTACCAAGATTATTGAGAACTCTGTATCCTATCATAATGCTCCTCGCTGTTGAGTAAATGAGCCGCTTTGTTCGATATGTTTTTTATAAACGGAATGACTATAAATTTTTTGTTCTGTGTTGTGTCGTCACTATGTTTATTAGATCGCTCATTTTCATTTGTGTATTTTAGTTTATTGTTGATTAAGTACTTTAGTCTCAGATTTACTTTCCTGAAGATTAATTCAAGAGGATACCCGTTATTTAATAAAATGTCGATAATTAACTCCAAATTTTTAGTGTGCTACATGGGGTGGGACAGCAGGGTAGCTCTGTCGACCAAACTGAATATTGTGCCTATCTTGTGACAATCTGGATGACTCGAGTAATAAGAAAGGTATCTGCCAGAAAACGTTTTCTTATGATACCAATCTATGTGTAAGGTGTTATCAATAATATGCAGAGATAGGTCTAAAAAGTTTAAGCTGCGATCCACCTTACATTCCACAGTAAATCTCAATCTCTCGTGGTAATTGTTGAAAATGTCTACGATCTCTTGTATTTTATCGTAGGGTGCTGCCATTATTATGTCATCAACATAGCGGCGATAAAAAGTCAATACTAATCCGGTTAATCTCAGTGATGTTTCCTCTAGATCTTGCATCACGACGTCAGCAACTATCGGGGATAGTGCCACCCATTAATGCGCCGTAGGTTTGTCTGTATATCACGTTGTTAAAAGTGAAATATGTAGATGTCAATACAAACTCAAGAGCTAATAGAAATTCTTTTTTCGGTATTTTTGTTTTTTCGCTTATGTATCCCCAACGGTTGCCGAGCCCCCTGATTACATCAAGATCCAAAGGAATGTTGGTGAACAGTGACGTTACGTCTAGTGAGATTAAAACATCCAAACTGGAGATTTTTTTGTTAAAGAGTTCTCTGTATAGATGGTATAGATCGAAACTATTATTTACGTGACCAACCGCATGGGGAATGCTTTTCGCAATTATATCGTGCAGATATCTTGCGAAGACATATAAAGCCGTGTTTACTGAAGAGACTATGATTCTAAAGGGGTGATTTTCTTTATGAATCTTTGGGAGACCATAGGCTTTTTGGTAGGAGAGAATCGCTAGATCGGAGTCTGAATAAATCTTGTTTAGAAATGTAGTCCTTCTGATGCCACAATTTCAACAGGTTATTTAATTTATTTTCATATTGTTTGGACGGGTTTTTTGTGACCATCTTGTATGTACTAGTATCGTTTAGTATATTTTCCATTTTTTGTATATAGATGTTTTTTATTTAGGGCTACTGTGACGTTTCCTTTGTCACTCCTGGTGAAAATAATGTCGTTATTTTCAGTACAAAACCGCTGGGTCATTATAATGTTATTGTAACATGACGAATTCTATATGTTAATTAATTACCACGGCTGAAGAAGACTCAGTGAAGTCAAAACGTTCCGTCCAATGTATATATACCTATTGATTATATGTTTTTAAACATCTTTTAATGCTCGTTTATTGGCCTTGTTTTTTCTATTTAATTTTTAAAATGACTCACCCTGTATATAATGCAATTATATTACAAACGAAAAATTTTTTTACATAAAAGAATTATGAAGATTATTAACATGTACAACATGTCCGTTTTTTTTTTACTTTTGTTATGAGAAAGTGTTCTCTTGAAATAAGTAGTCTTATTATCCATAAATTTTTGCAAACAATTTAAATTGTGAAATTGCGTGCCTAAGTAGTTTTATTTATGTGAATCAAAGGTGGGACATTCGCGCGTGCGAGGCGGCGCCGAGTAAATTATGAAAGAGGATTTGTTTGAACCGAGGTATGGCAAGTTCGAAAACTTTGTCGCATTAAAGTTTCACCGACTGGTTTTGGCAGGTGGAGGAGGAAATGCAAGGAGAGCTCGGATCTGGAATCGCGACCAAGGAAGCAGGAAACGCGCTTGCAATATATTCCTTCCGGTTTGTGCTATACATACAGAATGCTATTCGATCGAAATTGATTTGTATACCCAGAAAGCTCCATAATTCCCATTATGGCTTTGTGTATCTAACATAGTCAAGATATGTATCTGTGAAAGAAAAATAACATATTCGATGATTATAGCAAAAGAAAAAATATTCAAATTATAAAGTTTTTTTGAAAAAGTTTGTTTGTGAAGCCCTCTCCTTCAAATGCCATACACGCATCATTCGAGACACATTTGTCAAAAACTAATTCCCTGCTAATACGCATAATAAAACATTAAAATGCGTAGCCAATACATCGCATCAACTACGTTATTTTCAGGCGCGTGATTACGCGCGAGGCAATAAGTATAATTATCTACTTTATTATTATTTACTCTAATAATTATATACTCTATTATCTCTTACCAAGTCATTTAGTGTTTTGCTGTTTATCAATAATTAAATTCCTTTCGCGAAATTTTCCTGCTGTATACATATACGTTAACTGTATGCTCTCAATTTTAATTATAATTTTATTTCCGAAGTAAATGCGGCATATTAAGGAAATGACAGTACATGTTATTTTCTCAACTTACATTAACACGACTGATATCATTCGATTAAATCATCAAATAATTTCATAGCACTATCTTTTTCGAAAAAGCAAAAAAGCTGCTCAGTTATATCGATTTTTTATTTGATAATTCTAAAAATGATTATAAGAAAACATACAACTTGGAATCGATTTATATTATGATACAAGTATATTTATCAAAGTTGCACCATTACAAAATTTTACCTGAATTTTACAACAAATTCAATGTAAAAGAACAGATTCTTTCAGTAATTTTTATATCAATAAATTCTTTCGTTTTTTCAAAGAAAATGAATTTATTGAACCACAGGTTTGTCACATTCGTGATGCTATATTTGATTAACCAATTTAGTAAAATTTAATGGAAGAATCTAATTTAGATTTGCTTGTGGCTTTTCTTATAATATTTTTAATTAATCGGATTTGATTTTTGGAGCATATTGCGAAAGATGACATTATGATCATCTAGCGTGATTTATATAGGTACATATATCACTTGTGAAAGAATATTGAAAGGCGATCAAACCAATCTTATTAATATCTTTAAACGGTAACGAATCGATCGCAGCAAACAAGCGTGTTCAAAAACACAATATAAGTATTAATAATCGAAAATTATAATAATTTAATTTAATAATACGAGGCATGCCGGCTCGAGTAGGGGAAACCGGGGCGAAGTTGTCACTATTTTTTCGGTGCCAATTTTTAACAACAAAACTAATGATTTTAGTAAAATATGGTATACCGTTGTAAAGAGTGAACCCTTAGCTACAAAATTTATACGGACATTTTTGGTCTACGTCGATTTGTGCAACTGGTATAGAGTGAAAACGACAAAGGTGCAAAAATTGAAATGTCAAAATTGCCGGGGCGGAGTTGTTACTTCAGGACTTAATTTTAAATGAAAATTTATAATTCCGATCATGAAAAATGATAGGATACATTTTATTAATTATTTTTTAATAGAAAAATGGAAACATTAATTAAAAACACGATGGCGGAAAATAATTACAAGAAAAGCGCACACACTTATGTGCCCTACACTCGCACGAAATGCACTGTTTCTCGTCAGCTCTATTCTGTCATCTCTGAGCACACGCAGCACATATTATCCAAGTTCTTGGCTTTGATTTTCGCCGGAAGCCTCCATGATATGGCTTGGTGACGACTTCGCCCCAGGCACAAGTTTCAAGTTTGGTCGCTCATAAAATATTAGAAATCAATAAAAATAAAAAAACTTTATTGGATACGTGTTCAGCATGCATTACTCTTTAGAATCACTTACATTGAGATCCGGAGATACAATAATATTTAAGATAATACAAAAAATTTTACTTTTGACCTCCGAAAACACGTTTGCCTCGATTAAGAATCACAACATAGCACATAACCTCACTAAACTCCGTTGGTCACGTGGGCACCATAAGCCGCGTTTACAGTATTAATGGCGAGTTCACACAACATACAGATTTCGAGATAATTGCAATGACGACTCCGCCCCGGTAACGACTTCGCCTCGGTCTCCCCTACCTACTATGAGTTTATTCTACAATTTTGTAGAATAAAGTACTTCGAAAAGTAATTATTTTATTTTATGATATCGTATTAAAATACAAATTTAAAAGGTTGCTTTCATAGATACAATGCAGCAATTTGAAAAATTTTAACGATTTGTTGTCTACGCTACATCATATCACGCTCCACAATCTCTTCTGTTTGTGCCTTACGAATTATTTCTTTTCCTGACATCGCCTATTGTATCAAAATATCGAAATATTGAAAGATTTTTTAATACTTGAAAAATACACATCTTTACATTTTACTTTGAAAAATATTTTGTATATTTATAGCATCGCAGTGTGTGTGTAGTGTTGGGTAAGCCTTGTATTGCTGGAGAAGATATGTGTCGCGAATGATATGATTTTGCTTTGCGGAGGCCTGCTTATATTAGATCCTAACTGAAATTTACTTGCGAGTTAGTCTTACCATTATGCGCTGCCTAGCGGCGTCGTTGCGAACTAGCACGGAAAGATGTACTACCATGCATTTTTCTTAATCAATAATATTTCATAATACTTCAAAAATATTTGAAAAAAGATAAAACCAATAAGAAATAAAAATATTTTTTTAAATATTTTGAAACAAGATTATGATACAATAAATATGTAGATTTGAATTAATATTTCAAAAATATATTTCAAATATTTAAGAAAATTTTGCCTGGGTGATAAAAAAGAACATTTTAAAAATATTTTTAAAAGATTCTTAAAAATGTTACTAAAAGGTTTTTAAACCATTTTAAAATATTCCTAAAACCATTTTAAAATGTTTCTCGCAATATTTTTCTAGAAATATTTAAAAATATTTTTTGAAAACATTTTGTGCTGTATGGGATGTGTGCGCCTTCGTGCATAAGTTATTTCTTACTCTAATATGTATATTAAAAATGTGCAAATGTAACATTCAATATTTTGTTGTAAAAAGATGAAACTTTTATGTAACGTAAAATACTTGTGTAATAAAAAATGATAAAAATTTCTCCATTTTTTTTTTAAACTTACTTTTTAGATCAAATATTTGAAATAAATAGGTCTTACTTTTGTTCCTAATGATCGTGCGAATATAGGAAAATAGAACTAAAAAGACTAGATGATAATCCAATTTATTTAAAATTTTTATTTAAAAGAGTTTTAATTTTGTCTAATAAATTTCAACAAAATAAATAATTTAAAAAATTTCAGAAAATTCTCTTGTTCTCGAAAACTTAAATTTTTTTCTAAAGATTAAAATAGACACCCTATATGTACGCAAATCCCAAAACTACAATTGTTCGATAGGTACAGTTATTGGGCATCTTGCTTGATAGAACACGATTGAATTATTTTTCTATTATCAGAGTTGCGATAACTTGATAATTAATTTTTCAAGTGCAAGACGGTTCTATTACTGCCCGATAAGCTTGTAATCTCATGCCTCTATATAATTTCCGTGCTGCAAATAAAATAAAGCATTACGTGAAAACATAAAAAGAATAAAAGGTATAGCATAGGGAATAGTAGACTGCAATTAAAGCAGAGTTTGATTTTAAACAATTGTTCTTGATGTATTTCGTAGATATTTCATTTCCATTGCATTTTGCGAAATATGCAATACGAAAAGAATTACCTATATAAAATACTGGCAAAAGCGCGCTTGTGTATGTGATAATTACATTATTTATGTATAACACGCGAGATTTTTTATGCGACGTTCTTGTGCTCGCTTATCAAGAGATACGCGGTAGTTTTAAATTCTTGCGCCAAGTTCACACGCAGTGAAGTCGTGTAGAACGATGGCGAGACGTACCGTGGATATAGATATAGATTATATGCGAAGTCTCGAAATGAACCTGGATCATATTTCTGTACCTCATTAACGGCTGGACGATTGAGTTTTAACTGTACTCAATTGATAACTGGAATTTAATTTATATAATAAAAAAGTTTAGTCTTTTCTTTCCGTGAAAATGGAGATGTAACCATACAAACTTCAAATTGTAAATTTTTAAGAAAAGTCCTCATCATCATCGACCGCGTGACTTTCCAACCTCTCTCTCTGTCTCTGTCTCTGTCTGTCTGTCTGTCTCTCTCTCCCCCCTTTCCCTCCCCCTCCCCATCTTCCACCCGTCTCTCTCTCCCTTCCTCCCCTTCCTTTCCTCCCTCCCTTCCAACTTTTATTTTTGAGAAATAAAAATTTAAAATAAAATGAGTACTGTTTTAATATCTATTTTATAATCTGTGTAATTCTTTTTATAAATTTTTATAAATAGTCTCATAACCACGTCTATTAACCTTGCACAGCCGTTTCAGCACAATTGAATGCGACTTATATATAAATTAAGTGCTATTTTTTTTTGCTAATAAATTGCTCTATTCTCGATTTTTTGCTCCAGCCGATTTGCTAATGGCACAATAGCTGTGCTAGCTTGAAACTAAAGTTAGCACAGCCATAAAGAAAAAAAGCTAGAAAGTGAAAAACAAAGACGTAGTGCTCATTAATTGTTTTATTCACAATTTTGTTATTTTAGCCGTTAAAAACAACGCTAAAAACAGTAGGTATTTATGTTTCGTTAAAAACTGGCTTATTGAGACTTAGGTATATTAAGCTATCTAAGCCAAATTATCAGAATACAATAAATTATATATAGAACTAGCTGGTTACCCGGACTTCGTCCCCGGGAGTCGTTTTTCTTCCAATAACTTCATTTGTGTTTCAATATCCTTAATAAAAGAAATTCCTTTATCAGGCAATGGCTTATCAAGCAATTGCAAAAAATCCTTTATATTTATTTCCAAAGAATCCTTTATATCCTCGAAAAATTAATTAAATTTTTGAACCGGTTTTAAAAAAAAATTAATTATTATTGAAAAATAATACACATCGTGACAATTAAATCCATCCTCAAAAAATCAATAAAATTTTTAAACCGGTTTTAACTAAATCGATAAATAGGTAGATTAATGTAAAAGCATTCCCCGGAAAATTCTACCCTTGTTTCATATATAATTCTTTAAGATTCGGTCAATTATTTCCCAAAAAATTAAAAAAATTAGAAAAATTAGTTTCAGAAAATCAGTAACAAAAAACTGTAGACATGATGGCACTCCCCGGAAAATTCTATCCCTATTTCATATGTACAACTTTAAAATTTGCAATTAATATCACTGACTCACATTTTAAAACTGATTATATTTGCAATTTCAATACTGCTTGCGTTATGTTCGTTTGACTTGAAGTTTCACCTTTGTAACAAACTTAAACGCAACGAAATTTACGCGAGACAAAACGTCAATTCATAACGGTATTTACTGAATACTATTTCTCTTATTTGAATTTAATTTCAATCTCAAATCGAACTTTCGCAACAGGCATTACAAAAAATATTGTAAGTATGTGCGGTATTTGCGGAAGACAACGTTTTATATACAATTCTTTAAGATTCGGTCAATTATTTCCCGAAAAATTGAAAAAATTTCGGATACCGTTTCCCAAAAAGATCGGTAATGAAAAACTGTACACTATATAAAGGTGCCTTTTCATGCTGACGCTCGACGCTCGATTTGGGCGTCAAACTTGATCACGTGATAGGTCACGTGACAGTCTTTTTAATTTCAGCGTCAAATGGCAAAAGCTCAACTGTGTTCAGCTTTGACGCTTGACGCTCGTTTCAGTCAATTGCTTGTTTCGACGCTCGCATATTTGATGCTATTTCACCTTCTTACCGATGAAGTTGGTCACGTGACCAGTTTTGACGCCCTAAATCAAGCGTCGAGCGTCAGCATGAAAAGGCCCCTTAACACTCCCCGAAAAATTCTACCCCTATTTTATATTTTCATACATACAGACGTCGGGTACTTCCAATAATAAAACATTTTTTTGAACAGAAATCGGTAACAAAAAGTTATACACTTTATAGCACTCCCCGGAAAATTCTACCCCTGTTTCATATACAATTTTTTGAGATTCGGTAAATTAATTCCTGAAAAATTGGAAAAATTTCGGTACCGGTTTCCAAAAAAATCGGTAACAAAAAATTATACACTTTATATCACGCCCCGGAAAATTCCACCCCTGTTTATATATAGATTTTTTGAAATTTAGTCAATTATTTATCCCGAAAAATTGGATACCGTTTCCCAAAAAGATCGGTAACGATCCGAAAGGCTATACATTCTATAACACTCTCCGCGGAAAATTCTACCCCTATTTTATATACTTTTGGTAAAAATTTGGTCGAATAGTTTAAAAGTGTATAAAGAACAAACATACACATACAGACATTCTATTTTAAATATATAGCAATAAAATAAGCAAATATTGAATTATTTGCTTTTAAAATATCTTGAATTTTTTGCTCGCGATAAAGTTTAAAAAATTTATATTTTATTTATTATATAAGTCTGATGTTTTTTTAAAATATTTGTTTTTTATTTTTTTTATATCTCTATTAGTTGCAATAATTGTATGTTAATATTTCAACTAAATACGTTATATTTATGTACATAATTTATTTATTTATTTATTTATTTTTTGTTAGCAAAACAATATTTTTGAAAGTAAAAATTAGCAAAAAAATAGCAAATTATTTAAGTAATTTTAATTTTTTGCTTTGTATATTCCTGTATATAGAGTAGAGTGGGGCAAAAATACGCACTTACATTTTGATCCCATATATATACCTACCGTTGAGATATAGCTAGAATCTTGAAATTTGAACTGTAAAATCTTTAAACATTCTCTTTCAAAGTTCACTAGGGTTTATGTCTATATTTTGAATACATTCCATGTAGTAAACTTTTCTTGAACTGATTACAAAAGTGCGCAATGCAGGTATATTTGTTTTCGTGTAAGTTAGATTGGCAACATTAAGTTAATTCGCCGTAAGAGTGGCGCCGTATGACAGTCGATTCAACTGAACAGCGTTGAAATTATTAGTATTTTCGATTTGTCGACTCGACCCGACTCAGGTCAGATCGAAAGTTCAGTTTGAAACTCGATGACAAACTATCATGACAGAAAATGTTTCTTAACTTCCATCACATATTCTTAGCATTATGGCGGCATATTATCATATTTTATTATCATTTTTCCGAATTTTTAATTTGACTCGAATCGGGTCGAGTGAGTCAAGTCAACAAATCGAAAACGTTATATGAGGTAAGTTTTATTCTTTAATTTTTTGATGTAACATTTTGATTTCTTCCAAACTGTATTTCATAAGTAGAAATAAACTTAAGTAAATTGACAAGACATTTTGATTATCGTTTCTGGCGTGTGTCATGCTATATTAGACATTTCAAATTGTTAGATCTAGTAACGCTTACCGCGGTAATTAAAAAGTGTCTCATGCCTCTTAGAAAAAGACGAAAAATGAGTTAGCTTAAGGTTAAAAGTTAACCGACGTTTGTGAAACTGGGCTTTAGAGTTAATTTCGGATATCAAGTGCGAACTTTTGCCCCACATAATATGCGCATTTTTGCCCCACGAAACACTTTTTAAATTACCGGTAAGCGTTACTGGTCTACGGACAACAATTTGAAATATTTAATAGCATAACACATGCCAGAAACGAGTTAATCAAAATGTCTTGTTGATAATTTACTTAAGTTTATTTCTACTTATGAAATACAGTTTGGAAAAAATCAAAATATTACATCAGAAAAATAAAAAATGAAACTTACCTCATAGTTTCAATGCTGTTCAATTAAATCGGCTGTCATTACATATGGCGCCACTCAGTCATGACATCTTATAAATTAACTTAGTGTTACCGACCTAACTTACACGAAAACAAATATACCTGCACTGCGTACTTTTACCCACCGCGCACTTTTACCCCACTCTATTCTACTATTTTTAATTATACTATTTAACTATACCTTGATAAAATATATGTTTTTTAAACTTCTTTCGCGCGAGCAAAAAAGTTGGAACCGGGATATCTTGAGAGCAAATAATTCGAAGAACACTTGTTCGTAAAATTTACTCAAAAAAATAATATAGGCAATCAAGATCCAGTCCTGACTGATTACGGTGTTTCTCTTGTTACACTGAGAGAAAAGTATTTGGTATTTGCGACTATAATTGCATAGTAAAATAATTATGGGTGAGATATTGTTTTAGTTATTATTGCTATAATATTAGTAAAAATAATCTTATATGTACCTATAGATTTTTCAATTATGGTCATTTTCAACATATTTATAGTACGACTTACTATACATAAATCACAGGTAATAGTGTATAAAACCATATTATGGTTGAATGAATGCATGTTAAAGCTATGACAACAATAATGTAGTATATGAGTCAGCTATAATTTGCATTGTTAAAATAACTATAAAAATGTAGTTGGCATAAAAAATAACTAAAAATTATAGTAAAATTGTAGTAACTGCAACTATTTGTCAGTGTAATTTGATTGTATCATGTACGGTCGTATTTTCACTTATTTATTGCGTAAAGTTAATATACAAGATTTTAATAAAATGATGTTATATTAATAATAACTCTTTGTTAAAAATTTTTTATTACCCTTTATATTTTTATTTTGTACATGTTATTATAGTTACTTTTCCTGACTTTTTTTTCTCTTCAACCGTTTTTATGTTTATAAACTATGTTTATTAACGTAAAAAAAGAAAATTATTTTAATTTGCATTGACCTTTTTTATTTATACTCACATTGATTTAAATTAAAGAGCTTAAATTTTACTGTTATCTTGTGTTTATAAAGTTTTTTGTGTTTACAAATCTCAATGATATATTAGTTACCACAAGAAAAGAAGACAGTGATATTAAAATGAAAATTTTTTTTATTATTTACTGATATTTCAGGAGGTGATATAACAACTGATATACATTACGTTTATATACACTGTTCTAACAACATACATGTACAAGAGAGAGATGTAACAAGTAAACATGATATAAATTCTCAACCAACCTGTATCAAACTATCAATAATATGATTTTTTGACTGTAAGCGAAAACGTATCTTTCATTTGCATTGTATTGAAATTACAACGTTAGTGCAAACTAACCATCCAACCAATGCTTTTCCGGGATAACAGCGGTCACGGTTTTTGAACGGTTATCAGAGGTGATCAACAAGTGATTCTCTCTCATGATTTTGTCAGTGGCCACCGATGGCGTGCGGTTGACCGCGAAAACTGCCTTTTCGGTCTTGCCTATATTACAGCAAATTCTATTGTAATCTCGCCTGACTATACTAACTGACTCAAATATCATGGAATAACTGGAAGCTTTACGCTTCTCGTACTCGTCCGTTTGCAATATATATAAAATCGCACGCAGAATATAATAGATGATTGAATTGTAACTTTTTTGTACATTATAGTTAAAAATAGTTACTGAATACATTAAAAACTGTATTATACCAACAAAATATTATCATAATGAGAATTTAATGCTTTTATGTGAAACTAGCATGCCCCGCGGCTTTGCTCGCGACCTCATATGCATGGCTTTCATACGCGTAGTTTTTGCTATTTTTTAATTTTCAATATTACAAACTTATATTTCGAAAATAAAGCATTTTTGCATATAATATGCCGTACCTCAATTTGTGTCAATACCGGGCATTAGGATTTCCCGAGCATCAATTATTTCCCAAAAAATTAAAAAAATTTGGAATACCAGTTCCCAAAAAAATCGGTAACGAAGAATTATACACTTTGCAGCACTCACCGAAAAATTCTACCCCTGTTTCATATACAATTCTTTGAGATTCGGTTAATATTTCCCGAAAAATTAAAATCGTTTTCCAGAAAATCGGTAACGAAAAACTATACACCCTATAGCACTCCCCGGGAAATTCTACCCCTATTTCATATACGTTTGGTAAAAATTCAGACCATTGGTTTCCGAGATCATAGCGGACAAGAAAAAGGTTACAAACTCTGTCTCTTTATAATAATAGTATAGATAATAGATTACAGATTATATAAATCGTATTTTATGCTCGATATAATGCATATAACACACAGTTTGTTCGAACATGATCTTACATTTTATTGTATTGTCAATTTTGGAGTAGTATATATGTGCGTTAAAAATATGTCACATTGTCTCTCGATTATTACGGCACATTAACACCATACCCTCTTCTCATCTGTGAGGTTCTCTAACTAAGAAACGATCAAAGTGGCGAGCCCAGCCAACAGCCGGTTGTTAAGTCTGCTTCCCAGCTGCTGTCCAACCGCTAACCTCTTTCCAGTTCATTTAAAATCCTCTTTGCCTTGACTATCTGCTTCGTTCCATCCTTATTTAAGTAATATCGTCTTTTCTTCTCCCGACCAGTTGGATGCCGGAAATCACATTATCGAAATCGCGTTTAAACATCAATCGTTAACCAACTGAAAGATTAGAGATGCTATCAGAAATGATCAAACATACATTATCTTTTAAGAACAGTATTTAAAAAATCGATCAAAAATGAATAATTTTTTACATATAAGTATCAAAAGACACGTTTCGTGATAAGTATATACAAAGATCTTATGCAACCTTGTGCAAGAGACGTACGCTACAGAACGCATCCTTCATCGGAGTGACAGGTGCATAATTTAGCAATAATTACTTATATTTTCTTAACTGAAATCATTTGATCAAAATGTATGCAATTGTATATAGGAATAACAGGCTAACAATTATAGGAATATTTTTGGGTGCATTTATATGGTAACAACAATTAATGTATTTGCCACAGAAATGATTAATATTTGTATTTATTTTTCTATTCAATCTATATCATTTAAATATATCGTCATTATTTTCTCGAGATAGCATAGGATGTCAAATACGACTTTAACGGCCACCAACATCGCTGCAGCCGATGCTGACGAAGTGCGAATGAGATATAAGAACGCGATAGTGAGCAAGCGAAAGAAAGAGTGAACGGCGTATAAGTGATGCCACAGGCTAGAGGTTTGTATGAGCGTCACGTGCGCTGCAAGGAGAAATGAGAACGCGGTAGTGTGCGAACGAAAAAGAAAAATGTACCGTGCACTATATACATTTGTACGTATATAGCTATTTGTATAATAAATACAAGCAAAATTAGCGATTTATTGTTCGCAAATTTGCTAACGTGTTTGGCACATAAAGATTACATACTGGCGATTTATCTAAAATCACTAGATAAATAAATTAACAATTATTAAAAATATTTTTTTCTAAGAGATCTTTGTTCCTTTTAGGCAGAAAGTTTTTTCGATGCTTTGCAATAGGCATGAGACCATTTTAATAATATTTAAAAAATAAAAGTAATAAAAAAAATATTTTACAAGAATATAATTTGTGACTTATTTGATTGTTACCTAAATTACATTAAAAAACGCGATTAAAGTGATAAATTTTAATATTCAAACATTATGTAAAGATGTATGTTAGATATGTAAAAGAGTGTGTCTATATATATATGCATACATATATGTATATGTATACATATGTATAAGGGTGTATATATATGTATGTATGCAGCGTTTTTTGTGTTTGTATTTGCACATGTGCGTGCACATAAACATATGTGTGTCGCGTATATGTGTTTATGAGAATGTGTATGTGTATGTGTATATGTGCGTGTAGTCAGAAAACAGGTGCGTGGAATATATATCAGTATCAGGCAAAGTCTAATTTTATTTATTTTAAAAATAAAAACTTTATAAATTTTATTTCCAACGAGATTAACTTGCTTGCTGCACACACACACACACACACACACACACACACACACACACACACACACACACACACACACACACACACACACACACACACAAAATAGTTATTTTTTAAATTTAATCTTTTGCACTTCAAATTATCTTTCATGAAAAGCGAGAATTAAGTATATTGTCTTCAATTTACTTTAGTGGACAAACCCAATATGTATGCAATTAATTTTTATTATTTAAGGGAATTTATACAGATTTCAACAATATAGTTTGTTTTTTGTGCACTATTTTAAATTTGCAAACAACTATGCGACAAAGCATTATGTCGAATTCATCTTGATATACAAAGAGTTATCATTGTATACTTGATGTCTTATGTGATTTTAGATTTTACTTCTTCTTCATGCCATTAAATTATTAAGTTTTCATTCTTTTTGAAACGTGTTGTTAGGTAAAGAAATATTTTTAAGCAGCAAAAGATTTTTATTATGAAAAGAATATATAATTGGCATATTTTTTTTACATTATTGATTTGCTATTCTAGAGAGAGAATAGCTCTTTCTTTTCCATATTTTAAAACTCTTTAGTTTTCTTTAGTTTTATTCTTTTTTCTTGTTTTAATCTGCTTCACCCAGTTGATTTTCTCTTTTTTCTCCGCCAGTAATTGCGCCAAACCTGTATTGCTTTTTATTTCCTTGATACAAAAAGAAATAAGAAATTCCGCTTGTTGCTAGAAGTTCTAAATTGTTAACCTCGTTTTGACATAGTCTACACACACAGATATTCTTCTCTTTTCCTCATTAAAACTTACTACTAATTTTTTCATTCCTATATCTAAATCTTGTGATAGAGTTTTCTGATAATTATTCTGTCTTTATTTTCTATTCAGGAATTTTTATTGTGTATAACTCTCCGAATTTTTTTCCATATCTAGATTTCTTTATCCTATTGAACTATACACTTGCTTTTAAATATTCATATCTTTTTCAATTAACTCTTATCCATGATCAATCCCTTCCTCTCTTAAAATCTCTTCACCTCTACCTAGACATTCCTATTTCTACGCGCACACGCGGAAATTGAATTCTTTTTCTAATAATCCAAAATTGTTCCTATTTTTTTCCTATTTTTTTAAATATTTGTCAAGTATTTTATTAGTCAAATTCTCTCTCTTTTCTTTTTAAATTTAAATGCTTTTTTTCTGCCTACATTTTCATTATTTGTCTTTTTGTTTCTTCCCTAATTATACTTATATTCTAACATCTTCTAATCCAATTCTAGTGATTTAATAGTTATTCCGATATCTTTTACCACCTTACATTTCTTTTTACCCTATACATAAAATACTTTTTACTACGTGATCGTATCATCCATACTCGCCTTTTAAAATCTCCTACAAATTCTTTCTTTGTCCTATTCTTTAAACTCGGTTTATAGCACTTATGGTCTTCTTAACCATTTCGTTTATACGCTTATCTGTCTCGTTGTTTCTTCGTAAAGTAAGAGATATTAAATATAAATCTCTTATTTTAATATATCAAGATTACATATTATTTGCGGTTGCTAAACGCGCACTCTTCCCAATGTCTCACCGCGCATATAGCAATGCTGGGCTGTTTACAATACGTTAATTACATTTACCACTAAATCATGCGAATACGCACTCATTCGCAGATCATTATTAATTGATTTTTTATTAATTATTGTGAAAATTACGAAATAATTAGAGATTTTTTCTATTCAGTTTAATTTAATCCTGCTCTATTCTTTACAAGAAGTGTTATATCTATTTATCACTCTTTGTATGTACATCACATTATTATATTATATCAGAAAATGTAATTAATGGATTAGTAAATACCTATATTATGTGTTTAAATTTATCTTTACCTTAGTATAATATAATGATATTTACACATATACTAGGATTTATTAAGTTAGTAAAGTCAGATGATTGTAGAAAAACTCATAGAAAGTCGTTGACCAATCAAAAATTACTAGGCGCACAGTGAAAAAGGAATAGTTATACTTAAAGTTATACTATATAAAGGTTATATACTATAATTATATTAAAGGAATATTTAATACTTAATCTACCTATTCTTTACCTCTACCGTGCACAGGTCGATTTTTTTAACATAGTACTAAGCATTCCAGTAGAGTATAGAGTTCACTGATTGAGTGAAAGTATGAGTTTTTGTATTCAGGTGTCATAGACTCTGCCTGCTTATGCAGTCACGTAATAATCTTTGAATAATTATTTTAAGGATCATAAAATGCAATTTATTATAAATCATTATATGCCTGTCAGCCTGGCATCAAATTCGGAACCAGTAATAATCATTATTTCATTTTATCAATGGCAAAACATATATTTATGCCATTTTTATATTGAAATAATTAGCAATACCACAAGTTTTCAAGTTGGCATTGGCAAAAAAGTGTTTCGTTTTTAGCTAATTAAAATATAAAGATCCATAATATGATACTTTTACTATACGTTTTATACAATAGCAGCGTATGGAAAATAAAATGATAACTAATACAGATTTTTGAATGATCTAATAAAAAACTTTTTTCTAAACCGTCAATTGACTCAACTGGACCGCTTCAACCTCTTTAAACTTACGTAAACTCCAAACATGAGTAAATTTTATCTAGCTCGCATTGCTCATAACATCCGATGATCAAAATTCAATGTTTTTTTTTTAATTGTGTAGAAAACACTGAGAAAGATAATTCAGTTAATATTTTTTTGATTAAATAAAGTGAACAAAAGTTATAATAAAAAACGAAACATGTTTCTTTAAAATTAACTTTTCTCTAAAGATATCATAATTTTTTAGTAATAAGCGATAAAAGAATGAGAGAAGAACGAGATTTTAAAGAAAAAGATTAGTTCTTTGAGAAAATCTAGGAGAAGATCTCTGTTTGTTGAAAAAAATATTTTTTTACGAAATGAAAATAGGTCTTTTTGAACAAAAGATAAATAGGACTTTATAGGTTTATTTAGTGAATAACTCTATTTTACTATTTCAAAATGTTTTATTATAAGAAAATAAGACATTTTAGTTCAAAATAAAAAGACAATGTTATATTATATTCTTATCTTATATTAATATTATATTATATTAATGTTATATTATATTAATATTATATTATATTAATATTATATTATATTAATATTATATTAGATTATATTGTATTATATTATATTATATAAGAATCATATTATATCAGCAGAACAGTCACGTTTTTGGACAAACCTTTATAATCTACAACCAAGTTTTAAATTTAAGAAAAATGGAAAAGAGATCTTTTATTATATATGAGGTAAAATTAAAAGTAAACTTTTGAACGAAAACTTTGAACATGGGTAAAATTTCCCCAAATAAAATTTTTGCAGTTTTCCTTGTTGAGAACGCTTAAGCCCCTTGCACAATAGGCGATAGCGATAGCGATAGCGACAGCGACAAATTCGAGTGGTCGAATTGGCACGACACCCGCACGGTATACGGGAGGTTCCAGGTTCAAACCCTGGCTGGGGTAATATTTTTCGCAATAAAATTAAAAACTATTTAATTTAGAAATTACATCAACTGACCAAAACCATGGTCAAAATTAATAATGTCTCGATATTGATCTGAAAAAAGTGCTGTGTGAATCCGACAAACCAAGTTGGCACACAGTTATTCAATGTTCAAATCGGAAAGACGTTATATATATTGCCAGTCAGGTCGATTTAAATTACTTTAATTGTTATTCTATATACTGGCGAAAGAAATTTATTATTCTGTTTATTAATCTTACAATAGTTTGACTCTGAATTATACAATAAGATATTTTTATTTTTTGTCTACATGTCCTACGAGCAAAGATATTACGATACAAAGTCTGAAATGTGTAAATTTTTCTGTTTATTATATAAGATAGATCATCATCACCCGTTGTCCCTTTCACTTTTTCGGCACTATGCAGCACTAGTAAGTAAAGTTTCATTGCTGCATTGAAAGAAATTGTTGACAATATCGCCAACGTCTCTATAAAAACGTCTTACCGTATCTGTATGCACGTATATAAGACTGACAATGAGAGGCAATATTTCCGACGAATCGCTTGCGTGTTATTTATCAACCCAGCAGGTAAATCGGGCCAGAAGGAAGATTATTTTATATTTCATTCTATCACTAGATGACTCACAATCAGACCGTGTAGCGTTTCATAGAAAAAGAGAAACTATTCGAGCCAAAGTAAGAAAGAGCGAGAGCGAGTAAGCGTGAACGAAGCGCGAAGAAGTGAAAGTGAGGGAACGTGTGCGAGGGAGCGAGAGCGAGAGAACGTAAGCGATAGAAAAGAAGAATTTTGAAAAAAGAATAAAATTATTTCCCGTAATTTTATGGATGGAAAACTTAGGATTATTATGATCACAAGGGATGAGTAATAACGTAGTCTCAAAGCAAAATATTGCATTTTTAAATCCACCAAAATAAAGAAGATATTTAAATTTAAATTTAAGTGGATACATCTAATATTTAATTAAAATAAAAAAATATTTAATACAAAAAAACTTGGCACTGCTAGACTAACTGTAAGTATAGTCGAAATAAATAAATAAATATGATAAGCGTATAAGTACGATACGTGTAATGTGTCTCTCATGTTTAGATCTAAATTAAAAATGTTATTTATTTTCATTATCTTATTATATTCCGAGTTCTAGCAGCGCCAAGTTTTTTGCATTAAATATTTTTATTTCAATTTTTAACACTATTTTTTAAAAACATAATTTTTAAAGTTATGAGATGTTGAACACTTGAACTCAAATTATATTTTTGTGTTAAAACGCATAAAATTTTGACTTTTCTGTTTTCTTCAAACATACATAATTTTTCATGTTCTAGATCATTTGAAGATCATGTTGTCATAGTTTTCTGAATTGTCATAGGTAAAAAATTTTTGGTAATTATGCAGTATAGGGGACCACCCTCCGATGACTTTGACCTTGACATATGTTGTCAAGGTCACCCTTCTGAGTGACCTTCAGAAGGTTTTAGCCCTCGGTCATTGTTCGTTAAAAAGTTATAAACAAAAAAAGTTTGAAAAATACAGCAGCTATTTTGAGTATTGGAAGGCATAAATAACTAATATATACGTGTGTGTGCCCTGCTTTATAGAAGTTGTGATTTTCTTTAAAGCAGGGCACACACACGTATATATTAATTATTTATGCCTTCCAATACTCAAAATAACTGCTATATTTTCCAAACTTTTTTGTTAATAACTTTTTAACGAATACCGAGCAACGGCTAAAACCTACTGAAGGTCACTCGGGGTCATGACCTTGACAACATATATCAAGGTCATTAAAATCGGTGAGGTCGCCAAACTTTTTTTGTTAATAACTTTTTAACGAACAATGACCGAGGGCTAAAACCTTCTGAAGGTCACTCAGAAGGGTGACCTTGACAACATATGTCAAGGTCAAGGTCATCGGAGGGTGATTCCCTATACTGCATAATTACCCAATTTTTCTGTCATCATAATTGCCCTTTCGAACGGTGCAACTTTTTTCTTAGATTCTTTTGTATCATCAGAAATAAGTTCTCGTTTCACAAAAAATAAGTGAGATACTGCAGATGCTCGAGTTAAGTGAACCACGTAGTATAATGATTCCTTGTGTGTAAGGAATGTTATGCAATATGTTGCGGGATGAAGTCACACGAAAGCCAAAAAGACACCGCGTGTATAAAGAAAAACTTTATTGATAATCACACGAGTAAAAGTACGCAGTGAGACGTGACAATACGCACACAGGACTCGCGGACACACAGAGAATGAAGGAGAGAAGAAGAACATAAAAGAAACGGTTTTCGCGTTACCAACTTAGGTCGTGAGAGGATAAGTTGGCCGCATTTCTAGTACTAAACGAAATAAACTAAAATAGTATCTGACCAATAAGGACTTAATAAAGAAAATGTGAGAGAGTCCATACATACATACATACATATGAAAATAGGGTATTTATCGTAACACTCCCACTACTTGCATGAACGTTTTCATGACGGTGGTAACTAACTTGGATTTAAACATATTAAATTTTTTGCTACATAAGGGCTTTGTAAACACGTCTGCGTATTGACTATCCGATTTTACATATCTGAAGTCAATTTTGTTGTCAGTTATCTTTTTACATATGAATTGATGACGTACGTCAATGTGTTTCGACCTGCAATGAAATTCAGGATTTCTTGATAGCTTTATCGCGCTTTGATTGTCAACATATAAAGTGATAGGTTTCACACATCGACGTCCGACATCCGATAACAGTTTTCGAAGCCAGACTGCTTCCTTCGTTGCTTCGCTCGCTGCGATAAATTCAGCTTTGGTCGTACTTAGGCTTACAGATGTCTGTCGCTTGGACGACCACGTTATGGGTGTTCCATTCAACATGAAGAGATATCCCGAAGTTGAGCGTCTGGTGTCGGGATCGCCAGCGTAGTCCGCATCAGAGAAACCGATTAGCTCACAATTTTTATTATTTGCAAAAAAGATGCCGTATTCTTTGGTACCCTTAAGGTATCGGAGGATACGTTTTACGGCGTTTCAATGCGTATGACTATAATTATTGAAATATCGACTTACTACGCTAACTGCAAAGGCTATATCGGGCCTCGAGATCATAGACAAAAATAAGAGCGAACCCACCGCTTCGCGATAAGGCACGTTACAATTTTAATCTCTAGTGGGGTTCTCTAATCGCGTACGTGGATCGAAGGGCGTGTTGACCGGGTTCGCTTCCGTCATATTAAACTTCTGTAGAATTTTGTTTACGTAATTCGTCTGACATAAGAAGATTCCGTCGTTGACACGTTGTATTTCCATTCCGACGAAACGACTTAAATTACCGACGGTAATCTTAAAGTTCTTTTCAAGTAGAGACGTGTTAGTCGCTGTAAGGTCTCCGCACGTCGCGCGAACATGAGACCATCATCAACGTAAAGCGCTAGGTACACTTTGTCTCCGTCGTAACTTGCTATGTACACGCACCTATATCGGAAGAGCATTGAGAGAAACCGAGGTTTTTGATAAAAGAATCAAATTTTTTGTTCCAACAGCGTCCGGATTGTTTCAAACCGTAAATCGCTTTATTTAGTTTTAAGACAAAATTTTTGTTCTCTACTTTCAGCCTTTCCGGGATTTGCATATAAATAGTTTCTCTCAAATCGCTGTTCAGATAAGCCGTGCTCACATCAAATTGGACTGATTTTAGATTTTCATTTGCCGAAATCGCTAACAAAAGTCGAACTGGATCGTACTTAACAACGGGCGAAAAAACTTGCTTGATATTCAAATTTTGCTCCGGGATTCTGTCTCGTTCGGACGTGTCTGCTCGAATCTCTTATTGTATTGAGCTAACGAATAAACGAGTTCCTTTTCATTAACCGAGTTATCTCTTCCTGTGTGAATGCCGGAATACACGTCGCGCGTGAGTGACTGTGCGAGAAAGTGCGCCGGACGCGCAAAAAAAAACGAGCGTAATAATATATATTAAATAAAAATTGGGAGTTTTCATAAAAAATTTTAAAATTGACCTTGAGATCTTCTTTATAACTACGCTCAAGCTTGGGTATCGCCGTTTGTTGAAACTGTACAACTTTTGTATGTAGCATTTTTTCTCAAATATCTTGTTTTCCGGTCCGATACATTTCCTCATTCTGTATAATTTATGTACAATATACTGGGTATCTTACTAGAAATAGAACACTTAATTAGCTACTTACTTTTACGATATTAATATAAAAAAAATATTTTAGATGTAATTTGAATGGCTTTGAAGAACGAATATAATGTAGGGAAATTTTTTTTCCAAGATTATTTTTCTTGAAGATTTTTAAGGTTAACATTATTTTTTTTAATTTAAATAGAAGTAGGTACATAATTTTTTTCTCTTACATGTAGCTGACCTTAGTTTCTGAGATATTCAATTGTCTCATTCAAATAAAGCATTTCTTTCCCTTTGAGTCTTTCTACTTCTTTCTGTTATACTCTTATGTTCCTTCTTTTTTTCTTTCCTTTCTCTCTTTGCTTACCTTTCTCCTTCTCTCTTCTTTTCTACAATAAAATATTTATTTTTTATAATCTTACTTTAATATTTTTTTATGCATAATATATGATATAAATCAAATGCTACAAAGACAACATATATTTGTTTGTTTTTTAATATGCAAAATGCAATTAGATATGTCTTTTCATATTTTTTGCAATAATATTCGATAAAGATACATGAGTTTGCGACGAATTTATTGATTTAATTATAAGCATTAAGTCTAACAATAAGTTATGAAACGACTTACAATTAGTAAAATATACCTATAAAGATAATAGGTATTGATTTGTTAATCGGAACATGGAATATTTGAGATATGTTTGTAGAGGTTTTAGAACATAGACGGCGTAAATATGTAGGAAATAGTAATGTACCTACATATCATGACCATAATGAAATTTGAATTTTTCCTTGAAATACTTATTTATATTCATAGGCCGTGTATTGTTCTTTTTCTATCTTATTGTTAGTATATCATTTATATTATTTATGTTGAGTAAATTACTTATAGAATCTTCTAATCACAAAAAACGCAACTCATGGTTGAATATTCTTGTTTAATCTATGGATATCGAACAATAGCGTAATATCTCGCGCTAATTACACTCGTAATAGCGCAAGACCACTCATGTATTTATACGCGAGCTAATTGTGATTATCGGGGTCTCCGAAAACGACTGAATTGAACGAATTCTTATTAGGCTTAATCGATAGCTTGAGTTTGATTTATCACGAAAGCTATATCATTGTTTTTTTGTTTTTGCTCTACGACTTTACGAGCTTTATAAATAAAGCTGTCATAATGTAAATATAAGTTATTATAATGTCATCGTTGTCGCCTTTCTATCCTTTTCTAATACATATCTAAACATAAGTTTGTCCTTTTCTGAGAAATTCTATACGGCTACAATTTTTCAAGTTTTTAACACGTGTGGCGACGTAACATTAACAGCGTTATACGTGAAATCTTCTGATGAGTCTGACTTTGACAAGTTCTTGACAAATGTCTTTTGA
This sequence comes from Temnothorax americanus, assembly GCF_048541705.1. NCBI lineage: Eukaryota > Metazoa > Arthropoda > Insecta > Hymenoptera > Formicidae > Temnothorax > Temnothorax americanus. The sequence goes on along the minus strand of NW_027509688.1, from coordinate 508,401 downwards.
ATACTAAAGATTAATATTGGAAGAAACGTATATACAGCGTTATATGATACGTGTAGTATATTTTTAATATCGTCTTTGTTAAAAATATAATAAATAATGTATATTATAATAATACATATTTATTATTATTAAATTGTTAGCGCGAGATGTTTCTGTCAGAAATTCTTGTATTTATGTTGTATTTACATTGTATTTATATTGTATATTTAATTGTATATATATTGTATTGTTTAAAAAAAATCTATTCCGTAAAAATCCTGTGTAAAGCTGATTTTTTGCTGATTCAATAAAAATAATCTATAGTGTAAACAAATCCTACGAGTAGTTTTTGTAATTTTCAAAGAAATTACTAAATCATCAATGACATATCTTTAAAAAATGTAAAGGTCAACACTATACTGAAAAAAAAGTTATATAGTAATATATTACTGCAAACAATGATCTTGTCGATTGTAAAGAAGAGATCTAATATATTCTGTATACACTTATATATATTATAATATATATATTGTATCTATTGTATAAATATATATTCTGTATACACACTTCTTACTATTTTTTAAATAAAAATTGAATTCATAATGTCTTATATAGCTATTCTTATATAGCTATTATATATCATTGGGTCTTATATAGCTATTCAAAAGCAGTGACCCAGAAGCACTAAAGATGTTTTTATAAAAGTTAATAAGAGCACTTTTTGTAAAAAACTTTCGACAGAAAATTGTTAATAAATATGACACATATAAAATATTGCAAAATAAAAAACCAGATAAAATAATTAATAATTAGATAATAATTAGCAACAAATAATTAATTATTAATTATATTTTTTAATTTATGAAATATAATTGTTCTTTTGGTAACAAGAATTTCTGGTAGACTATACTGATGATTTTTTCAGAATTGATAAGTGCTATTTTTTGAGAATAATTTATGTATAAAAGATATTTAACGTGTGCTAAAAAAACTGTGACATCTATTATTAAAAATTGTCTTCTCCAAAAACGCCAAATCTACGCACTTGTAAGAAAATTGTTTAGTGAAACAATTTTAGTAATCGAAATAACAATGTTAGTAATTGAAATAAGCGAGAATCATAGAAAATAATGTTATTGAAAAATTTATTTTACTTAATAATGTTTAGTTTGTACCAAAATGATATCAATTGATATCAAAAGATATAATACATTATTTTCTATGATTCTTATTTTCATTAAAATAACATTGTTACGCAAAACAATTTTCTTACAACATGTACTTGGCATCTTTTTTCATCTTTTTTGAAAAAGTAATTTTTAACAGTTTAATCATTTACTTTATCTTTTATCAAGAGACACAATCATATTTCGTAATAAGTTATAACTATTCAGAAGTTACCTTTTCAGAAAAACGTAAAATAACGGTGACTAATACAAATACATCACTGATGATGATGTTCAACATGAAAAAATCGTACAAAACAATTTTCTTTAAATACATAATTTTAAATACACAATACAAAGAATACTGTAACTCTAGATAACATAGAAATATTATAAGAATATTTTACTACACAAAAATTAAAAAACAAAAAACTAGATTTATACAAGGTGTTCCAAGTCAAGTATACAAAACTTTAGGGTCTTATAAGAAATTAAATTTGGGACAAGAAAGTTATAAACATAGGTCCGGAAATGCTTTGTTAAAAAGTTATAGGTAATAAATAAACTTCGAAGAATCACGTTTTTTTTTATGATCTTTAAAAATAACTAGCTACTAATGGTTATACTAAAGTAAAGCAAACGCTATGAATAGTGCTTGCCTTAGATGATTTTAAAATCATTTAAGATGAAAATAAGATAAAAATCCGTAAATTTATCTTACATTTAGATAAGATAAAGATGATTTTGCTTTTAATTATTCTAGATGAAAGATGAGATAATTATTGCGATTTATTTAGATAATTTTATGTTTATATGAAACTATTCATAAAAAATTATAAAAAGAATTTTAAAAGGCATTAAAACAATATAATTTTATTTAAAATTTTTATTTTTTTTAAATAAAAGTGGAATGTTTTGTCTAATGACAGTAATGACACTGTACGACAAATATGAACTTTTTTGAAAGGGATGGGGAAATTTTATTTAAAAAAATGGAAAGATCTTATGCTTCAGAACACGTTCCTAAAGGGATTTCGCTAGGTTAGCGCATTTAAGCTTCTTTCACTAGGTACAAGAGACAGAATTTAGCGCTGAAATGCCGTTCAGTGTTCAATTATTTGGACAAATCCAGGTACACATAATCCCTTGGCCGCATAAACACATTGGCCACCTAATAGTATAGTAGTATAGTTGGAATAGCTACTTCTATTTGACGTCTCTAAGGCTGTCTTTCGAATATCGGCAAAATAAATATTACTGCCAAAAAAATGTACTGAACAATACTGAATATCTAAAATTTACATCAAATACGACTATAGACTTTCAGTACTCATACAACAGCATCTACATATTATAAACATTAGAGAAGTAACATGTCCTTTGTATGTTATATGTATAACACATACTTGAGTCGATTTAGATGATTTACGGAAAAGGGCATATAACCCTCTGTGCCCTTTTTCCATTAATGGTCTTAACTATTTGATGGCCGTGAAATGATACAAAATTGTAAAAATGAGTGGTTGTTCGGCAGCCTTAGAGACGTCAAATTGCAAAACTGCAATGTCTTTGCTACGTTTTTAGTACTGAAAATCTGTAACGTGCATGACGTAAACTATATATTTTCAGTACTGGCAGTAATAAATAAACGCAGCCTAAATGTCTAAACGATCAAAACGGGCACCAAAAATGGCTTTCTCGTCCCAAAAAACTCCAGGTATAAAGTTTAATTCGGGGCCTATTTTAATTATTTTTCGATTAGCTAAATTCTGTCTCTTGTACCTAGTGAAAGAAGCTTAAATGCGCTAACCTATAAAGCGAAATCCCTTTAGAAACGTGCTCTGCGGCACAAGACTTTTCCATTTTTTTTGAAAATTCCCCATCTCTTTTTGGTCTGTCGCACTGTGTAATTAAGCGGTTTCGACGGGGTATACTTATTTGCTGTGTAAAAGCGCTTTACTAACACCGACGATAACAGAACTGTATTAAATTAAAAAAAAATATTTTTAACATTTGGAAAATTTATAAGAGATTGGAGTTTCTTAGATTTATTGTTAGATTCCAAATACGAAAGTGCTTCGATGTTACCACTAACATACCGGCCGCTCGACCGAATGCGTAAACCAAATGTCCGAACCTGCGGTTCCTCTCGTACTGAGCAGAATTACTACACAGTAAAAAATTGTGCGTCCAAATGTTAAAATTTTTTTGTGTTACCAAGATTTGACTATTATTTCATAATGTAAAATTAACATACAACAGCTATGTTATTATTTTCGTAACATTTTCATGTGTTATATTTATGTCAACGTGATAACTAACACTTTATGTATGTCATTTAGAAATTGAATATTATTTTGAGTTCTTTTAACATAATTATTTCAAAAAATCAACACGTCTTAAAGTTATTTTAACATAAACAAAAGTTAAAGTAAATCTCAAATAATCGTAAACTTTGACATATAAAATAATCAAATTTACTAAAATATGTGTTAATATAACTCAAAATAAAATGTATAATATACATTTCGTAAGAGTTACATTAAATCAGACGAAGCAAAATGTTATATCGACATTTTGTACAAGTTATTTTTACATTATACTTAAAGTTAAAAGAACACATATAAAAATGTAAAATATAGTGTCAATAAATTAACATTTCTAATTTGTCAACAAGTAACACACGATGAATGAGTTATTTTAACATAAAATTTATATAGAGTGGACTTTCTGGGACATTTGAAAAATGTTACGATTAACATTCTATTTTTTACTGTGTAGTCATCAGTAATGTAATAATAATTGTTTGGTTATTATTCTTTTTATTTTTCGGAAGAAATCTTCCTCTCCGCTACTACTAAAAATTGATATGTTTTCGAGTGTGATGACATTTTTGCAGCATAAATAATAATGTATAACTTAATTTAAAAATAGGTTTTTACACAACTTTAAACATATAACGTTCTAGAATCCAATTTAATTTAAACGGTAAAGAAATAGCAGGAAAAATGAAAATTCTACCATCTTAGATCATTTTTAGATAAGATGACATAATTTTTTATCTAAGATGAAGATAAATATATTTTGTATTTTTTCATATAGATAAGATAAAGATAATTCCATGTCTTTGTCTAAACAAAATTATAGATGTCGGTAAACACTGGTTACGAAAGTAGTGTTTACACAAAGATCATCGAAAGGTAGTTTTTTTCAAGTTTTTACTTTTCTTCGTTGTTTTGAGTTTTTTTTAAATGCCTTGTCAGAATTAAATGAAATTAGTGTAATTTAGTTTGTTAGTTAATTACCAATTAGATTTATTTCGTTACTTTTTTCAAATAAATGAAGGATTTTGAGAAGGATTATTTTTAAAAATTATCAAAAAAACGTGATTTTTCGAAGTTAGACTATAACTTTTCAACGAAGCGTTTCCGGATCTCTATATTTATAGGAATTTTTTTCTTCCAAATTCAATTTTCTTTAACAAGGGGACCTTCAGGCTAACGGATTTTTGTTTTTTTTCGTACTTACTGTACTTGAGGGTCATCACTCGGACATCAATTTCCTAAAGTATTAAGGCGCGCTTTTCAGAAAAACTCGAGAAAATCGACTTTGAAGAATTCCAAGCGCGCTATGTACACAGAATTTTAATTTTAATGTAAAATTGATCAAATCTATGCTAATTAATATTTAATCGTTTTCAATTGCGTTTTCAATGAAAAACTTACATCTTTTTATTTTGAATATTGGTACAAAAATGAAAAACGTCAGGTAGAAAATAAAATGGTTTTATATTTTTGAAAATTACGAGAAAATACAGCGCAAAAATGATATTAATAAAAATATTGTTTAATTTTTAAAAGTGTTAGATAACAATTTGTTATTTTTAACTACCATGTGCCAAAATTTATTATTTTAACACAAAACAGTATTATTTTAACTCCTTTAGTTAAATTAACATTGTTTTAGTCAAATTAACGACATATTGAGTAGGAGCAGTTGCGATCTATAGGAATGGTTAAAAATGACTCAAATTGAATATAATATGACACTATGAATTTAACACTATAATATTCAATTGGGTGCCTATGTAGAATTTTTTTATATTGCATTCTGTTTTATGTTTTTTATAAATCCTATAACTGTTTTTCTTTTATTTATTAGGGGCAAGGAAAAATTCTCACCTAACTGGAGGAAACATTGTATATCTTTGAGGATCGGGTAGGTAGTTAAATTTTTGAACCAATTATTTTTTATAAATGTGAGAAAAGAACTATAATTATTATTGGAGAAAGACAATGGATTGAGAAAAATTTCAAATGAGGAACTATTTATTGTATATTTAATTGGAGAGATGGAAAAGACTCATTTGTAGTTATTTCTGGTTGTCGGACTATCAGTTGGGATAATACAAAAGTAGTAAATAGGATTAATTTTCTTTTTCATATAGCATATACATATTATTAAAGATTATCGATATCTAGTAAATTTATGTGACTCTATCAATAGAGCTCCACATGAGATAATTGAAAAGACTCGGCATTATTGTCTATATTAATTTTTTGACTGTCGACAAAAATATCTGAACAATTACCTTATAGTGTGGTGCACAATTCATGATTCAATATTATACAAATAATGAATCATGAATTTATAAATAAGCATGCATATTTACAACATAATATTATATTGCAAAACAAATTTTTTTTATAATTATAATTCTCTCTTTTGTATATAAATAATCGAACACAGTAATAAATATACATGTTTATAAATAAATATACTATGATCTGTCGTCACAATTATATCACGATGATCAAAATCGATCGATCAGCTGCTTTAGCACCGTCTTATATCAGAAATTGGAATCGTATATTTCTTTTCATGACAATGATAGGTATTTCTCAAACGTAGGAGAGACCGGGGCTCGTTGGCACCGTTTTTACAATTTCGGCATTTGAGTTTTTATACAACTAATTATCATGATTAAACAGTAATATGATAAAGAGAACCTTTCTTTACATTTTCATGCTAGGAACGCTCCTGTATACCGTATAGTTTCTTTGTAATAAATGAAATATGAACATGCTGCATTGTGGCCAACTTTCCCCGATAGTAGGGTAAGTTGGCTATGCGACAAAAGTCCACGTTAAATTAATGAATACGTAATAGAAACACAAAACGGGCAACACATACGTACTTCTTGATAAAGATTGTATCTTTTAAAGTTATTTTGTAATGATCGAATATCAAAACGTTGTTGCAGAAAAATAATTGTGAACTATTTTAGATGTAGCTTTCTTCATCATAAAAATATTAATATAAATATATATTTAGCTTCTATCAGCATTGTATAGATAGTAAATCACATGCTCAAACAGGTCTCACGCGCACGGCAACAACAAGTCAAGCTAAGCGTGTCTTGATATGAGCCAACATACCCCATCCCTACATACGTTTTATTTCAGTCATTTTATTACAATAAATTACTATTGTTAGTCAAAATAACATGTCGTATAGTAACAGAAACTTTTCTTTTAACTAATGATACGTCACTTTGATTTACTTCTCAAGCTGAAGAATATTAATACGATATTTTGAAACGCTCGAAAATTTACTTGTCACCTCTTGAATCAGACTTTTCTCTTTTTCTATCGTAATACTTGTCTGATTAAAATAAAACTTTGTGAAAAGTACCTATGTCATATAAGAAATATTTTGTGATAACTTTTCCATTGTGTTTTTCGCTATAAATATATAAACGGGACGCATTGCCAATTTGCCTCTTGTGCCAACGAGCCCCGGTCTCCCCTAAATTTGCCAATTTTGACTTTGCACTATAATATTTCCATTCACAGAATACGTGAAGAAAAAACAAATATTTCTTTTGTTATATATAATTTAAACGCAAGCTATCGACCAAATACCAAAGCTTGTTAAGAATTTGATCTAGCCTTTACTGATATCCAATAATCTCTCGACTACAGAGGTCATGTATCTATATAGATATAGGTACATGGTCCGCTTTGCCATTACATTATTGCTTATATATTTAACTCGAAACACGACAGTATCTCTTGAGTAAGCAGATATTTAGATTGTATACCTATTCGCAATTGATTTAGTTGGAAGTAGCTTAAATTATCGTATCCCAATAACACGCATTGACCGATTAAATTTCTAAAAAAAAACCTTGATAATTGCAATTAGGATTATATAAAAAACCGTTTTTATTCTTAATTTACGCACAAAGATATTATAACGCAAGTCTGAATAGGCAAATTTTTATTTAATCTTTTCATTATATACGGTGCGCGGAGAAATTCGGCAGACAAAAATTAATTGTAGACTCACTGTAGAAAGGGAAACTAAATTGCAACAGTGCCAAAGCAGAATATAAGTTTTTTATTCATTCATTATAGCAATAATTAAATAATAGATACTAAATTATTAATTATGCCCAAAACTTGTTATGTGATTATGAAATGTCGTTTTAGCTAATTGACGAATTAGTAAGTAAGTGAATTTTAATTGTAAGATCCCTCAAAGCACTTAAAGCACTTTACATCAATAATTAAATATATATATATAGTTTATGTAATAAAAGAGATTGAATATACAATAATGATTGGTGATTAGCATTTCTATCGTCACTTTTCTTTTTATTTGAAGCCGAATAAGTTTTATTTTGCATGCTTTTTACGCGTACCATATTTACTTTGTCGTTCTTTTCTACAGAACATGTATACCGTGTTTTACATCACAGTTTCTCGACACGTAAATGTCTCTTAAAAGTACAATGAGCAAACATTCAAGAGCTGAAAAACTTGTTCGAATCTCTATCACGAGATCCAGGCTTTTTCAAAAAAATATACTTTTGTTTATTGATTAATTAGCTCTTGCTTGAGATTGTTAATCAGCATTTTGATATACATATATACATATACATATATATATATGATTTATTTATTTATTTATTTATTTGATCCTTACGGTTTTAGATAGACTTTCGTACAATATAGTGTTTTACATTACTCTTTTTTGCACACACATTTACATTACACTATAAATAAATATATATATTGTATATATATATACATTATTATTTAAGTATTTGCTATATCTTATATTTAAATATATACAGACTTTTCAACTAAAAGCTCAAAAACAAAAGACAAAACTTAATACATAAAACTTAAAAATTCAAAACTTAAAAATAAATTCGAAACTTGGAACTTAAGCTTCATAATTTTTATCTAAACTGTATTTTTATATCTACTTTATAATTTCCTATATAGAGAGACTTTTCAAGTTATCTTATATCTTGTAAATGTCTTCTGTTCTGCTTTTTCTCCTTCCCTTTTCTCGTTACTTGCCCTTCTCTTCTTTCATTCTTTATCCTTTATTTTTTGTTTTCTTTTTCCCTTTCTCCTTTTTTCTTGTTATTTTCGTTACTAATTTCTTCATAATTTCTAATTTCTGCTTTTTGTCTCTAAAAATTTCCTTTAATATGTCGTCTTGTTTTGTTATCTCGCATTCTTCCAAAACATGTCGCTTTGTCTCTTTACTCTCCCCACATATTCTACATCTCTTCAATTCTTCTCTCCAGAATTGACTACCTCTTGCTTCCGCATTTCTGCACCTAAATCTTGCTATTATCTCATATCTTTAGTCTTCTTCTTATTGTCTTCCAGATATTATGAAACCTCTTTTATTATTAACTTCTTGTAGTAATTGTTATATCATGACTCCTCTCTATTTTCTTTCTTCTTTCTCTTTTTCCTATATTTCTCTTACTGTCTTTTGTATTATCTCTTCTACTCCTTCTCTACTTTCTTCTAACTCTTCTTTTGTTAAATTTATTCTTTCCGACTTTCTTTCTTCTTTCCCTTGTTCCTTCTTCTTTCCTTGTTTTCTCCCTTCTTAGATCTTTTAAGGTGCCTTTTCATGCTGACGCTTGACGCTCGATTTGGGCGTCAAACTTGATCACGTGATATGTCACGTGATAGTCTTTTTAATTTCAGCGTCAAATGGCAAAAGCTCAACTGTGTTCAGCTTTGACGCTTGACGCTCGTTTCAATCAATTGCTTGTTTCGACGATCGCATATTTGATGCTATTTCGCCTTTTTACCGATGAAGTTGGTCACGTGACCAGTTTTGACGCCCAAATCAAGCGTCGAGCGTCAGCATGAAAAGGCCCCTTTATGCATTCTTTTATCATCATTTTATCCGATTTACTTTCTTTTTCCTCAAATATTATTGCTCTTCTTATGGCTTGTATCCTTAATTTTATTAATTTACTTTTTTCCACTACGAGATATAATTCGATGTCCCTTATCTAACTCTATAGTATCTATTTCATATATTTCCTCATTATATTCTGTCTAGCTTTTCTTTGTTGTACCATCCCTATATTTCTGCCCCATCCGGCATATACTTCATAACACATCAAACATGCTCATTCTTTTCCTAAGGTTATCTTTAAATAATCTCTCTCCTATGTTCTCCATGTTAATTTCATTGCAATTATCGCTTTCTTTATGTGTGATTCCGCTTCTCATCCATTCTTCTATTTTGAAATATAAGTTTCACAATACACGAAATATGTTATTAATCAAACTTTATCTCTAATTGAGACAAAAAAATATTTAAATTTAACACATAGTTTAAAATTATATTTCGTATTTGCTTTATATTTGCATTGCTGTATTCTTTTATGAATAAATATAATAAAATAGTAGACTTTCGGAGCAAATTTGTGTAGTAAAGTTCAATCATAGATAAAATTCCATTAGCCTCAAGCTTATTTTATTTGTAATACCGTCGACACGATGTAATGTAACCTAATGATTCTTTACCTGGCTTTTGTAGTTTTCTCATGTGCTATCCTTTTCCATGTTTTTGCTTATCCGATTGTCGAGAAGATCTTTTCTTTCCTGATCCAGTTTTTATTCCTTAATAAAATATTCCTTAGAACTCAGTGAAGAATCGAGAATACAATGATAATCAATTATCTTAAAATAACAAACAGCAAAAATCGGCATTAAGGATTTAAATATAATAGAAATCAAAAAATAAAATTTTACAATATCATATATACAATTTTTATATTTAAAAGAACATAATAAAATTTATTTTTTGTTGAAAAATGAAAAAAAAATATTGAAACAATAAAACAATAATGGCAATCCTAAATAATGGCTGTAGCTTGTATGCATCTACATAGTAGCTAAGGCCCAGTTTCACAAGTGTCGGTTAACTTTTAATCTTAAATTAACTCACTCTTTATAATGTCCATTTCTATCAACGCAGATTAATTTTGATCTTGGTTTAACTTACTCATCTTTTCCTAGTTAGTTCTGAAAGTTAGAAAAAGATAGAAAGTAAGTTAAACCGAGATTAGAAGTTAATCTACATTGGTAGAAATGGGCATAAGGGGGACGTTAGAAAGAGACAAAGAGTGAGTTAATCTAAGGTTAAAAGTTAACCGACACTTGTGAAACTGGGCCTAAATCTCATTGTCAGTAAATTATCGGAAACGAAGAAAATAAACAAAACTGCCATTTTCTTATCTTTACATTTATTATTTTTTATTTGGACAAGATTTTGAAAAATTTATTTTTTGCAAAACAAGTATTTGCAAAACAATGAATTTGGAAATTATAATACTTTCTTTTAATTTTCTTATTTTTATTATTTAAGAAAAAAATGAAAATTTAAAGAGACTCCCATAACCTCCATAAACTATTGTAAAAAATTATCATATTGGAATTACATATTGGAATATTATAAAAATGTTATTTAAAAAATATATTACTTTAAAATTTCAGATAAGGTAAATCGCGTTTAAATTATAATAGATATCTAAAAAAAATTTGTTTCAAGAAAATTACATTTTAGGACATAAATTTATAATTTTAGCATACTTACAGTTAATAGTCTATATTAATAATTAGCTCCTTATATATATTTATAATATAGCTCAATCTTTCTCATTAACTTTTCAGACGTCAGAAACCAATCTTTTGGTCTTACGAGCAATTTTCTCTGATCACTATATTTGATGCTGAGGAAGTGTAACGCGTTGGTCATCTTCAAAATAAAATTTATATGAATTTTTATCAATGACAATGCTTAGAATTTACGTTATTTTTGCAGTTTGTTAGGACGACTAAATTTTTCGAATCTTTTCCATCGACATAACTACATTTTATTTTGATAAGATTATGCTTACACACACACAATATATATATCGACATATATTTTATATGCGAACTTGCATCATAATTTAACGCGATTGGATTTATATTACGCTCAGCGTAATATAAATCTGTAGTCTCATCTCTCAAAAGAAATAAGACTTTTATGTCATCTTTTTTCCAATATTTGAATTTCTTTTCCTATACCGCAATTGATTTGTACAATTGATTCAATTGCAAAATTTCTTCAATTACATGATGGTTTATTTGGCGGTTTAACAGCGGTATTCCGAAATAATAGATATGTTCTTGTTGATCCACTCATCCTCTTATGTCCTCGTTCGATCATCTTTCTCATTCAGTTATGATATGTCTTAGTCTTCCTTTTCTCTCTCTTTTCTTCCTTTAATAGTTTCATTCTTGTCGCTCGTTCGCACGTTTACTCGCGAAACGACGAACACCTGGTGCACGCACCTGAGTCTTTAAGGCCGTTCAACTCGTACAGCACGGGCGCGTGCTTCGTTCGTTCCTTTTCGTTCGGATCTGCTTGTGTAAATATGACCATAGCCACATAAACTTATCAAAATTTCGACGAACCGTTGCACTTAACGACTAAGTGATAGATAAAACAACGAAAGAGAGTGAGAAAAAAATAAGAATTTATTGATGCGAGTATGTGCAAATGCAAGACACGCGTGATTTTGTTGTATAGCTGCTATATTGTAATAGGATTTTGATTTAAAAAAGAAAAAAAATTGCCACAATTCTTTTCTTTATTATGCAATGATAGTTTTTAACAATGTAAATGTTAATAAAATGTGTGTAATTATTTGATATTATCAATGTTTGATAAAGAATGAAAGAATGAACAAAGTCAATGTTTTAAATTAATGTCTTTCACGAGTCTTTCACGAGTCTTTCACGAGTAAATATTCACATCGCGACAAGTCATGCGGTATATACATTATATCACGTCAAAAAGCAATACTGAAGTCTTTTCATCTATGATTTCAAAGAACTTAAATGGAGCTCTGTTCATTCAGTTTGGAAAAAATATAATTTAATCGTAGAATATTTATCCAGCGCATATATATCGATCGTAAGACCAATCTACGACGACGACGTCGCGGACGAATAAGTGGATGCATAGATGGATGGACGAAGGGATTCTTACGCCAGTGGGTTGTGTCGATCCATGTTGTCAGACCGGATTCCTGACTGCCAAGGTCACTTCGCCATCGCAGCACTACCACCTGCAGCACGAATAATCGTATTATATCGTCTTCTTTCTCTTCTTTCATATTTCTTCTCTTTTTTTGTTCAGGTACTCCCTAATTAGTTCCAATAATATGTAATTTTTACCCTTCAAAATCTTAGTTTTAACTCGGACGGTCTGCAAAGTGAAATATTCATAGTATTCTAATGATCTAATGATCTAATGATCTACTGATCTAATGATTAATACAATTGCTAATGCAGCTCTCTAAATCTGTACCTTAGAGGTAAAGAATCGTATCTCCATTATTAAAAATTTAGAGAAACATAATTTAAAGTTTGTTATTTTTATGAAAATTTCTAATTCAACTTTTTCTAAACATTGTATCTTAAGAACTATAGTAATAATATAGTAATAATGGATATAAGACCGTTTATCATATTATACAATTTCAACTCCTGGTATATTGGAAAAAGTAAATTAACTCTAATTTTGACAGAAACTGAAGATACGATTCCTTACCCCTAAGGTACAGAAATATAATTGTCAAATAGCCACCAATAAATAAATAGAAAATTGTTATGTATAATTAATATATATTATGTATAATTAATATATCGATTATAAATATCGACGTATACAATAATCACATAATTTTCGCGATATGAGACTGCATGTATATGAGATCTAAAACCGACGAAATGTTTGTCGCGTAATGAGATTTCGAACAGTGAGTGTAAGAATCTCGACGTACTGACAATATAATCACAAATCTACATTATATATTGCAAATTAAAACTGTGGTGTACCGTAGAGATATGTGATTAAATTTAAACATTTAAGTAATATTGATTTAAATATATCATTAGACTCGTGAAAATGTCAACAAATTAATTAAAAGACCGCGATACGAGTCAAGCGCGGTACATGGTGCGCAACTAGAGAATTAATAGTTACAGAAGTAACGAATTACAATGTATATACGTATATACATACATTCCAACTTAATAAACTGCGCGCCGATTGTTTGTCGGACTTGAAACACAGTTATCGTTGGAACATTAATACCCTTCCCTCCCTGGAATTAAATCTATACGATTTAATTATTTAAAAAACTGCAAAGAAATTATTGCGAAAAATATTCTGGCTGAGGTAATATTTTTCGCAATAATTTCTTTACAGTTTTTTTAAATAATTAAATCGTATAGATTTAATTCCGGGGAGGGAAGGGTATTAATGTTCCAACGATAACTGTGTTTCAAGTCCGACAAACAATCGGCGCGCAGTTTATTAAGTTGGAATGTATGTATATATACGTATATACATTGTAATTCGTTACTTCTGTAACTATTAATTCTCTAGTTGCGCACCACGTACCGCGCTTGACTCGTATCGCCGTCTTTTAATTAATTTGTTAATATTGATTTACTTTTGTACGAGCTTTTATTTAAACTTTTTATCAATGTTATACAATCAAAATCATTATTTTATCTATAGATATTGATATTTATCAGACAGCTTATCGAGCAAACATGAAAGCATGAAACGAGTAGGTCAAATAGTAATAGTAGTAATAAGATCAAACATATACGAAAATCTAACAATGTAATATGCATTGTAAGTCACCATGTGATATGCATTCAGATTACTAAGGATTATTTCATAACACTATAAAAGTCTCAAATTTTTTAAATTTTTACCGATCTGATTCATATAATTAAGATTGATTTGTAAACATCTGCGGTATCATTATAAGAATTATTTGGCGGCGTGACTCGGTTTCCGCACGATTTGACTTGGCACAGAGACGCTGCGTGGCGTGGTATAGCGTAGTGTGGTCGTGTGGTGTGGCGTGGCCGCGTGGCGCGGTATGGCACGGCGCGACGTGGCGTGGCGTGGCGTGGCGTAGAGCGGCGCGACGCGGCACGGCGGGGCGGGGCGGGGCGGGCCAGCAAAACAAGCGAATAAAGCGTAATGGGGAAGTGAGTTCGTTCCTATTCGAAACTTTCGCAGCAAACTCGGTAGCACGGCAGTCGAATACAATGGCCGTGCAGAACTTTCCGCGAAACTAAACAAGTTTATTTAACTTACCACCCTGCACCCCTGTAACACCCATCTGGGGGTAGCACCCTGAGCCACTCTCACGAACCACCCTCCTCCTTATACAGTCAGACTCGAATTCCCCACTGCGTCTCTTCCTCTTCTCCTCCATCTCCGACGTTTTCCTCGTCTCTCACTCTCTTCTCTTCTCTCATCCAACTCGTACGGTCCCGCCCATCTACCTGCAATAACGGCAAGTTTTCCGAAAGTTTCCGACAGATTAACGACTATTGGAATTGTTGAAGTTATGGGAGAAGGAATGAGGCAGACAGAGAAGAAAAGGCGGAGAAATGAGAAGCAGCGGGTATGACGGAAGGGGTAGTGGTACGGCAGTAGGGATTGAATACCGGAGTTTCCATCGATGTTACCGTGCTGCTTCTATTGGTGGTCAGGAAGGAGCGAGGAAGAGCACGGAGTATGATATAGCGCAGTCAATATCCGAGAAGATTGGATCCGATCTTTGAAGAGATGACCGTATCGTCGCGCCATATCACTTCTCTTTACCACATCTTGAGCAGTTGACTGACCATAACATGTGTTGGCATAAAGCTAAAGTTAAAAAATCGGGCTCTTGTTAAACGAAATCTGAAACGATCAGAGTTAACAGTTTACACGAAATATCTTCTCAGATCGTCGTATGCACAAAATTGAATCTCTTGGAGTTGCAGAATTTGTATCTATTCTCTTACTAATCTATGAAATTGACGAGGCCAGCTCGTGGCTTAATGCGAATTTACGTGCGCGCTCGCGTATGTGTATATATTGACATGGTCTACTTACGCTTTCTCACTCCTAGCTGCGAATCACGCTCCAATAATCCCGCAAATAGTAGAACGATCACAACGATACTGGCGATCGTGAAAAATCTGGCGACGCGATATTTGTACGCACAGTACGATATGTAATATGCTCGTGCACTTTCATAGGCATAATGCAATTACTAATGATTACGCAATTCGATGCTTATCGCTAGATAGAGATCCTACGAATTAATTAGAAGCATAAATAAGTAAATGCCTGTCAGACAGAACTTCGTTATTTCTTATCCGTTAGAATATGACGAAACATGCATGACGACATGCTCTTATATTAAATTTCTGCAAATTAATCAATTAATAGCTGTATGAGAGGCAATTCATTGTGTAGTATATAAGTAATAATAAAGCTAATTGTAAGTGTTTTTAATTTTAAGCTCATCTATTACCTAGTAGTTAAATGGTACTTTTAAAAAAATATACTTGAAAAAATGTATAATATATCATCTATTAACTACTAAACTTACATACAATATATATATATCTATATGACACAAAGATAATAGTTGTATTTATTCTAAATTCTTATCGCGAAAACACGATACAGCAAAGAGCGAATGTAAGATGCAAAATTCTGTTTGTAACTCTGGTTAACTCTGGTATGATACTTTCAATATATTTTAAAACAAGCATATTACGATATTATATGAAAGATCACTGAACGTAAAAAAATTGCGTTTTCAGCGGTTTTATGAATTAAAATAATGCTGATTTTTTTTGTAAATCGATTATTCTCCGAATATTCGTTTTACGTAAAAAAAAAACTACTAACAAAGACTTCTATTTAAAGCTTTTGAAATATTCGTGAAATACGTTGTGAGAATTAAAGTCGACTACAACATTATCGATATAGTTGTTTTTTCTTGCGCAACAATGTGCCTGTTCATCGGATTCTCGCAGTTTCTCAGTTTGGAAACAAATTATACTCGATCATCCCGCGTATTTACCTGACTCCATATGACTATTATCTATATTCTTCAAACTGAAATTGTTTGAAAGCAAACTGTTGTAATGATATTAAACACATCTAACATAACCATAATACATATCCTGGAGGTACTCTCAAAAAAGTGCGTCAGAAAATCATCGTCGTAGATCGTGCTAAAGTGGTGTTGAAGTTATATAGATTTATTTTGAATAAAATAAACATAAAAATGATAAAATGGACTAATCAAATAAATATGTTATATTCATATGTGCATTGTATTTTAAAGTAAATTTTGTCTTGTTATGAAAAATTAATGATTAATTATTAATTGGTCTTTATGAACAATTAAGTTATAAGTTGCATGTGAAACAGAATGAAATATATATTTAGGAACGCGAATAGGAGAGTATAATTAGAAACCTTGCCAAGTCATCGTAAACGGTCATTGTTATCGCGGTTACATAAGGAGGTGCTTACCAGAATTGAAAAGCTATTCGAACAAACTGCGCTTTGTAAACCTGCTCTTTGTAAAAGCTTTGATGCAGGTCTACTATATATTAATCGATAATCAAATATAAATAAATCCATTTAATATTAACTCATTTGTTTGTTCTATTTTAAAAAATTTATAAATCATATTACATATTATTTAATCAACAATCGAGATTAGAGATTCATCACCGATGTATTTTTTATTTATGTTATGTCGTCTATTGTATGTTCTTCATACAAAACTTCCTTCCATCTCCTATCTCTCTTTTTCTCTATCTATTTTTGTACTTTATTCTATTTTAATTTTAAGTTCCATAATACTCATTACTCGTTTTTAATACCAGATTTTTTTTTCTTAATTATTATTATTCAAAACCAGGCATCTTTTTCCTATTTCATTACAAATATTTTAAATAGTTACCTGCTCGTCTTTTATCTCTTTAAAGACTATGGCATCTTTGATTGTTTCTTACTTTACTTTATTACATATTCCTATCTATACTTTACTTCCATTTTTCTATGTTATTTTATCTCATATTATTATTTTATTATATTGTTTTGATTTATTCCCTTCAGATTATTAATTATATAGATTAGAGTACAAATTATACGCACATGTTTTACAATTTTTTAGGATTTTAATTTTTTTACGAGATTAATTCTTGTAACAGTTTTATTATTGTTGTCTTGTCTTTAATGTGCATTTTTTATACACTGTGTTTCATTACTAACCGCGATATATAATATATATGTATATATATATATATATATATATACATATATATATATGTATATCTTATTATTTTGCTTCCTCATAGAGGAAGCTTTGTTTTCGTGAATTTCGTATATGAACCTTTGATTGCGTATAAAGTTGGGTCTAGTCAACCAAATTTAAATGAATTATATATGAAATAGGGGTAGAAGAAATCAAAGAAAAGATTGTTTTTTGAGTTTTTGATGCCAATATGTTCAGAGTGTTCTAAAATGTCGAAATATTGCATTAAAATTGCATGTCCGTATGTATGTGTGTATGTGCAGATTTGATGTCCGTGATTGCTCTAACTTCCGTAAATATTGAGATATCGGGCTGTTTTTTTTTATCGATAGAATATCATTCAAGGAAGGTTGGTATTGAATTTGGCGATGATCGGTAAAGGGGTTCTTTTTTAAAAAAAATTTGAATTTTTTTAGAAATGTCCGTGGTTGCTCTAACTTCCGCAAATTTGGAGATATCGATCTATTTCTAATTTTATTATATTTTTCAGTCTTTTCTACCTCTATATATTTCATATATAATTTTTTAAGATTTGGTTGATTAGACCCAGCTTTATACGCGATCAAAGGTCCATAATTTTGATCGCATATAAAGCGCTAAGTCTAATCAACCGAATTTAAAAGAATTATAT
The DNA here is from genome assembly GCF_048541705.1 of Temnothorax americanus. Lineage (NCBI taxonomy): Eukaryota > Metazoa > Arthropoda > Insecta > Hymenoptera > Formicidae > Temnothorax > Temnothorax americanus. The sequence goes on along the minus strand of NW_027509688.1, from coordinate 490,103 downwards.
ATGAAATAGGGGGTAGAAAAAACCGAAGTAAAAATTGTTTTTTGAATTTTTGATGCCATTGGTTGATTAGACCCAGCTTTATACGCGATCTTTGATCGCATATAAAGCTAAGTCTAATCAACCGAATTTAAAAAAATTATATATGAAATAGGGATAGAAAAGACCGAAGTAAAAATTGTTTTTTGAGTCTTCGATGCCAATGTGTTGCTTATGTTCGAAAACGTCGAATTTAAATTTTTTGAGGATCGGTTTTGAGGATCGACTATCCATCAAATAACTTAGGGTAGATTGAGGCGAATTGGATTAATATAAGTTTTAAGACAATTTTTGTTAGTATTTTATTTTAAACGATCAATTTTATTGTGCTAATTAGTAATCCGATTTGCCTCGGTCTACCCTATACATTTTTTAGGCAGAAATCGGTAACCCTTTCACTAATCTTCGCCAAATTCAAAACAACCTCCCTTTAATAATACCTTATATATAAGATTACGTGTATGATTTGTACACTTTTTAAGCAAAAATTGGTAACCCTTTCATCAATCATTGCCAAATTCAACACCAATCTATCTTTAATGATACTTTATCCATAAAAAAAGTGTGCAAGTAGAAACTTGCACATTGCTTCCTCATAGTTTTATAGTGTGCAAGTAGAAACTTGCACATTGCTTCCTCATAGTTTTATAGTGTGCAAGTAGAAACTTGCACATTGCTTCTTCATAGTTTTTAAATGTGCAAGTAGAAACTTGTACATTGCTTCCTCATAGTTTTTAAGTGAGCAAGTAGAAACTTGCACATTGCTTCCTTATAGTTTTTAAGTGTGCAAGTAGAAACCTGCATTGCTTCCTCTATGAGGAAGCCAAATTAATATCTACTAATAATTATGCATACACAAACAGGTTTCCTCATAGAGGAAGCAATGTGCAGGTTTCTACTTGCACACTTAAAAACTATAAGGAAGCAATGTGCAAGTTTCTACTTGCTCACTTTTTTATTTGTTTATTGTTATTTAATAAAAATATTATTATTAATAATATTATTATTATAATTACTAAGCATTATTAGTTCTAAGTATTCGGAGATAATTACACCTTTATTGTATAAAGTTTGACATGAAAACATAATTCGTACAATCTATTTTCGAAATCTTTTTATTTTCAACACAAAGAACCTCGCTTAAAATAGGTAGGCCATTGGCGCCTATTGACATTAAATTATGCTATTTTATAGATATTGTTGTATACATTATTAGAAAAACAAGTATAAGTTCTGGGACGGTAGGCGGAAGAAGGTGATGACCGCGGGTTCAATTACCAGTCTTAATATATACTTATTCATTATCACTGTCAGAACTGTCAGAAAATAATATAAAAATATCTTTAATATGCTTTGATAGTGGCTTGATTCTTGCGTTTGAGTGTTTTTTTTCTTTCGGCCAAAAAGTGCAAACCAGCCGCAGATCTGACTTATTGTTAGCCGAACAAACCAATAAGTTTTGTTCGTTACCGTTATCACCACGGGAAAGTGCCCTGGGCGCAAAGAAGTCTGAACAATATAATATATAAAATATATTATTTCATATAAAATTAATGATATAATATTTAAGTTAAATAATGTAAAGTTTTTATTGTTAGCTGATATTATATATAGTATGCGAAATTTACACCCTAGAAAGTATCTTTCTCCACGTTTTTCAGACTTAAGAATATATTATTATTATTTCTGTCAACCTCTACAAATGCGTATAGAGGTCAAGTGTATACGTTGATGGTCAAGAATCTCTTAATAAAATGGGCGAGGTTCTTTTAAGAAATTATTTCTATTTGAAAGTTAAGATTCAATTTGTTTCATAGCCAATCACTTTTATTTTACAAATAAATTGAACTGATATTGAGATAGGTAATGAATTGGTTGGCAACTAAAAAATCAGTACCTTATTTACGTGTATTTTTTACAAGTGTTTCTCTCTTTTTCATTTTCCATTAATCCCCACACAGCAAAATATATCTGAGATATAGTCAGATATTTTTATGCCTACAATTTTAAGTCAAATCTGAGATATCTTATTATTTTCAGATACTCACAGAATATCTGCAGGACACAAGTTTATTCGTAGCCAATAAAACAATCTAAGAGGACTTGCTGGATGCCGTACCGATTTGTCCCGGTAAAAGCCACACGCCGCGATACGAGGGAACTTGAAAATTTTCACTCGGGCGGTGCCGGAGGTAACGACCGCGGCGCGAAAGCAACATGTCGCGAAGAGACTTAAGGTGGAAGCACATAAAATTGCAGGAGCCATGAGCACGAATGCAGAAGCCATATGCGCATGCGCTATGGTGTCTGCATACTGCCTATGGCTTCTGAATTTTCAATCTACATACACTATGCTTATGTATTTTTGGAAAATTCAGAAGCCATAGGCAGTATGCAGACACCATAGCGCATGCGCATATGGCTTCTGCATTCGTGCTCATGGCTCCTGCAATTTTATGAGCTTCCACCTTTAGCAAATTTTTGCCCGGGCGAGCGCTAGTAACATGCGCTGCCGCGACGCGGCTACATGCGCCAGTACCTTTTCGTAAGCAAAAATTCTTAAGCACTAGGATGAAAGGCGAGCCTGTGAGGTACTTGGCTCTAATATTTTTCGTAATACCTCCAAGATATCATACAGTGCAGAGATGGCAAAATGCAAAATATTGGAATAGTATATATCAAAGCATAATTGCGAATTCTTATGAAAAAAACTTCTTTTATATTTGAAGAAGGACTCAGAATTGGTGACATAAAAATGAATTTCTTTTGAACTCTTAAGAATCATTTTAGAACAGAGAATAAATACGAAAAAAGAATCAATTTCATAAATTGAGAATTTAAAAAGAATTTTTATTTTCTTCTTGCTATTTGGGTTATATATAACATATCTGCTTTTAAATGAGGCATAGATATCCGATATACATATATGCAGAATCAGATATCATATCTGAAATAAAATTATCATGGAGATGTCTCTTTTTCTTGGAGATGTCTCTGCGATATTCTCAGATATCTCTGATATCTTGCGCAATCAGATATTCCGTCATTCAGATATAGAGATATCTTGGTGATATATTTTGCTGTGTGGGACTCTTTGTTTAGGAATCGTAATTATCTTTTCTTACGCAAAATGTTTCCCTAGATAATTTTTAAAAAATCAAATTTTTTAATTAATTTCGAAGACATATTTATACAGGATGTTTTATAAGTAAATACAAAAAAAATGAAGGAGATATTTTGCGGCTTATATTTTAGAACGGAAAAGTTCTATATACATATGCCCTAAACTGTTGTTTTCAAAATACAGGGTGTTAAAATTGTGAAAAAAATATAAAAATTTCGAAAATCTGGAAAACGTTTAAAGATATTTTATTCAAATTTGATATGCGTACATGTGGTAAAGAACCATTTTCTAGTATCGATGAAACATTTTTAGATCCGTACCAGAGACGTGCGTTTTTGACACCTGTATTTTGAAAACGAAGCAGTTTAGGGCACATGTTTATATGACCTTTTCTTCCTAAAATAAGCCATGGAATATTCTTATTAATTTTTTGTATTTATTTAGAAAAAACCCTGTATATTATCCAGTTAAACAGAGTGTTAAAAAAAAGTGTTACATATTTTGAGAACAGGTAATATTCATCAAACCAAAAAGAAAATGTCCAGTAAACATGGGTTCTAAATCAAATACCTGTTAAGATATAGGCCAATTTTTATCGTATATGAGTTTTATGTAGTTTCCATTTATTATCACACATCCTTCAGCCCTACGTCTCAGAGAATCACGCACTCTTGCGAATACCCCTGATTGCTCTCGGATTTGCTGACCCGCATTAAATACATATTCCTGCAATGTTTTTTTTCCACTCAATTCTGCACGCATTGTCCAACAATACTTAATCCAGACATTTAATGGACAATGGATTGGTCGGCGTAATCCAATAGTTTGGCCTGCCCGCAATCCCCTGACCTTAAGCTCTTAGATTCTTTGCTTTAGGGACACTTAAAGATCTTGGTGTATTGAACACCCATCGATGACGTACAAACATTGCAGGAACGGGTATTTAATGCGTGTCAGCAAATCCAAAAGCAGCCAGGTGCAGTATTCGCAAGAATGCGTGATTTTGTGAGACGTACGACTGAAGGATGTATGACAATGAATGGGAACCACATAGAACATCTCCTATAGCATACGATAATGACTGGCATATCTTAACAGCCCATATCTTAACAGATATTTAATTAGAAGCCATGTTTACTGGACATTTTTTTCTTGTTTTGATGAATACTATTTGCTCTTAAAATATGTAACTTTTTTTTAAACACTCGGTATATGTACTCAAATGTGCTTAAATATTGTATATATATATTGTGTATATATTGTATATATATATATATATACTTGGTTTGTGTGAAAAGTTTTTGTTTTATATATCCACAGTGTTTGTCATAGCAAGAAAATCGATCATTTAAAGTTCTAATGAATAATGTATTGGTTGTTACTCAAGTTTGTCCTAGTTCGTATTAATTAAGAATATGTTTACATCGCGTGTGTCTGCCAAATTGTCATTTGTTGGCAAAAAAGAAATCGAGGAAAATATCTTGAATTAAAAATTAATATTATTCAGCTAGGAATTATATAATGCTATATAAAAGAGATTTTAAATTTAGAATTCTCTTTTCAGGCACTTAAATCATTACATAACATTTATCCAGTCACTTTTGTTGCAATCGGAAACTGAGGCATAATTACATTAATAATTTTTTATTCTATTCTTAAAAGAAGTTTCGTATCAAACAGAAACGAATCAGATGCGATATATGAAAATACTCCGTAAAATCTCATTAAAACTTGTCGCGAGACCATTATGTGTTTTTTCGGACGCAGAATAACGGAAAGAAGGGAAGTACGGATGATATATGTTGCGCAGTTTATGTAGCTACTAAGTATATGGCGCGGAATGGAATACATATATACGCTGTATATCTTCTTTATGGCAACCATTAACATATTTTTTACTGTACGTATTACCATACAATAGCGACGCAAATATTATAACTTATGGCCGTAAATTAAATGCATGTAAAGGTAGCCGAAAAAGACAATATACGCTAACTAATGAGAACGAACAGAGGAAAAAATTGATTATTATAAACGCATGATACCTATTATTCGTAATATTGAATATCTCGGCGAGTCATATACATGTATCTTAACGTTATTTGATGCTACAGCTATTGCGATATAAGCAAACGCTCCCAATTTATCTTTTATCTTATTATAATTTTAAATAAATATAGTGTTTTAAATAGGGTTGTGCGAGAGCAATATAAAACAAATGATACGAAATATAAATATCGAGAAAAGGCAAAAGTCTTCATCGCTATTCAAATCCTTGATATATTTTATATTCCGCTTGCTGTTTAAAATAATCCCGTTTGACTACTTTCACTTTACGATCACAATGAAAATCCGCACGTTGTGCAAACAGCCAAGTATAGCACAGATTGCGAGGAGTCGAACAGGATATGGCCCTAGATCTAATGTCGGTTCTTTTACGTTAAAACATGTTATATAACGTTAAATATATTTTTGCTCAACTTCTGGAAATGTTAAAATTGCCCGAGGTAGTTGATCGATATAATTCGTAATTAAATTGCGCTACGTTTGCCGATTTTGAAAACAGATATTCGAAATAATTTTAAGTCTCCCGAGTTACTTTATAATAACACACTATTAAGAATGACGGCAATAAATTAAATTTTATTTGGACACAAACGACTGTGCCTGATTTATTCGCTTCGACACTACAAATTGTATGATGATCGATCGAATAAGTAAACGAGTTGCAATGAACTTATTCGATGAAACGTATAATTTAGTTTGTTCGAAAATCATTTTTACGAAAGCTCTATTCCAAATCAATCGATATTAAAATACCATAAATTTGTTGGGCATTGTTTTGAATTTGTCAACAAGTTTGTTGAAATCCGATTTCTTTATAACATGAAATATACACATAAAAAAATTAATAATATAAATTTTTTATTACACATGTAATAAAAAAAAGTATAAGATGAAACATATGTATTATAATTAAAAAAAATTATTTTTTATAAACGAGTATAAACTGTAGTTTTCACCAATTTCTCTTTTACCACAGCATTATCTTTTTTATTACATAAGAATCTATTAAAATATGCATGCGAAATTTTCACGCATATATGCGAAGATGGCGGAATAGCATCTAACATTTTGTTACTCGTTTGAATTAATAGAAAAAACGCAGCATAAAAGGCTAATATGTTAAAACACTTATTTATTTACAATTATTACTTAATTAAGAAAGATTGTAATATTGATCATTAAAAAATATGACCCAAAAATAACGATGAAATGACGATATATATTTCTGACGACAATATATCGCCACAAATATTACGTCATTTTACATCATTATTTAGTCCACTGACGTCCAAATGACGAAAAATGTGCTTAATTATTTTACGACGTTATAATGACGACATCTTGCTAATTAAGTTGTTAAAATTTTCAGTTTTTAAAAGGAACTTTTTGTGTCGATTACGTTAAAAAGATATTTATGATTAATAAAGTATCTATTGGCGTCAAAATTTCAATTTACATAGGTTATTAAAAATATCTACCAAATATTTTTTTTATTATATTATTCAAATTTGAAGTTTTTTCAGATTGCTGAATATTAATCTGATAATTTTATTAACACAATTAAAAGAATAAGTCCTTAATATCTTACGTAAGTCGCAACTTTGACGCAATAGACCCTATTATTAATCATAAATATCTTTTTAACTATAATCAACACAATAAATTCTTTTCAAAAACTAAAAAACCTAATAACATACTTAACTTTTAATGCAATACAACTTCTTTAATGCGTCATACCATAGTTATAATACGCCAAAATATACTAAAATAGCTTCTTTCCAACTTAACCACAAATTTCTCAAAATTGTGACGTAATATATTGTTAAATTTGTAATTTCAAATTATATTCAATTTGAGCCATTTTTAACCATTCCTATAGGTCATTGCCGCTCCTACTTAATATGTCGTTAACTAATCGTTAATTTAACTAAAACAATGTTAATTGAACTAATTGTAATCCAATACAGTTAAAATAATACTGTTTTAAAATATCACACAGTATTAAAATAATACTATGTTAAAATAATAAATTTCAACACATATGGTAGTTAAAAATAACAAAATATGATCTAACTTAGGATATTGGTTTAAATGTCATTCTTTAATATTTAACAGTGTAAAGGACTTTGGTAAACAGGATCATATTCAGCGCCCAAAAAAACTATAAGAAACAATTACCTTTGTTCTTGTGGTTTTTTTGTTAAACAATGTTATACAAGATATAATGATACAAGATACAGTGTTCCAGTATGTATGTTAAAAAGAAAAGATGAGTCATCGCGCCATTGCATTACATGCAAGTTTATACATGGTGAGCATTACAATCATAATAGTATGTATCGAGATCCTGTAATTATATAATCTCAATAGAAGTTTTGCAAATTTTACGACTTTTTATCAGCCGAATGCGCAAGCAACCCGATTTAATTACAATTAATTGGAACAAGCTGAGGCGGTCGAGAATGGTGGCGTGGTGTGTATTATGACTTGCCTAGCCAGCTTGGAACTCGATAACTTACCTCGTAACCCAGATACTTACGCATCCTGCTTACGGACTTCCGTGAACGTGTGTGCGATTGCGCACGTACGGCAAAAGTACATATGTGAGCCCTGTCGAACTGAATAACCTTAATATGTATATATTGAAGGTTCAAGTATCTATTATGTTTTTAGTCAGTTTAATCTCATATACTTTTATAATTTTTTTCTATAATTTTTGCGCGTACAGTCGATTTATCGAAGTTTTTATTCTATTCAACACTCTCAAGCTATATATAAATATTATAAAGATGCAGCCCTTATTTTAAAATACTTTACTCTTGTATAACTTTTACTAATATAAAATATAACTCTTATTAAAATACAAATTCGATTGTTTATCAGAAAATTAAACAGAAATAGACTGCACGTTAGATAGTAATTATAATGATATCGAGTTAACCCTCTGTAACATATCAAGGTCAAGGTCATCCGAGCTGTGTAAGTTTTTCTAAAAAAATACCAATTGTTTTGACTTGGATTTATATGTGTTGAGTGTATAAATATTATAAAGTAATCTCCTTAATATGTAAACAAAGAATTAGTATGCTCGAGATTTTGACATAAAATTCATTTGCCGAATGCGATATCGATTTCCAAGTAAGTTCTCATCAGTTTACTTCTCACAGTTAAATATCAATGTTTCTTGGACTGTGTACAAAACATTCTTAATTCAAGAGTATAACAGATTGGTTTTCTTCCACCTTCTCTTTATGCTCCTATTCCTTGTTTTTCAAATAAGAATCGATAATATTCTTAGTCGCGCACAATAAAGCAGCATAATAAAAGCATTTTTGTTTCTCTTAGACTATACGAAAGAACGATATACTTTCTGCTTATATCCTACAACGCATTAAAACGGAAACATCGGAGAAATTCCAGATAATGCCCAATAGTAAATTAAGATATAATAACTTTCGTGAAAGTTGTACGATGGTGAAGCAGTGGAAGAGGTGGAATACGAGGAGGTAGAGAACTCTATTAACTTTTATTTCTCCGAGAAAGTAACTTCTCTCATCCTCCTACTCCTTCTCCCCCTCCCCTCTCCACTCCCTTCACCACTTCCACCTTCACCTCCAGTCCTCCTCCTTCTGTTCTTCCTCTATTCCTGCTTCAACCAGCAACACCTTCTCTCCCCCTCTCCCCCTCCCTTCTCCCCTCTCTCTTTCTCTCTCATCTTTCTATCACTATCCTTCCTTGCCTTCCATTCCCATCGTTGGTTTCTTTTCTACCTCGACAACCCCGCATTCACCGCTTCTTCTCGTCGTTGCTCGATCGGCCGCCCTTCCACTTTCATTCTACCCCTCTACTCCTGTTCCAGCCCCGGCCTCGGCCCCGGCAACTTCTCCCAACAGTGAAACTTTGTAAAGCGACTTAGTCAAAGTTTAATAAATTCCTTCGAGGAAGTTTCAAAGCGGTTCTACGCGGGATTGCAAATGATTACGTTTCGTCGTGCTAGAGAATATGCGAAGATAGGAGAAATCGATATGTAGGACGGACAAAAATAAATAAATAGAAAGAATGCAGCGATAGTGTAATTGCAAGAAAATAAGGATATTTCAAGGTATATCAATTGTTGGACGCGCAAATCGAAAAATGTTGCGTTAATCAGACTCAAGCAACGCGGTCATCACAAAGGAAAGTTGAGTTGCGTCTTTAAAGTAATGATAATTGCGATAAAATTAAATTATTCGATAGTAAAATTACAATAACTCGTTAATGCTTACATTATATGACTTCATTATTTTCATTGATATCACCCATTTAATGATTATCGAATTTTTGAGTGATCTCTCCCGTTTCGAGCATAGATCAATTTATCTCAATTTCCACAATGCACTATACAAAGGGAAATTTTCGACTCAACGAGCGTACAATCTCGTAATTAAGTTTAATGTTCCCGTGGATTGCGCCAGCAAGTTGCGATAGGTCAATCGATGTCGCAAGGCTGTTAGTCAAGTATTCCTCTTTTGTGACGAATAACGAAATATGATATATTATACCAGAACATCTTTTACGAGATAGTCCCCCTATCTTCGATTCTTTCTCTTTTGTCGCATGTAACTCGAAGGTAAATCGATAAGGGGCTATATCGCGTTACGTCGGCGAAGCGTATATAATTCCGAAAGCAGAACGGGAGGAGGAAGTAATACCGCACCGCTCCGCATCGTACCGCACCGCGCATCGCTCGCGAAGAAACAAAAAGATGGATTCGTACTTTATGCATGAAAGAGAAGTCTATGCGTTCGAGCGAAGGGACGAACAAGGACAAGGAGTGAGGCTCACTGCATAACGAACATACACCGTGTCGGTAGTGGTGACCAGAAAATGGCCGCCACGACGCAAACAAATGAGCAAGTCTGACCATTCCCATGGCAACAATCTCAATCAGATAGGAACTAGCGGAGCAGAGAACAGAGAACACGCTGGATAATATATTCGATACAGGTAATATATAGCGCTCCAGATACAATATTTATGTCCCGACGTATTTCACTAGCAGCCCATTATTCATTCGCTCGTACTGAATAAACATTAATAGCATAGAGCTCATGCTTCGTACCGCGCAGGATCTTTTTCAATCCTACTCTTAGTTCTGTTCCTACTCCGTCCGTTTTATTTCACTCGTGATGCGTTCTGCGACAATCGTAATAATCAGTGGTATATGCCAAATCAAAAACATCTAGGTTCAATTTTTTTCTTTTTTGTTCTGATCAGAGGTTATTTGCGCTTAATACTACCTTCGCCATCGATGACTTGCAGAGTTGGCAGCAAATCGAAGGGGGAAGAGCGAATAGTACGAGAAACCGGTTATCATTGTTACAGCGTCGTCGCTACCACGAGTCACGGTCGACTACGAATATTCGAGATGCCGACGTCGCCACAAGCTTAATTCTTTATTGTGATATAATATACAAACGTATTTTTATCGTATTTCAAAAACTTTCTGTCGTTTATTTAAATGAGTGAAATCTGAAAAGAAGAACATTTCTATGGAAAAGGACAATTCGGGTGAAGACAAAAAATTAAGTCGGACTTGCGATCAAATTTGTCCTACCTCTACGTACGAAGACAAACTGTTTGTCTATTTTAAGACCGAATGAAATATTTATAAAGTATAAAGCAGTCAACATCAGAGTAGTCCACAACGTCGGATAAAAGTATTATCGCCTGATGAAATCTGAGATTACCGTAATGCTTGGCATTGATTATTTTTCACCGTCGGAATTAATAATTAATTGTATTAATTATTGTGGTGTTTATAATATAAAGTATTGTACCATTCTTAGATTCAAGTTTACAACGTGCAATTATAATTAAACTAGCATGTGCTATTAGTCAACACTCCTACTCGAAACGTTTCTCAGATTTGATGATGTATACGTGTAACGGTAGATCGCGATTTCGAGGTCAAATGTCAGACTTGGATCCGCACAATCCGTTAAGGCATCTGTATATCTAAAATAAAATGTTATTATCTCTTGCACATATATTCATAGAATATCTGCAATTGCATGTAATATGCAGTTACAGATTCGTAATAGAGAGCATTTCTAAACAGATTAATTGTTAAGTACACATTGTTTCTATGTTACACTAACACTATTTCATACAATGTATATCATTACAATGTATATTATTTGCCACAATTGTAATTCTACAAGTATCAAAAATTAATTAAATATTAAAAAATTAAATAACAAACATAATCAAGTGCAATAACTGTAACGAACAGAAACTCAGGTAATAACCTTTTAAAAACGAAGGAAGAAAGATCTGACGATATTTATAGACCATCTAAAAAAATTAGGATGTAACTCGATAATAACTTTTTTTATGTTACGTGTTAAAAATGCTCTAATTAAAGCGAATAAATTAGATTCATAGGTTTTCGTTAATTTAATTGATTTAAACCGAACGGGCTGTCGCGACATGTCGTCCGCAAATATACAACAGTCAATGGCAAATAAAATCACTTTTTTTATCTTTGTGCTTCTTTCCAAAATTATGAACATACACGCAAGAATTTGAAATGTAAAGAGAATTCACAATTTCATCCACGAGCATTAAGTATTCTTGTTTGAATAGCATTTTATATTATTGCCAGATATATTAAGTCTATATGTGTATCATACTGTTATTCTTCTGTTTCGTTACATTTTTTGTTGTTTCGTCTATTTCATTTAAATTAGGTGTCATAAGAAAAAAAATATAAACATAAATAAATTTCAAGTAAACACAAAAAATCATTTAATACCTATTAACGGCATTATGTACAAAATAATATTTCGAATTTTCAACGCGTAAACCCTTAAAAAAAGATTTAAAAATATATATATTGATATCATACATCAGGATAATAATATCGGATATGAATGAGAGTTTCATGCATAAGCTACTAGAATGGCGAGTTTAACTCGAATCCCCTCCCCCTCGCTTCCATTACGCTGTTTTATATCCGCTATCTTTGTTTTTATTGCATACTCATTGTTGCTTTTCTCTGCTTTATATGGCTTTGTACAAACTAAATATAAACTAATAAATGTATTCCTCGGGTGATGATATAATGTTTATATCGCAAGTATATTAATACTTTTTTTTTATCATTTTCATACTTTTGTCTTTTAAATAGATAGAAGGCGGAATAAAAAAAATATGTTAGGAAATTAAAATGAGTTTATGATTGACATTGTACTGAGTGAAAATAAAATGTAATTAGATCTGTGACGCTTAACATAAAATTATGATAAGATGATAAGAAGATATTAAACTTTAAAAATTTCTCAATTTTTTTCAAGTAAAAAAAATGTTTATCTAGCGTACATAAATTACGTTACGTTGGAGAAACTATTATTTATAACATAAATATATTTTTGTAATTATGCAACGTAATATAATTATGTGCTATAATTTAATAACATGTTGATTGTAATACAGTCATGTTATTTTATAACTATACAGTTTAGGGTTTTCTTCATTTTTCCATGAGTTTAATTTTAATTTTGCATGGAATATTAGTATTTTGCAAATATGTTGAGAGGTAGATAGTCCAAAAAAGAGCTTTCGATTACGTTTGATGAAGTATGCCACTGTCAATAGAAACTTGTTCGAGCATTTGCGTTAATTATAAACATCCGTAGTGAGAAGCAACGGGACTCTCTTTTAAAAAGCATCCCGAAGTTAAAAAGCCCTAATAAGAGGACTCACTTTGAAAAAAAAAAAGCATCCGGATATTAAATAAGAAAAAACAATTAGAATCACAATCCAAAACATCAACTTCACACACAGAAATAAGAAAATGATATTTAATATTATATTTGTTGTCAACTGATCAGATATGTAAATTTTACGAGGAAAAATGTGCGCGAGGATAGAAAACAACCTATTATATGAAAGTGCATCTAGGAAGACATTACATTGTTTTACCGGTAGGGGAGATCAGGGCTAGTTGGTACACTTTTTTACAGATTTTTTTACACGTAACTAATAAATGGAATACAAGCCGCAAAAAAATTTTTCAATAGCCGCATACTTATACAACACAAAAATTATTTTTTTAACTAAATAGTATAATTAATTTTGTTGCACCAATAACAAATATAAGGTGATGACATTTGTAACAACTAGCCCGATATACGGGGTAAGTTGTTACAGTACTGAATTAAGTAGTGAAAGATCCAGTTTTAAAAGTATAATATATTTAATAAAAAGAAATAACAACATGTATGTAACAACATATGTATATTACACTTACATTTGTTGAGTGCAAAATTATAATATAAATATAATTTAACTAATGTTCTGTATTGACTGATTCTTATACGTAATAAGAGTGAAATCTTACATAAGATAAAAGTATCTGCCGCTGTTATGCCGAAATAATGTGTTACATCGACGGAGTTGGTCGAAATTATAAGTAGAACACGAGTAACAACTTACCCCGTCACAAGTCACAACCAGCCCCAACCTGCTATATTTAGATATTTTGATTATTGTTTAAAAAAAATGTTTTAAGACATTAACATAACTAGAATATAATACGTAAAGTTTAAAGTAAACATTTTAAAGACACAGTTAGAATTATGATATGATGACCAGATTTATAAATATAACATTTAATACATCACTGATTTATTTCACTTTTGGCTACACAAAACAAAAAAATATTGTCTGTTTGTGAAAATACGCTACTCAGCCTAAAATAACCAATTGAAATATTATCGCAATGTTTTTCGAAAATACTATATTTTTTATGCAATATTATCTTTTGTCATTTTTATAATAATTTCCGTGTACCAACTTGCTCCATGTGCCAACTAGCCCCGGTCTCCCCTACCTCTCAACATGTTTGCGGAACAATATTCAAAACTAAAAAATTATATAACTAATGGAATAATCAAGTAGACCCTAAACTAATATATATGGTTAGATTTGTCTCGACAAGACCTACAACTTTTATTTAAAAAAGAAAATCGATTTCTATTTAAGAAAAGTGATGATTAGTGAATTACTTCTTACTATTAAGAAAAATTACTTTTTACTATCAAAAACGCTTATGTCGCGTTAAAAATTACACTATAACTCAGAATGTTACCAAATTCCATTGATAATACTGGCACATAAAGACGCATTTACAGTAAGAAAGGCAAGTTTCTACGATAGATTTAAATTGGCAAAAAGCCTAGTGTCAAGTTCGCCCCGTTGTCGGCTTAGCCCCGGTCTCCCCTATCTATTACATAAATTTTACAATAAATTATTAAAAAATGTCATATATGCCATATTATACATAATTTTATCTTAAATTTTTTATTTATCAACGATTTACTTAAAAAGTACCATTTTGATTCTTTTAAATAATTCAACTTTTTTAAAGATATCAATTTACAATATTTTTTTCTTGAACACTTATCTCTAAAGTAAAAAACCTCAAAAATATTTTTTTTATACTGCATAAAAAAATTACAAATTTTTATAAAGAAAACCATCTCCTTTATTCTTATCCAAAGATTATAAAAAATAAAATATTAAATAAACGATATTTATCAAAATAACTATAAAATCGGAACTCCAATGTAGACAGATGTTTTGGGAATTTTTTCAGATTTTTTAAAATACTTTAAGGTAGGAATTCGATGCATAATTATTAGTATTTATTAGTTTGATTTCCTCATAGAAGAAGCTTTATGAGCCAAATAAAATAGGAGCAATGGTAGCGATCTGTAATGATAAGAAAGCAATGTGCAAATTTTTAACTTGCAACACATTGCAACGTTTTTTTAATTTTAAATTTAATTTTTTTATGAATTGATAGAGGGTTAGCTCTTTTGTTAGTAACACAAGTGGGGTTTTACAATCGACGCAATGTCAAATCGATGTTGACTTTGGGAGTTCAGGCTACATGGTCCATATATGGACTTCGCATATGGACCTTTAATCGCGTATAAAGCTGAGTCTAATCAACCAAATTTTAAAGAATTATATTTGAAATAGGAATAGAAAGGACTGAAGAATATAATAGAATTATAAATAGTCTGATATCTCAAAATTGGCGGGAGTTAGAGCAACCACGGACATTTCTCAAAAAATTCAAAATTTTATGAAGAAAGAATCCTTTTACCGATTATCACCAAATTCAAAATACCAACCTTCTTTTAAGGCTTCTGGTCCCTGAGCCGAGAACTCCGCGTTGACGGTGGCGACGTACCATCGCGGTAGAAATAAAAACTCTCTCCAATGGAGAATTCTGTTCTCTGTGACATGTTAACCTATTTTGTTTTGCGTAGTATTTCGTTATTCGCTCTGTGCTTGTGCTATAACATTTAATGTATTTGTGAAACTCGTAAAATTGACCAAGGAGTAAGATTTGCAAGGAATACATATGCGGAGGAACATTTAAACATTTTTCACTCCTTTTGATAGTCGTCAAACAGCTTGTTTTCCCGTATGTTTAGGCTTCGTTTTATAGTTATTTGTTTATTGTCGAGGGAAAAGAATAGTCCCCGGTCAATTTTAGAAGTGTTCTGAAATAATCTACAGTGATTTTTTATTGAAATGTCTCTTAATTTAAGAATGCTACGCAACACAAAGGCTACGGTCAACGTGACGCTACAAATGCTTCGAAGCATTCCTTTTCTCTTTTCTTTTAATGAAGAAAGAAAGAGAAGAAGAACGCTCCAAAGCATTTGTAGCGTTACGTCGACCGTAGCCAAAATAGAGTAATTTCTCGTCTCGAATACAAAAAATTCAATATGGCCGCGGTGACTCAGGAGCCTTAATGATACTCTATATAAAATTACATGTATAACTTATATATGTAAAAACAGAAGTTGTTTTTGTTCGACCCGACTGGCCAAATAATTAATTTATTTAAATTCACAACGTTTCCCCGGCTGCAATTTCAGCCCTTCTCAAGTGATTAATCAAGCCATTATATATATGTAACTTTTTGAGCAGAAATCGGTAACTACTTCACCGATCCTTGCAAAATTCAATACCTTCCTTAAATGATATTCTATCCATCAAATAACTTACACATTTTTTAAGTAGAAATCGGTAACTCTCCCATCAATCCTCGCAAAACAACCTTCCTTTAGTAATACTCCATATAATTACATTTACAATCTTATACACTTTTTAAGCAAAAATCGGTAATCCCTTAATGGTTTTTATTAGATATGATATATATAGCAGAAAGATTATATTTATTAAAAAAATTTAACCAGATATATCTTAGAATTTGCTCTGATACTTTAATGCTTAAGAAAAATATATGCAGTGATCTCTGAATTGAAACGCTGTCCGTTGCCACAGAGTGTGATACAAGAAATATGCTCAGTATACCTATATTATGTGAGCGCTCAGAACTCGGCCAGCTTCAAGTTTTCTAATTCTATTACATTATTAGGTCCTTTCTATCCCTATTTCATATATAATTATTTAATATTTGCTTGATTAGTCTGCTTGATTAGTCCTTGAGTTATAGCTGTTCGAAATTTCGGGGAATCCGTACATAGAAAGCAATGTGCAAGTTTCTAATCTGCACACTTTTTTATTATTATGACAATTTTTTTATAATTCTATTAGATTCTTATTTTCTACCGCTATTTCATATATAATTCTTTAAGATTTAGTCGAATAGTTTTTGAGATACAGCCATTCGAAATTTTGAGCGATACGTACAAGCATAAAAGCTTATAAAGTTGGATCTAATCAATCAAATCTTAAAGAATTTATATGAATAGGGGTAGAAAAAACTGAAAAATATAATAGAAATAGAAATAAATCGATATCTCAAAATTTGCGGAAGTTAGAACAACCACAGACATCAAATCCGTATACACCCACACACACACACACACACACACACACACACGTGCGCGCAGACATTTTTTTAAATTGCAATTTTTCGACGTTTTCTAACATTCTGAACACATTGGCAACTAGAAACAATTTTTTTTCACGAAAACAAAGCTTTTTCTATGAGGAAGCGAAAATAACGTTGAACGCGACAGACCCACGTATGCATTGTGAAGGTCCCAATAAAACGTATGCAGGTCAAGGGTTAAGATGACAGAACTCTTACAAGAAAAGAGTTATAAGTGCTTCACCTCCCGATTAAGACCAAAATGAGAATGTATTTTTTATAAGTACTCTTACACGTTAAGAGGATGAAATACCCCTTTAGAATTGTGGATATCACGAAAAATATTAGAGCCAAGTATCTCACAGACTCGCCTTTTATCTTAGTGCGTAAGGATTTTTGCTTACGAGAAGGTACTGGCGCATGTAGCCGCATCGCGGCAGCGCATGTTACTAGCGCTCGCCCGAACAAAAATTTTTTAATTGTAAGTCTTCTCGCAGCATGTTGCTTTCGCGCCGCGGTCGTTACCTCCGGCGCTGCCTGAGTGAAAATTTTTTAAGTTCCCTCGCGGCGCCGGCGTATGGCTGTCGTCGGGACGAATCAGTACGGCATCCAAGTCTTCTCGGATTGTTTTATTGGCTACGAATCAACTTGAGTTGATCGCGTGAACGCACGCTAATTCGCAGATCTTTATTTTAATAATGATATTAATAATGATCTAATTAATAACTTATTATTTTTTGTCATAATCGCAAAACGGTATAGAACTTTTCTATTCAGTTTAATCCGCTTTACTTACTTTCTGCGAGTGTTACACTTATTATCTCAGACACTCTGTATATAAATAATTTATCAAAAATGCATTTTTAGAAAATAATTTTGTTATATATTATGTAATTTTTGGAGCTGCAAAGACGGGGTTTCCTGACCTGTGGCTATGCAGATGGTGTATGACTATAGCAGTCATGGGATCCTCCCTAAACATTCTAAGAGATCAAATGAACGATGCTTTGAAAATCGTCCAGAATTGGCGAGGCCAAAGGTCTAACGGTTAACCCGTTAAAGACCAATATATATATATATATATATATATATATATATATATATATATATATAATGACCTTCACCAAGAAATACAAACCAGAACCTATCGAGCCTTTTAAGCTCTGGGAAAAAATAATCCCTTTTACAGATTTAGTGAAGTATCTGAGCCTATCCATATACCCTAAATTTAGTTGAAAACTACACCTTGCAAAAGGCAGGAAGAAATTCTACTCATACATGTAGATGTATAGAAGAGTTATGAGCAGGTCTTGCGGTATCAGTGCCGGGACAGTCTTATGGCTGTACGGGACGGTGTTGCTACCGAGACTGCTGTATACGTGATCTGGTGGCCCAGGACAAAAAAAGTGGAGGCAAAAAATCTTCTGCAAAGCTTTACGGGAAATTCAATTAAAGACTACAGTAGAGCTTTGAGAACTACACCAGAGACACTAAAAATTGCACTCTGTGTATCTTCCTTGGATCTTGCTGTAGTCAACGCAGCCAGGAACACAGCATACAGACTGAAGTATTAGGGAGAATAGAGGAATACAGGAGTAGGACACACAAAGCTCAGCCTCCTTCAGAAACACCCTTTCACTCTGAAATAAGATAAAATCTGAAGGAGATACCAGTTGTGGTTAAACATTTCAAAATATGGATACCACCCAGAAAAGAATGGCTAGATTCAAAAAGAACCGATGATCCCAAAATGGATATATGGTTCATTGATGAGTCAGGCATTAACAACCGCTTTATCGGGAGGATCGAAGGATGATCATAGCGAGAGTATTCCTTTGGGAAGCCACTCTTTACGGCTAAGATACTGGTTATCCTAAGCAGGTGCCCTTAAATAACAACGCAAAAGGAAGAAGAATACATATCTGCTCGGACAGTAGAGCAGCTATACTGGCGTTAGCAAAGACGACTACCGGATCATCTCTGGTTTAGGATTGCATGCTGGCGTTGGAGGAACTAAGTGGATCAAATAAGGTCACCTTAGTATGGATGCTTGGGTATCGAGGAATACCCGAAAATGAAACCGCAAATACACTGACTAAGATGGGAGCAAATGAAGCACTAACTAGTCAAGTGGCGGGAATAACTTTTGCAATTGGTCAAGTGGAGAACAATTAAAACCTGCCGCCAGATTAGGACTCTGATGGATAATGTCGGATCAAGTAGAACTACAATGAACAAACAAAGACCAAGGGTAGCTATGAGACTGCTCACAGGCCACTCCCCTGTACTCAGAGCTCACCTATTCAACCTTGAACTCGCAGAGCGAAAAGAATGCTGCCTATTTAAGGACGAAAAAGAAGATAGCGTGCGTATAATGTCATTGTTCGGCACTTATATGCAAAAGATATAAAACCTGGGGACAATTGTTCTTAATTCCCCAGGATCTTAAAAGAGCAAGTGTGACAGATTTAATAAGCCTGGTACTAGACTCTAGACTGGCTCCAAACCCTTACAAAAAAACACCCTAAATAACACTAAAAAAAACACCCCGAAAAACACCAAAAAATAATAGCGTAATTTCGAATACCCAAATGGCGTTTACACTATTTGAGCGTTAACGCCAAGAAAAACACCGAAAATCTTCTTGGGGTTAACGCTCAAATGGTGTAAACGCCATTTGGGTATCCAAAATTACGCTATTATTTTTTGGTGTTTTTTGGGGTGTTATTTAAGGTGTTTTTTTTGCAAGGGAACACTTGGCTAATAAAAGAATGGAGAGATACAAAGGATCAATATGATCTAGATGTCGTCGGGGATTTTATTAGGACCACCCACTAATTCACTACTACTATTACTTTTAACACAGTCATCGTTCTTTGTGTCTATTAAAAGAAATTATTGAATAGGGAGGGCGAAATGATAGTACATCTAAGAAATTCTAACGTTTATCAGATACGAATCAGAGAACAAAGTACCGTCAAATTAAATTTGTTAGTTATGCACAGAGCCTCCATTATTTTCGAAAACTTCAATCATCCGTTTTAATAATAAATTGTAAATATTTTGGATGCTATTTTGCGACAGGTTGCTCAATTCTTTTGTGATATACTGTTTCAGCTTATTAATGTTTTCATATTATTTCTCATTCTTATAAACAGCCTATACAAGCTCTCCTCAACAATTTTCATAATGTTTAAATCAAGACTGCGTGCTAGTTACTTCAAAAAGAGAATATTCTCATGCGAGAAATATGCTTTAACGGTTTTGGCAGTGTGGACGACAGCATTGTTTTGCTGAAACACGAAGTTTGTTCCAGCAATACGTTCTGCATGCTTACTAATTTGATCTTTTATCAAATTAAGGTAGCTTATGCTGTTCATTTGATCGTAAATAAATTAACAGTCCGCCTTTCCGTTATAGCCGATACCTGCCCACCATAACACAATCTCCACTAAGACGTCAAATTTTTGTTAATTCCTCTTTCCGTGTGCCATAATAGTAACAATTGAAACTATCAAGACCGTTTAAATTAAATTTTTTCTCATCCGTAAATATTATTTTTCTCCATTTCTTCTTCCATTGTACATGTTCTCTTGCAAGTCGCAAGAGATCTTATTTATGTGGTGCTATTAAATTTCTTTTTAAGTTTTTTCCGCCTAATATTATCATATACCTGGAGTACGCGATGAACGTTCCTAACGTTAGTTTCAATCCCAGCTTCGTAAAGAAAAATCTGTTTTGCTATGAGACACAAGTTTGATGCAACCCGTAATATAGCTTGTTTTTCTCGCATAGACCAATACAGAAGGTTTTGCTTCTTTTTTATACCGTAATTATTAACATCTTTCAATAAATTGTAAATAACTTTGATAAATCTTTAAATTAGCTGACCTATCTCCAATGGTAACATACTGCGTAACATCCCTAACAGCACGATATATTGCAGCAATATTGCACGGCAAGCTTGCAATATTGCATGCAATATTGCTGCAATGCTGCAGCAATCTATCTATGTCCTACCCTGCGCAATGTTGCTGCAATGTGCAGCAATGTTGTAGCAATATTGTAGCGCAATTTTGCTGTAATATTGCAGCAATGTTGTGGCACTACATTTCCAATATTCACCCGGCATAAAAAATTTTTTTTTTTTAATTTTATTATTATTTTATAACTAAATTTGTTTCTTAAGATGCAGTCTATGATTATAAATATTTTCTCGTATTTGAAAAACACCTTGGTGGGATTCGAACTCGGGACCTCTGGATCGTGAGCTAACTGCCTTACGTGGTAGACTAACTACTTTTTAATTTGATGTAAGTGTTATATATAGTCTACATATGTCAACCAGCGCAAATATATAATTTTTCAAAAATCATCTTAAGAAACAAATTCAGTTTAAAAAGAGTATATAGCTGCACAAATTTTTAATATTGATATTATATCTATTATATGTACATAAAAGCAGTACGTAAATGCATTCTACTAAATTGGTACATATAATATATATATATATATACGCAATATTGAAATACAATATTGTGGCAATCTTGTAGTAATATTGCTGCAAGGTGGCACTGCAACATATTAAAAGACATATATATATATATATATATATATATATATATATATATATATATATGTCAATATTGCTGCAATGTTGCTGCAATTTTATGCTGCAATTGCAATGTGGCAATATTGCTGCAAGATTGCTGCAATATATCGTGCTGTTAGGAACTCCTATTTTTTATCAATTCTGTCATATCAAAACTTTGTTGCATCAAGAACGTTTTACATTGAGATACCTAATGCATATTGATTAATATGTGAATAGACACATTAAATATTTATCTTAAATGATACAATGAAAAAGTTCGTACTAATTATTTTCCTTTCTTAAATTTATAAATAAATATAATTTGAGTAAACCGATAATGAGCAAGCTAATGAAAAATAAAAATTAGAAACTTTGACAGAAACCAACCAAATAAATATTGAATACAGTCGAAAAGTTTATAATTCTTATTCTTTATTTGTTAACAGAAAATATTTTACTACTCATGTTACTTGTCAGAAAAAAAGGTTATTTTACACATTTGCATAAATTAATATAAACTGACCTAAATAAATCAGAATTAAAGGGCTCTTCAATTATATTCTTTACTTCATCACCACTTCACAATAAAAATACAGGGTAAACGTTCCTCTTTATACAGTCAGCCCCAAATGACTTTTGACTGATTTTGATGTTGACTTTGACCTTCAAGGAGTTCAAGGTCATTGACCTTTCCCGTCGCTGTTGTTTATTAAGAAGTTATTAATAAAAAAGTTTAAAAAATATAGCAGTTTGTGTCAGTGCTAAGGGAAGTAATTTGCTGATGTGTGTATAGACAGTACACAGTACACATGTAGGAAGGGTGGGTAGGCGGGGACTCGGTTCGCGTGGAAAACTGAAAACTCGAACTGTACAATAACAGACCTCGTTTCACCTTATAAGCAGGGGTGAGGTAGGGTGGACCTCACTTCGCGTGGATGGTCCTCTGGGCAGCATTGTGCTTTCCATGCCAAGCGAGATCCACCCTATCCCACCCCACGACAATCGTGGCACAGAGTGATGTACGCTGCTCTAGTGAGCTGATGACCAGAGTTCAAATCCGAACCAAAAATCGTCGTCGGTTTTCATTCGATCGCCACCTCTCAGAAGGTGATGGCAAGCAACCTACCGAGATTATCTTGCCACGAGAACCTTTCTGTATTTAAAGAGAGAACCTCAAGATTGGAGGTTAGACAGTAGACTGACAACCTACTTCCAGAAAACAAAATCTTGTCTCGGAATCTCAAAAATTCTGATGAGACTCGGGTCCGACTTGGACTGTAGCGCTATTGATATTTTTTATTTGTTGTATACGTATACTTTTTACTTTAATTAACTAATTATTAACAATAAATAGGAATTATATTATCAAAGAAACTATAAATATATCAAAATTATAGCATCTCTTTGTTTAAATTCAACAATACCTTGGCTTTTGCTTGAATAAAGAAAAATAATAATTTTATACGATATACACACACACACACATATATTAAAATGTATTAAATAACTGAGATATTTACCAAATTTTATATAAGACATAAAAATTTATTTTTAACAATTTTGTAATAAGAAAATATAATTTATATAAGAACGTTATTAATATAAAAAAACAATAAAAATAAAAATAAGTAACAAATGAAAAAAAGTAAAGAATAATATTATATAATATAGAAATTATCAAGATGTCATATTTTTTCTTTCTGATTTGCAGTGAACGATAACTGTTGATAGAATGAACTCCTGAACTAAACTTTTAATGCAATCGATTTTATAGCAATGTATATCTTACAACGCGCAAAGTTGCGATTAAAATTATGCTAATTACTTGCTATTGCGTCAATGCACTTATTAATGTCGTTGTGCTGCATCGTTCTAATTAACTTTCTTACCTTTTCGGATAAAGCTTGACACCAATCTAATGTTCGATTTATTCAAGTGACTTTTTTTTATTATTTTACCAAACATGTTACTCTGCGTTCCGATATTCACTGCCAGTACTGAAAATCTGTAGTGTATATACGTAACGTAAACTATTATACTAAGCAAATTACTAGGCAAATTACTAAACAATCGATTTAATTACGAAATAAATCTAAATCTTAAAGAAAAATAATTTTGAAGATAGGCGGCAGTGTAGTCTAGTGATAGAGCGCCAGACTCGTAATCTGAGGAACCAGGTTCGGGTCCACTAGAGCCATGTAAACATGGAAAGTTTTTCCCGAAAGCTGCGCCATCCGTGCAAAATAGGATCTTGTGCGGAGCAAACTGGGCTCCGTCTTTCAGAAAGAGACGTTAAGCCGTTGGTCCAAAGGGTTAAGTGAGAGGAGAAGGGTAGTATTGGATGAGAATTGAATAAAGGGTTGGGAACGTCCCTACAAAACGCTTTGCAACCCTGAGGGGAATCACTAAAACGTATTTATATTTTTAATTTTGAAGATATTATGTATATTTAATTACACATTTTATTTCATTTTTCTCTGCAACTATTATGATTTCGAATAAATTCTGATTGTGTCGTATATATAAACCTGATTTAAAATTAAAACAAAACATTAAAGCTTGGCGTGCTCGGCTTGCATTTTAATATACACATAGGTATATATTTCTTCGTATATCGAAAATATATACATCTTCAATATATAAATTTTGTTTTTAAACATGTTTACTTCTTTTATATTTTGATAATAATTCATGACTTAAAATTCACTTATTAGAGTGACTTGTTAGAGTGACTTAAGAAAAAAATACATTCCCTTTCTTTTTCATTCTTTTGCAATATATAAATATAATCTTCTAAAGTTCTTGAACTTTTACTTAAAACATCTCCGATGCAACATAATAAAGTTTCTAAACTAATCAAACTCCTTATCCTTGTACCTGCTAACCCTTGTTCAACTATCATATCTTTTCTCAGAAAAACGCAATAAAACCTTCTTGCAGTAATTACTACTGTTCGATATTTAAAATACATTTTGATATTAATTATCATTCTAAGGAAGCTGCGCCTTTTTAAACAAACAAAGATCTGTCTCGAGTTTAAAAATAAATTTTATTCTATAGGTCGTTTACAAACAAGATCACTTTAGCTTAACACTGTTTGTAACTTAAATCTTGCCAAATATATTGTTACTTTAGTAAAATATATTCAAGAAAGCAAGCAGTTTATTCATTTTAGCCTTTCAAAATATTACATCACTTTTCGTGCATAATAGCTACTGTGCAGTAGCGGCGGACATTAACTTTGGCAGTCAAAATGCTTGCTAAACGCTGAATATTCTGATTGTAGCACTGTTTGTCTAAGACATACTCAAAACTTATAAAATGCGGCACATTTGCGTAAAATCCATTAATACTTTTTTATTTAATAAATTTTTCTGTACTTTTTTTTGCATGAACTTATATAGTATATTGTAACCCAACAAACACAATAAAGCAACTGACAAGGAAACCTCGCCAACCCGTAAATATTGATTTTAATAAATTTTACATTTCAATAAACTTTACATTTACGTGTTGGCGAGGTTTTCTTGTCAATTGCTTTATTGTGTTTGCTGGGTTACAATATTTAATGGCTGAAATATATGGCGCATTTCTCATATATTTTTTTCTTCATATATCTTAAAAATTATTTAAGAAATACAGAAAAAAATGTTTTATACAAAAATAAAAATACTTTTATTTAACTACATGTACTTTTAAAAAAATAATTATTGTTGCATCTCTTATTTGAAAGAATATTTATTATGTGTTACTATAACATTATAAAATAAAGGTATTTTTATTCTGCATATACTTATTTATAATCATTTATATGAATTTGTAATAATTATAATTTTTTGAGAGGGCTCCGTTTGTCTACATTCCCGATTGCCGACAGCTTTATTTGCCAACATTCCCGATCGCCTACAGAGCGATTGCCTACAAGCATTATTGCGCACATACACTTTGGACACATGACTTTATTGCACATATACACATTGCACACATAACGTGTTAATGTTAGAACATTATTATTTAGAACTAGAGTTTTATGAACAAGATTCCGATAACTGTGGTGCTATAATGTAAAAGCGATTTCTAAAGATATTTTTAACGGAAAATACAGGAAAAATACTTTAAAAATTCCACGACCAATAGATACCATCAGATACCATTATTAAGCAATATTGACGCCAATATATTTCTTATGCTAAATACACACTTGATCTCTATTCTATCATAAGTGTAAATGGAAGTGTGGGGTAGATCTCGCGTGGTAAGTTGAACCCTATTTGGAATCGTACCAACTTGAACCTTGATTCGACCTGATGCACATGGAGGTGTGGGGTGGACTTCATGTGATAAGTTGAAACTTATTTGGTATCGTACTAGCTTGGACCTTGTTTCACCTTCCTGCACATTAGAGTGTGAGATGTGGGATGGACCTCGCTTTGCGCGGAAAGTTGGAAATCCGTGTATGTGCACAATAAAGTCATATGTGCAATGTATATGTGCGCAATAATGTCATGTGTGCAATGTGTTTGTGCGTAATAAAACTATGTACGCAAAAACGCACGTTCGTATTTTTAATTATTACATGTGCGCACATACACATTGCACATGCACATGACATTGCGCAATAATACTTGTAGGCAATCGAGAATGTCGACAAACGAACCTATGGGCAAACAAAGCTATTAGCAATTGGGAATGTAGGCAAACGGGACCCTTTCTTATTTTTAACAAAAATGATTAGATTTCCTTGACGATAACTGGCAATTTTATTAGAACAGGTCAGCACGACGTTTCGACCCTAAATTTGGGTCCTTTTCAAGTGTATAAAAGAGAGAGAGAGAGAAAGAGAGAGAGAGAGAATTAAAATAAGAATATTTTAACTCTTTTATACACTTGAAAATAACCCAGAGTTGAAACGTCGTGCTGATCTATTACTAATAAAATTGGCAGTTATTGGTCAAGGAAATCTAATCACTGTTGTTATTTATTCAGAGGTGAAGAAAATCTTTTATTTGTTGTTTAATTAAATAACATAATTTTTATTGGTAAAGAAGTCAGTACATGTAGCGTTACATACACTGTATGCATCAATTTTACGACTGACATTTCTATAATATCGATAAGTATTACTGTACTATATTTTTTTATCATTTATAGTTTTAGCATCTTTATTAAAAATATTTACTTTGAATATGTTTATTATTAGATATTATTTAATTTATTTATTATAACTATTTATATCTGCAACATTTTAACAAAAACATGAACATATCAAATATATCATATATTGCATATTTGTTATATCATGGACATTATACATGTGTAATATAACGAAGCGCATACATTATATCACTCACTTTATATAATAACTTAGCAATGCAAAATAATCATGTATGCTGTACTAACAATGAAAAGACATCATGAAATAATTTTGCATATTTAGTTGATTCTGATACATAAATGATGGAAATCTTACGATGATTTTAGTACAAAGTATACCAGCAAATTTCTTTTTAACGAGTAGGTAATTCAAAATCAAAAAATCATTTAATGAAGATTTTCCAAATAATGGAATTTTCCAAAAAAGCTAAACTGATATGGTATAATATTTCGATAAAAATTCAGAGATATCGCATTTTTGTTGTCAGTCTGCTATATTTAAAACTCGATAAACATACTCTTATTGTTGCGTCAGTTAAAGATATATTTCTTTTTTAATGCAAAATAATTTTATTCATTCAACATCTAATTAAAATTTTATTTTCAAACATGAATAACAGTTTCTAGAATATAGCAGTAATTCGAAAATATGATTATTGCAAAATATATTTATACTTGGTTATTTTTTATGTGATAGAATTGGATAACCATGGAAAAGGTTTCTACTAAAATATTAAATCTTTGTAACTTTGTAATAAAAATTTTTGTATCTATAAGCTGTTTGTTAATTAATTATTATTATTGAAATATTAAAGAAATAACAAATAATAATGTTTGTTTCCAAATATCCGTCAAATTGACGTGGGTATAGTAAAATTATACATTCAACTTTTTTTAAGTGTTAAGAATATTGAAAGTCTGGAATATACATTTGAACAAAATCTGGAAAAAATTGAATCATCAATTTCTGAATATAAATAGCATGAATATTGCATCGCATTTCTCTCAAAATGCGTTCAGAAAATCTAAGTATTTAATTTTTGTATTCTGATTATTATCTTACATCTTTATATTGCAAAATATTTCGAAAAATTGTCTTAATATTGCTCAAATACTGTATATGTTTAAGTTTTTTAATGACATTGGTGTTCTTTCCTTGTCGTACATCAACATCAATCGCATTCCTTTATTATATGCTAATAATAATAAGAATATTAATAGTAAGAATAAAAAAAGGAAATTACAGTATGATTAAAACATTTATCAGGTTTTATCCTTGTAATTTGATATATTCACAGATTACACATTTACACCTAGACATTAATATCTAGATCCGTCGTGATAATATGACTCAAACAAAACAGTTTTAAAAATTGTAATATTAAAATTGCATGATATAATTTTTATGATATATAAAACCAAAATTTTTGGGTCTGCTTCAAAATTAAAAGAGATAAGAGCAAAAAGGGGAGAAAATGTAACGAGTTCACACAATGGTACATGAGACTGTCTTGTAAATATCTATACATCAATTTTAATTTAATGCAAACAATTTTCGTTCAGCAGCATCGATTTTAAAATTTGCAAATAATAATTTTTCTGTAATATTGTTTAGCATCTGTGTATAAGTGTTATTTTATTTTACATTGTTAAGAAAATATTATAATTTTAAATTTAAAAAATAGTTATAATATATATATATATATCGCGCGAGCAACCGTTTAAGAATTTCCTCCTGTCAACCAACGTTTTTAATGATTTCTTGGCACAATTGTTTAATTATAAGTATTATGTTGTTTAGTTTGGAACAATTGCTTAAATAGTCTATGTACTGCAAAATCCGTTATAGAGATATTAATTAATAATTTAATTAATAAAAAAGAGTTATGGATATACCGTTGTAAAAACAGCTCTAATGCGTTTTATGGCGAGGAGATTTTAAATAATCAATGCATAATATATATCCACAGCTGCAAGAACTGCATTCATCAAATGCAGTATTTTTATAAAAATGCTATGACATAATATACTTTTTTCTCCCAAGAAAAGTATATTCTGCTTAATGTGAAATTATTCATTTTCATTTATATATTTTAATAAACGTATGTTTTAATAAATGTAAAAGCTTAAAGCTTTTTCTCACTGCCATTACTAGCGCTAAAAATATAATTTTTTAGCAATTTATTTTTGCATTTTTACACGAGAAATAGAACGAGAAATGGAATTGCAATGTACAAACAATTACAAGCTCGATGTATGTTGAAACAAATACAATCGACACAAAAAGATTTTACGATTAAGAAAAAATCTATATTATACTAACATATTTATACTATATCAGAAAAGTAAATAACTTATTCTATACAAACTAGTAGAAAACCATTGCCGTCATTCAATAAACATCGGATGATTATTAACTGTATAAACGTTCGAGCAAAGAAATTTGTAGAATCAACATTTGCTCAAGGTCTTGAAAAACATCTTAATGGATTCTCGAGTAAATGCAAGACATCGTAACAATATTCGACTTCGCAGGTTGATTCTACCCATTTTATTCGTTGTCATACCGTTATCATTTAGAAAGCATCGTCCTTATTTTTAAGGAGGCTCTTACCTCGATCATAAAACGACAGATCTTTATGAAATTAAATTATGTTGTAAAGTGAACCACAACGAACTGATGCCCAAAACTTTAGCATAGGTTGACGATAAAAATTTAAAAAATATCAGTATTGAAATTCGCATTTTTAACACAGGGCCACAGGGCATATGGTATAAACACTAAAATTTTTACCGGAAGTGATGTATTTTCTTGGCAAGTTTGCGAGCCAAGTAAACAAAAAACTAAAGAATTGTAGTTAAAATAATAATCTTTCTAATGATAAGAAGAAAACTTGATGTTGACGATGAGTTATAAAAGATATTGTAGTTTTAATATGACGTACGACAGGTTAGGCGAATGATCTTCCGAGTGTCAAAATCGCGCGAAGTTTCTAACCTCACTTGCACATGTCTTTTCTCTGCGCTGTATGGTAGCGGAATAATTATTCTCTCGCGCATTGACAACCTTTATTTTCGAGAATTTTCCTTTCATTTTCCCTCTCAGCATTCTCACGTTATATCTTTCTTTTGGCTCCATCTCTTCATCGCATCAATCGCTACAACGCTACACGGCTACACCTCACTTAGCTGCAGACAGCTGCAGACGACGTTGTAACACGCGCATGTTATTATTCTGCTCTTTAGCACTGACGTAGTCAACTGACTTATTGTATAAATTTTAATATTTACACTAATAGAACATATAACTTACTCTTACACTATGTAAAAATCATTATTTATTTTTTTATTTAATTTTCCGATAATTTTATAACCAATTATTAATAATAATTTTTCGGTTGCTACATTGATTAGAGCAGCCGGGTAAGAGCCTCCTTAATTCTTTCTTTTCCGTATTAGCCTTATTGAGCATTCTTATTTTTGTTTTAAAAATAATTATTTTTAAAATTTTATATTAATTTATATTTCGTCACAAATAAAAATACGCGCTTATAAAATTATTATCCCCTAGTTTAAAAACCAAACATTCTATCAACAATTTTATTTATATCCTCAGTAGTTTTACAATTCCTGATAGTTTTCAAAAATAAATTTTAATATATTTGGCAAAAAAATAATATATATATAAAATGTATAAAGTATTTTAACTTTTCACGGCACTTTCGAAGGCAATTTCGAAGAAAATCATTTCCGTTATGAAATATCTGGTTTTCGAAAATGTTTATTACAGTTCTTGATTCTTGATTCTATGACTTTAACGAATATTCGAATCTTAACTTTTAAACAAAATTGTAATTTGGCTTCATTAAAAAAATATAAAACTTATTCTCATATTCTTAAAAACTAGAATTATTTGTTGTAACAAATAAAATTGTTAATAAAATTTTTGATTTTTTAAAATAAATTTTAAAGTAATTTTAAAAACTCATTTTATGTAGGTCATACTAGAAAAAAACTGAATCTTGTTTTAAATATATATATATATATATATATATATATATATATATATATATATATATAAAGAGAAGAAACTATAAATAAATATAAAGAAAGATGAGCCGTATGACAACATCGGTGTAGATGTCGAAACCATATCAAATAACTTACTCAAAATTCTTACATAAAATATCAAGTTTTTATTAGAATATCTCAGAAACTAAAGTCATAATAAAAAAATATGACAGCACTTTTCTCTTATATTAATACAAGCTTTTGTATCAATGTTGAACAGTTCAAATAAAATTGGTGTAATCAATGTAATATAATCAATCTCGAAATATATTCTGCGGAAAATAACACTTTTTCGTTTCTCATTTCGAGATTTCCACTATTAACCAAAAAACCATTTATAGAAAATGTCAACTATATGAAATAAAATTACACTTTCTATATGTTATAACAAAACATATTTTTTATTATTTTACTTGTTTTATAATAAAATAATATAAAATGTTTGAAAGTTCTACAAAAAATATTTTTTACAAGATAAAAGGAATAGTAGACACTAAAAATTATTAAACATTTTTTTTCAATAAAGTAGCCACCCCTACATTTTATCACTTTTTTTTATTAATTTAGGTAATCTGGCTACAAGATTTTTTTTCTGATTAAAGATTCTTCCACCCGTCTAAGCTTAATTTCGGAAAAAAGGCTTTATAACTGTAGTCCACTTTTTTAAAATTAATGCTATGTTAACCACTACTGCGTTATATATATATATATATATATATATATATATATATATATATAAATGTCTATTTATTTTTAAATTAAGAAAAAATAAGTAAGGTAAAGTCCATGAATTGGACTTTTAAATAGTGGAATATTTTCACTGAAATATTTTTAAACTATGTGGTCTCTCAAACTTTTGGCCGGTAATATAAGATTTTAATATTCATATATATGCATATATATAAAGCGACTCTGTATCAAGATACATCTGTAACACTTTCGTATGAGATATATTAGAAATATATGATGTAGGTGATCATCAAGATAAATGCAGAGGATAACTTCAATTAATTTAATTAGAAATTAACTTATCAAATAATGCCTGTTATTTAATTAATATTTTAACATAAATATATATATATATATATATATATATATATAAAATTATTAATTTTTTGAAATATAGAACAATCAAATTAAAGAGGAATAAATTATATAGTTAAAAATTTTACTTTTAATTCTGTCAGTTGAATTGATTGCCGATTAAAGAACCTCGCCTATTTTATTAAGTAGGTTTGGACCACATACCTGACTTCTATATGCATTTATAGAGAAGATTAATAAAAATAATAATAACATAGTATCAAGTCTCAAAAACGGGGAAATATACTTTGGTGAGAAGTAATTTTCGTATATTACCATATGTAATATTAGCTAATTGGCACTATAAAAACTTTACACTATTTAACTTAAATATAGATAATATCACTAATTTTACATAAAATAATATATTTTATAATATCGAGACTTATAATATCCAAACTTTCTTGCGCCCAGAACTTTCTGTGGTGACGGCGCGGCGGTAACGAACAAACTTATTAGTTCGATTAATATCCGTTTCTACCAATGCAGATTAACTTTGATCTTGATTTAACTTACCTTTTAATCTTTCTCTATAATTTTAAGAACTAGAAAAAGATGAAAATATAAGTCAAACCGCGATTGAAGTTAATCTACATTGGCAGAAATAGA
The DNA here is from genome assembly GCF_048541705.1 of Temnothorax americanus. Taxonomy (NCBI): domain Eukaryota; kingdom Metazoa; phylum Arthropoda; class Insecta; order Hymenoptera; family Formicidae; genus Temnothorax; species Temnothorax americanus. The sequence goes on along the minus strand of NW_027509688.1, from coordinate 457,463 downwards.
CGTAAGTTAGGCTTACGGTCAGTTTGCATTTTTTGGCCGAAAGACAAGAAAAAAGAAACACTCAAACGCAAGAATTAAGCTGCTATCAGAGCATATTGAAGATGTTTTTATATCATTTTCTGACAGTTCTGACAGTTCTGAAGATAATAATGAATAGGTATTAAGATTATTTGGTAACTGAACGGGTCATAATAACTTTTTCGCTCACCGTCCCAGAACCTAAACTTATTTTTCTAGTGATGTACGCACATCAACAATACCTACGAAATAGCATATGGTACAATGTTGTGCGCTAATGGCCTATTTTGGGCGAGTTTCTTTACGGATTAAATTTACTGAAATTATGAAATTTTTGAAGTACATATTTACGCGAAATCGTATATTTACACACAAGTTTGTATCCCAGTATGCATTCGCAATTGTTACGTAATATAGTAGCGTCTCAAAGTTAACTTAAAAAGCAAATAGCAGATGATACAATTCGCCTTTTGAAATTATGTCTTTTAAAATAAAAGTGATAATACTGAAAGGAGATTTATTTTTTTTTCTTTTCTTTTTTTTCAAAAATTATATTATATAATAGAATAAATATATGTGTGTACACTGACCGGCAAGAATGCCTGGACATTTTGATATGTATACCTATTACCTATGACATATATGTATATACCTATATATACGTATTATGTCCAGGCATTTCTGCCGGTAGAGTGTACAGCGTCATATTAGTCATTAATGCCTTCTCATTTGAAAATAGTCGTGTCTGAGTCAAATATAATAGGTAGACACATCGCGTCTAGCTATTTGTGCATCATGTCTGTTGGGTTCCTGAAGGAACCGGCAACGTTTCGCAGCCATCAGCTTGACAATTTTAATGGTAAGTGTTTGCTATAAAGGTCATGAGGAAAGAAGGTTAAACTACGAAGGATTCCGGAAATATATGGAAATATAAGTCATGATGCACAAATAACTATAAGACGCAATGTGTCTAGCTATTATATTTGACTCGGATATGACTATTTTCAGGCGGGAAGGTATTAACGACGCCGTCATACAAGGATTAGAGTTTGCTTTTTATTAACTTTATTAACTGTGGTGCACTTCAAACAAAAACTGTCAATAATTTTTAAATTAATGTCAAGAAAATTAATATTTTTGTCACAACCTATTTCATATGCAAATTGCAGTCTGTGCATGGTAAAAAAAAGTTAAAAATGTTAGTAACCGTTTTAATCATAGAGCCAGGAATTAAAATGTCATTAAGATAGCAATCAAACCTCACTAGAATAAATTACTCGATGATACACAAAGTGGTGTGGTGTATAAAATTGCTCCCGAAATTGCGAACAATCTTATGTCGGTCAGACCTGTGAGCCTATTCTGTAACTGTTAACGACAGTTTCGTTATCGTTATATTTGCGTTGCGCAGATATTATCTCTAAAGTCTAATAAAAAAATCAGAAAAACGCATGAAGTGCGTATTTGGAGTCGAATATATCGTGTGTATTTTTGCCGCGTATGTGATTGGCGGTCGATGATGATCGAGTTCCGCCAGTTTCGTATGTGTGTGCGTGTGCGTGTGCGTGTGCGTGTGCGTGTGCGTGTGTGTGTACGTATACGGATTTGATGACGTGATTGCTGCAACTTCCGCAAATTTTGAGATATCGGGCTGAATTTTTTTTACTCGATAAAGTATCATTAAAGGAAGGTTGGTATTTGGTATTGAATTTGGCGATGACCAGTAAAGGGGTTCTTTCTTTATAAAATTTTGAATTTTTTGAGAAATGTCCGTGGTTGCTCTAACTTCCGTAAATATTGGACTATTTATAATTTTATTATATTCTTCAGTCTTTTTTCTACCCCTATTTCATATATAATTATTTAAGATTTGGTTGATTAGACCTAGCTTTATACGCGATCAAAGGTTCACATGCGAAGTCCATATATAGACCATTTTTAAGTGTGCAAATTAGGATTTTGCATATTGCCTTCTCACCATTTTATTTCGCTCATAAAAGCTACCTTTATGTTTATTTTGCTAATATAAAATAATAGAGTACGCTTTTTTTGGCTTCCCTTTTTAAAGTTTTAAAAAAATTTTTTTTAATTTATTTCAAAACTACAATAATTACAAATTTAGAAATTTCGAGCTAATTTTATTTTAATTAATAAAGTATCAATAAAGGAAGGTTAGTATTGAATTTGGCGATACTCGGTAAAGAGATTCTTTTTTTTAATTTTGAATAAAAAAAAGCTAATTAGGGACCTATCCCGGGCCCTAAAGTCCAATGGGATTGCACCCAGAAGAGGTTAGAGCCGGTAAAATTTATGTAAAAATTGTTTAAAAATAAAAAAAATGTGCAAATGAAGAATTTGTACATTACTTTCTCACTATTTTTAAATGTGCAAATTAGAAATTTGCTTCATCAACATTTTGTTTCGCTTATAAAGCTTCCTCTATGAGGAACCCAAACTAAAAAATACTAATAATTATCAAATAAAATACAAACTTTTTCATAAGAGGAGCTTTGTGAGCGAAATAAAATGTTGATGAAACAATGTGCAAATTAAGAATTTGCACACTTTTTACATATTGTTACCATTTTGCTTCATTATATTAAATGTTTCTCTAACCTTCATTTATTTAGAAAATTGATAGAGTGCGATTATTAGTATATGAATGAAACGGAAGCACGAATAATAAAAAGTATAAATAAGACAAAAATAATTTTTAGCATGCAGAGTTGAATTTTTCAAAGAAATATTTACTAGAAATCCTAATAAAAGAGAATTTTTTATTGTTATATATTTTTTATAAATAAATTGCGATGACCTATGAAATTATTAAACTAGTCATTTTGATGGATTTTGGTATATTTAAGTATCTTATATACAGAACTTCAAAATTTGTTTTCGATTATACATTTCATAGCACTTCCCGGAAAATTCTACCTGTTTCATACATAATTCTTTGAGATTCGGTCAATTACTTCCCAAAAAATTAGAAAAATTAGAAAAACCGGTTTCCAGAAAATTGGTAACAAAAAACTATACACATCATGGCACTCCCCGGGAAATTCTACCCCTACTTCATATACAATTCTTTAAAATTCGGTCCATTAACGAATGAGTAGTTCGCGGACAGACAGAAAAACAAGTTTTATATAATAAGACTGCGTTCGGGGAGCGCGCTATTAGCTCTATTGCATCATTCTATCTTTATCGCTCATCAGGTGTAAAACAAGGATAGAATAAGCAAATAGCGCTAATAGCGCGCTTCCCGAATCCAGCCTAAGTATGATGTTGCGTGCGTGGGTGAGTGGGGGGGGGGGCGTAAAACTGAAAAACCGCGACATTTTCATCCCCGAAAAATTTGAAAAATTTTGGTACCAATTTTAAAAAAATCGGCCCATAAATGTGGAAGTAGTTCGCGTACATACAGATAGACAGACGTGACTTATATATGTATACAAGATGTTTTATTTTAATCGCCCCAGGCAAATATCTCGAAAAATCTGAAAAATATGGAAAAACGTTTCAGATAAAAGTTGTTTGATTCGAAGGGGGACATAAGATGGTGTCATTGGTTTGACCTTGAGTGAACGTGCCGAGGTCATATAAAGTTTAACTTTGTTTTTTTAAATGAAACTCCCTATTTTTTATTGCATATTCTTGTAGCTTACTTAAAGAGCTTTTCAAAACCCTATATTTGAGTATTTTTTCATGAAGTACTTTTTGAGTTACAAAGCTTGAAAGTTACAATTCCGCCGGCCTTAGCATTACCTAAGGTGTACCGGCCAGTGAAGGCAAGACCGATTGACTCACAAGTAGGGTCACATCAAAGTCACATTGTGTATTTTTGGTTTACAGCAAATGGTCAAATGTACTACTATTCTGTTGGATACATAATTGCAATCGTTTTTTCGAATGCATTAACTGTTTTTCTGAGAACGTTGGCTGGTATATTTCTACACGCCCGTCTGATGCGGTTCTTTAGGTCTTCAGCTGTGGTAGATGCGGTCTCGTAAACAGTATTTTTTAAGAAGCCCCATAAGAAAAAATCTGGTGATGTTAGATCTGGTGATCTGGGTGGCCATGCTCTTTTATTGTATCAATTATGTATCCAACAGAATGATAGTACATTTGACCATTTGCTGTAAACCAAAAATACACAATGCGACTTCAATGTGACTCTACTTGTGAGTCAATCGGTCTTGCCTTCACTGGCCGGATCAATGTTGGGTCTTGCCTTCACTGGCCGGATCAATCTTAGGTCTCGCCTTCACTGGCCGGATCAATCTAGGGTCTTGTCTTCATTGGCCGGTACACCTTGGGTAATGCTAATGCCGGCGGGATTGTAATTTTCAAGCCTTGTAACTCAAAAAGTACTTCATAAAAAAATACTCAAATATAAGGTTTTGAAAAGCTCTTTAAGTAAGCTACAAGAATATGCAATAAAAAATAAGGAGCCCCATTTAAAAAAACAAAGTTGAACTCCATATGACCTCGGCACGTTCACTCAAGGTCAAACCAATGACACCATCTTATGTCCCCCTTCAAACCAAACAATTTTTGTCTGAAACGTTTTTCCGTATTTTTCAGATTTTTCGAGATGTTTGCCTGGAGCGATTAAAATGAAACACCCTTTATAGATAAGAGCTAACTGTGAATCGGCCATATATTCGAATGCAAATGTTGCAGAGTTATCTTTTTCAAAGATATAATGTAATATTGAGTGTGGGTGCTATCTTCGTACTTACGATCTCAGCCCACGATTTATATCGTGATCCAGTGACGTCCGAGGTGAACCTGTGAATTGTTTTTAGATTCTTTTGAGGCCCCGCGAGATACGGGGCGACGTGCGAAGCACGTGTGCAAGGCGCTCGGAGGGTTATATTCCGGAGGCCCAATGCAAGGAGATTTTCTATTCTCCAAATAACTCCTTTAGCAAGGAGCGTCTTTGACGGCTGATCCGAGTGTATCTTTTCGGAATCAAGCCCTTGCCCGGAGTCCTGGGCATCCGCTTAGACGTAGTTGGCGGCGGACTCGGCGGATCAATCACCACCAGCGAGGGTGGCAAAGAATAAGTTTGTGTCTGCTGACACTTCGTCTTCGGCGAGGCTATCTTCTTTGGCGATGCTATCTTCTTCGGCAAGGCCAACTCTGCTAAGCAATTCTTCCAAGTGCGTGGGTTCGGTAGGTCCGGTAAGTTGCAAGGAATCAATGTCCACGCCCGGAAGGAGTCCACTTTCCCTTGCTGAAGTTGCGTAGGAGAAGCGGTCTTCGAAAAGGACTCGACGGTAGGCCAAACCCTTGGAGCGGGCGGTTGCCCGTGGCGAGGACGGTCTCGCGACTTCCTGCACGTGGACTCAAAGGCCCGGAGCTCGCTCTGTTACCAGAGGCCCGGTGACAAGTTAGAACCGAAGGCCCGGAGCTCGCTCTGTTACCAGAGGCCCGGAGACACGCTTCGTTATGCAGAGTTATGCCTAAAAGGCTCCCTCAGTTCAGAGGCCCACCAGGAGCTGGCTCTGTAGTTCCGTAGGAACTGTTTTCCGACCTTTTATCTCGATTGTTAGCCCTTGTGCAAAAAAGTTTCAAGTCGAGAAAAGGCTCTGAAGTCCTCTCAGCGGGTGGTCTTCTTATTCCTCCCGCGAAATCTGGCTCGCGCGAAGCTGCATGAGCGTTGGCCGTCTAGGGGCGGCGCGACGAACTCGCTAGCGCTAGCGGCGGCTCGCCAGGCGTGTAGCGTTGCGACGCGGTGCCCCGTGGCGCTGTGAGGATTCAGTCGCTACATTGAGTAATGATGTCTTGCATTGCAGATATTCTGTGAATATCTGAAAATAAGATATCTCAGATTTGACTTGAAATTATAGGTATAAAGATATCTGGCTATATCTCAGATATATTTTGCTGTGTGGTATACTTTATAATACCGAAATACATTTAAAAAATCTGAATACATAAAATGTAGTGGTAATTATAAAGTTGTTGAAATTAAATAGTTATTATTTTGTAACAAGGATAAAGGATAAAGAATTTTACTTTATATACCCCAAGGGGCCTTAAAGGGCGTTTTGATGGGACGTACCCAACCCTAACCTCCCATTCATCCACTACCTTACTGTTTCCTCCTTTGGACTAACGGTTTAACGTCTCTTCCGAAAGACGGAGCCCAGTTTTCTCCGCATCTTGCACGGAGGGGCGCAGTTTTTCGGAAAAAAACTTTTCCATGTTACATGGCTGTAGTGGACTCGAACCTGGTTCCTCAGATTACGAGTCTGGCGCTCTACCACTAGACCACACCGCCGCCCTTTATTTTGTAACAAATAAACCGAATAAAATTACACTAAGAAAAAAAATTTGTTAATCCCAAAAAATATTTAGTCCGATACGAGCAACTAAACATGTTAGTTAACTAACCATTAGTTGTTTCAACAATTCTTAAGTTGCACTAAAAAATGTATAATGTATTCATGTCAACCTTTAAAATGTTTTAATCAAGAATTAATTAATTAAACTAATGTTTAGTTAAACTAACTAAAATGTTTAGTTGCTCGTATTGGACTAAATATTTTTGGGGATTAACCAATTTTTTCTCTTAGTGTAGTTAAACGTTATTTGCAAAAGAAATTCACATCTATTAAGCTGACACAGTTACTTTAGCATAATCGAATACAACATACATATAGATATTTAGTAATCTTTTGTTGCTAATTTGTTGCTCTATTCCGAATTTTGTTGCTGCAGTCAATTCAAAAAAAACAGTGGAAAATAAGAAAAAAACAAAAAACAAGGACATATTTATTTAGTGCTATTTTGTTGCTCTATTCCCAAATTCGTTGCATCACCCTTACCATAAAAAAACTACTCCTATTTAATCCAATCTAGCACACCTTAAAAATTTCAATTTAAAGAAATATTTCGACAAATTACATCATTTTAATTTTGTTGCTTTCACATTTTCGTCGACCTCGATTTTGTCGCTCCGCCGCTATTATTAGAAAACTACTCCTATAGTTACTTCTATCTAGCACAAAACTTTATAATTCAAAGTTCAACAAATATCTCGACGGATTATATCATTTTGATATTCGAACAAGTATAATAATAATTATATCAATTTATTTTACTCAAAGCGTAAATAAAATTATTTAGATATTAGTTGAATGTTTGTCGATATAAAAAGGCAGAAATCACTTACTTCTTTTATCACAATATCTTTATCTTTTTTTTCCTCCCCAGACATCCCATTCTATCGCCACTAGATTTTCGGAAAAAGCGACTTTTTTTACCAGTAAATACCAATTGCAGTATACAAATTTTGATTGGGACCCGAGTTACAAAGATTTAAAACAAAAAACGTACCGAGATCACGAGTGGGACTTAATAAAATAATTATATAAAATAAAATTTATAAATTATATATTTGATCTATATATTATGTATTTAAAATATTTTCGAGCCATATATATATGTGTATTCTTTAAACATATTTTTTAAAAACATGTTTTAAACAAAAAACAATGTTTTGTTCTTTTTAAAAAACTAGACACTACAGACGCGCGCTTCGCGCGCGCTATTTAGCTTTAACATTATGCTATTACTATTACACTATTAACCCTTGATATACACAACTGTCAAAATATACAATGACAGCTGCAAATGAAGTAAGCGCAGCAAGAGAACCAATCGGCATCGCGGAAAAGTGACAACAATACCTACGACATGCCCTTTTTAGAAGAGGAGGAGTCACTATATAATTACCTAACTCCGATCCGCTGATATTTCGCGTGGCACTTCGATCCTTGCGTGACGCGACCAAAATTCAGAATTAAACGATTTTATATTTATAATAATGATGAGAGATCACATTAATAATAATATTAACCTCGCGACACGACGCGAGCTGTCAGATCACGACACACACGACGCACTACACGCACGAAACTCGCCACACTCCGCGATGACAGTCCCTCACGGGATGAAGCAAGCTACGGCGCGGCAATCAATCGAGATAACTAATCGGCATCGCGGAAAAGAGGCTTCAATTTTTCGATACAAACGAAATTCACTTAGTTAACACGCCTTTTTTAAAAGTGTAAAAACTTTTTTACTGAAACAATTTTTATTAGCAAAAAAATACATACCTATTTATGAATTTGTAAAAATAAATATTGTGAAAAAAGCCAAAAATTTGTCTGGTTGCGTGGTTCAGTGATATTTTCAGATTTTAACATAAGTTACTATTGTCATGAAAAAAATTTACAATTCTTTGAAAACACAATTAGATATAAATTATTAATATTAGAAAATATAGATATATCTGAGTTTTTAAATGTGCCTCGACTATTATGCAAGTTCAGATGGTTATAATTTTGAAAACATTGAGTCATGTTATCAACTAAATTATTGCTTCCTCATAGAGGAAGCTTTGTTTTCGTAAATTCATATATGAACCTTTGATTGCGTATAAAGTTGGCTCTAAAATCAACCAAAAAAAATTATATATAAAATAGGGATAGAAGAATAAACCAAAGAAAAGATTGTTTTTTGAGTTTTTAATGTCAATATGTTCAGTGTTTTAAAACGTCGAAAATTGCATTTAAAAAAAAGTCGGTATGTGTGTATATGTATGTATGTATATGTATGTATGTATGTGCCAAATTTACAGAAATTTCTATAACTCCAGAACTGATCAACCAAATCTTAACAAATTATATATGAAATAGGGGTAGAAAAGACTGAAGAATATAATAGAATTAATAAAAATTGTTAATAATAAAGGGGTTACCGATTTCTGTTAAAAACATGTTTACCGAAATTTTTATAATATTTATTTTTACAAGTTCATATATGTATATTTTCTTTGTGCTAATAAAAACGACAAATTTTTTTATAGTATATGTTTAATTTACTTTATTATGTCCCTTTGTATCGAAATAACACTTATTTAACCTTCTAAACGCCCACAGTTGCACCAACATTACTTCATGGACGCACCAAATTGTCCTGTCGACATAACTGAGGATCTTTTACTGGTAGGAATCGTTAGTTCTATACTTTACTAATCTCGTAGTAAAGTAGATCCCACCGTTCTAGACCAAGTAACGAAGTATGTTTCTTCCGAAAACAAAATTGCAGCGTCTCCGACTTAGGGTCTATGACCACAAGGCCGAAAATCGTCCGAGGAATGTGCTCAAAAAACAAGGTTAATTAGAGTTTTTTTTTTCGTAAATACATGGTTGATCCCTTTAGTTAAAGAGTAAATGAATATGAAAAATGATTGCGAGAGTTATTTTAACCTTTGGCTGTAGAATGGCAGAGTCAACGTTGCAAGCTAGTGTAACGTACCATAATTTTCACCTTTTGGGCTCCAAATTTTTTTCTGCCGGTTTTTTCACCTTCAAATAATAAAATAAGCCACATATATGAGTTTCAGAAGTTTATGACAGCGAAATCAAAATTCGGGCTTTACAGGGTTAATTTTAGTAATTTTCCAATTGTCAATCCAAATATTAATATCTATCTATATATATACGTATACAATACATATATGTATACATACATACATATATACATACATAAAAAATATAACGTACAACATATACTTGAAATTACAAATATTTAAAAGTCTATCCAAAAATTTGATACAAATTATAGATCGTCTAAAGTGGACTTGAAACATTAAAAAATTTAAAACATTATCCCATTTTCTAAAACATTAAAAATACCTCTACTGATAAAGAAAATATTGTTGTTTTGTAAATAACTGTCTGTAAACAATGTTCTCTATCATTTTATATATTATTTAAAATAGAGGATAATAGAAAGCACAATAAAGTGGAAATATACGAGATGATAAAGCGGACACAGGCGTTAGACAATCGTCGAAATTTAATATCCAGCATATTCTCTCTTCCTCACTCCCCTTCTCTCTCCCTCTCTCCTTCTCTCCCTCCCTCTCACTCCTCTCTTCTTCTCACTCCCTCTCTCTTCCTCTCTGTCTCTCTCTTTCCCTCTCTCTCCCTCTTTCTCTCTCACTTTCCCTCTCTCACTCTTTTTCCTAATCTTGTTTCAAATGTTCTTAGCATGATAGATAAGTTGATAGATAAGAGAGATAGAGATAGAGAGAGAGAGAGAGAGAGAGAGAAGACAAAAGAGGTTAAATAAAGAAAGAAGAAAAGAAACATAAAATAAATGAAAGGAAGAAAGAAGGAACAGAGTGAGATAATGTAAATGAACGAGTAATGTGAACGTAGGAACAATGCACCGATTTTCCCCTCTCTTCTTTATACCTTTCTGTTGCACAAATAAGACAAGTATACAATGCATTTCCTTCTATATCGTTTTTTAGTTCATCACGGATGTGTCATTATTGATGGAAGAACAAGGAATTTTAATACAATTCTCGTGAATATCCTGTTTTATACAATAAAATTTAGGAAATACAAATATATACGTCATTTTGCAATAAAATAAAATAGTAGCTGGATATGTCTTCAAGAATAGTCACGAGAAGTAAATATCTTTGAAGTAAATTATTTCAGTCTGTCCTTTAGGACGATTTACTTCGATTTGCAGGTTACACACGAACTTACCAACTTGACTTTAGACTTAACTAGTTCGGATAACTTAAGCCAGCTCTAAACAAGCTCGGATTAATAGTGCGGTTTGTGGCACTCCAATTAAGCCATTTCCTTTCGACTTCGTATCATCCCGAATTAAGAAGATCTATAGACTATCCATAGATATAAAGTTAAACAAAGCGCTTTTTCTGGAAAATTGAGTCAGTCATTCTTTTTTTCTTTTTTTTTATTATCTTGTTTCATAAAACCAAAAGATTTAATTTATATATGTATACAATAATTTTGACAAGTTACAAATGTAACATTAATAAAATTGAGATATATTTTACAAGAAATGTGAATTGAATAAAATAATTAATGTTTTTATGCAAAGCTATCACAAAACGCATCTGTTATCTAATCTTGTTATCTAATCACTGTTATATATTTTATAAAGTACACTCGAATAATCATACTATCACGCAAATGTTATCAGTGTGCTATAGCATGTTGGTCTTTACAAATAAGCTATTATCTGAGGTCGTGAACCGATTCACGTTAAAGCAATAATACACTTATCGAATAGCTGAGAAGAAATATAGCTCGATATTTCAATGGATTCGTTGCGATACCGCGTGTATACGCGCATTCGTAATACGTAGAAAAGATATAGTACCAAAATGATTATATATATATATATATATATATATATATATATATACTAGCTGGTTACCCGGGCTTCGCCCGGGAGTCGTTTTTCTTAAAACAACTTCATTTATGTTTCAATATCCTTATTGTGAACAAACATAAGGAGTGTTCATGGATTAAACATGTGGTAACCAATCTTTTTCTACTCGGTCAATTATTTCCTGAAAAATTGGAACAATTTCGGATACCGGTTGCAAAAAAGATCGGTAACGAAAAACTATACAGTTTATAGCACTCCCCGGGGAATTCTACCCCTGTTTTATATACAATTCTTTAAGATTCGGTCAATTATTTCCCTAAAAATTTGAAAAATTTCTGATACCGGTTTCCCAAAAGATCGGTAACAAAAAATTATACATTTTATGGCACTTCCCAGGAAATTTTACCCCTGTTTTATATACAATTCTTTGAAATTCGGTCGAATAGTTTAAGAGTGTATAAAGATACATACATATACAGACATTCTATTTTATATAGATAGATAATATATATATATCTTTATATTTTAATATTTTTTGTTTACAATATACATGTAGAGGCATTATTCGGCTTTTGCTATTTACTCAATTGTGTATAAGAACAACGGGAGATTATTTTTTTGTGCAATATCGTGGACGGTTAATTATACCCTCAGTGAAAAGACTAATACTTTTTTTAAATATGGTATAAGTAATCATTGAACGTGTCAGTAGGACAAAAATGTGCATATGTTAAAGGAAAATATTCATACATACTGAGATTAGCAATTCTCGTGGGAATTTCTCGTTTATTAATTAGTACCCGCGATCTTGCGTATGCTCTGAATGCTTGAATTCTATCGTGAAACTTTTGTAATAGAACAAACGACTCCTTAGAAAGTTACAATAAATCGTTCAATTATCTTGCGTAGTATTACCTCTTATTACATAAGCACATTTCGACTACATGAAGTACATGAAACTATAAAATATGAAGAAAGTCGCTAAGTGCACGCGCAACTGTAAAAATTGAAAAATTGAAAAAATCTTCAAAATTGTTTTATGTGTCCAATCAAAAATATAAAATAATTATCCATTGCAACATAAATGGTGTTAATTTCCGTAAAAAGAATAGGCGAATAAGTGCTGTTTAACTTTTCATAATTTAAAAATGTTAAAAATATGTTTTAAAAAAAGTGTTAAAATTAGAAAATTGCGCCTGCGAATAAATACCTGCGTATCAAAAAAACACGATTTCAAAGTTTCGAACAACGAAAACCGAACTTATAGGTCTTTCGCGCCCCGCGCGTCTGCCGCTGATTTCAATCGCTTTAATGTAAACAAAAGCTGACTGATATCAATAAACTTCAGGTTTTGAAGTATCAACTAACTTTTTTCTTACAAAGGAGCCACCTACAAACTTGTGCAGGTTTTTGTGAAATCTTTAGTATCTAATCAAAATCGGTAGGACAGGAAAGACCCATTCGAGTTTGTTTTAAGGGTAAAGTTTTATCTGAACACGCGATAGTCCTTTTTAACGAACAGATATGAGTACAACATGATTGTTGGTGCGTATTAGGTTTTTAAATTAAGGCCGGTATTCATAGTTGGATCTTATATTTAAGACCGTCTTAAATACGACCTTAAGATATGTTATGAACCAATCATAGAGCCGTATTATTATAGCATCTTGAGACATTACTTGACAGTCTTAAAATAATCAGACTATGAATACGGGTCTAAGAGTGATTTATTTAAATTTTACAAGAAATATAGTAAATCCGGACTTCTTTCTTGTATTACATTAAATTAAATGAAAAAAACTTATTTATTAATCTGAGCAAATAAACCATCTGCACCCTATCATGTTTCGATAAGATACGACGGTCCTCTGTACTTACTATAGAAATTCATATTTTTTTAATAGAAATGTCATATACTTTTTAATATAATAAGTCATTTTATTCATTATACATATAAAAAGAAGAAGACTTCCCACCGCCCTCGTCACATTAAGACGATCCTCTTTGCTGGTCTTATTTTTATAATTTATTAGTTAGTAAACACATGAATGTGTGTGTGTGATGTATGTAATAATATTTTTCATCAAATAATTCGTGTCAATTTATGTTAATGTATATACATCATCTTTTGATAACTGTTGTGTATAAATAAAATAAGAGTTTAAAACTTTATTATCCGAATTACATTCGTGTTTACTATACATTTGTAACACGTATGTGATGTTTGTAACATATTAAAATATTTTACAAAAACATATTGCAAGCGCATGATTAAGAGCCCAAAATTTGACACTTGAATTGTCGAGTCGAGATTATATATGTCGAGATTATCGTATAATACTTTGTGCACGCAATACACAGAAAAAGTGTAATTTTTGATAGCGATTATCTCACGTTCGGGACAGTCAATTACTTTTAAATTGTACAAACGTGTAGATACTGCATTTATTAACGTAGGAAATTTTCAAATTTTTCTTGTTAATTGCGATTCGCGAGACAACTACCTTAAATTCATCAAGCGTAATTGCAAATGAATATTGGTAAAGACTGTGTGATGCGGCACTCTTCTATTAGAGAAACTTCGTTGATATTCTCTAACAGAAGTTTTTGCATTATTCTCTACACACAAATCGTGCACAAAATAAATATCCATATTTCGTTTGTGAAAACTCAGCATTTTGAGATAATGTTCTACAAGATACTATTCGTTACTAATATTCATACAAGTTTTTATGATCACCTTCAATCATTTCAAATAGTAAGTATACGACTAGAAAAAGCAGATAAGATTTAATATTATCGAACGACGATATTAAATCACTCTATGTATATGCGGCGTGTCATTTATCCTGTTTATCCATGGCAAGACCGTTATTATTTCTTCAACACAATTTTAACTTTTACTATAACTTTCTAATATAGCATTTTAGGATCTATGTTTATATAACATTTTTGTCTTATTTCTGCTCATAGAACATATTGCTAAAGTTTGTACGGAAAAACCGGAGATACCATATACATATACGTATTAAATGTTAATAATAAAAGGAAATTTTTCCGCTCAATAAAAACAATACTAATTGTAAGACACACACATAAGATAATCAAATGGTCAACTTTCGAGCTAAATAAAAGATTAATTTAAACAAAAAACCAATTTATTTCAAGTAATATAGGTACAAATTAACGTTTTTACTTACATTAGTCTTCTTTGAAGCACAAAAAGAACAAATCTGATCAAAGTACATGCCATTAAATGAATAAAAAAATAAGTAGATGTCAAAAAATAAATAAACCGATCGATATTGGCTAGTAATCTCATAATAATGTGGTTAAATACATAAAACAGAGCTACAATCAAACGCATTACGTTAAATCAGTTGGATCAATAGTTATGGTTGATGGTCGAACTTAATTAAGTCTAATAATCACGAAATAAAACGGTATATATATATATATAGTGTAAGTTACAAATAAAACTCATTATCAGTCAAAAGTCAATAAAATGTAACAATTTTCGTCGTTGGAAAAGCGCAAAAATAGAGTTCCCAGACTTAAATTTAATGTCCAAAGGAATGTAATCGGTGATGGCAGAAATAAACCTGTAATGTTAATATGTGTATTAATATGCTATAATGTAAATATACCTGTACCTGTAAATATACGGCAAATGCATGAAACTATTGCCGATGCGTTATATGACATGACATAACGTATTTTGTTTTATTCTCTTAATATATTAATTTTTCCTTCTCTTCTTTCTTTCCTCATCCTTCCTCCCCCCTCTCTCTCACTTCCCTTTTTCCTCATTCTCTTCTTATCGTTCTTCCTCGTTTTGTTTCTCTCCACTTTTGTCGGTCTTTCTTTTCTTCTTTTTGATTTTTTCTTTCTTTTCTCTCCCGTTTTTCCATTTCTATATTTCATTCTCTCTATTCCTTATTGTTTTACGCCTTTTTTATTCTTTTCCGTCTTTTTCATTTCTTTTCTTCATTCCTTCACTTTATCTTTCTTCTCTTTTTTCTTCTTTATAAGCCTCTTTTTCCTTACATCTCTCTCTCTCTCTCTTCTGTACTTTCCTTTTTCTTATATTCCATATTTCCTTTCTCTCTTCTTTTCTTCTCCTTTTTTATTTTTTATGCCTTTTTTATTATTTTCCATCTTTTCGATTTCTTTTTTTCAGCTTTCTTTTCTGTAAGTCTCTTTTTGCCTTTTTCTCTTTTTTCTTACATCCTCTGTGTTCTTTCTTTTTTCTTATCTCCATATTTCCTTCCTCTCCTCTTTTCTTCTCCTTTTCTCTTTGTTTTTTCTATCTTTCATTCTGATTCACTTTTGCTTTATTTGCACGCCCTTTCTTTCGCTCTTTCTGACAAGCGAGAACATATTATACGTACATGTACGTATACATCTACATGTTTGAACAAATAAGACAGGGAGTTAGTGTTTATTTAAAAATTTATTTCGGACTTCAATGGTATTATTATATCTCATGATATATTTTGTAACCATTTTTGCAGTCTTTTTATTCATCAATATTTTAAAACCATTGAATATCTTGTCATTATATATAGAAAATCTTGCACGTATAATAAATAATATAAGAATTATATGGTGATTTGAATATTTTAATAGTCAAATACATGTTTCAAAAAAATATTATATATGCATTAATATATGTAATGGCATTGTTATAACCATAAAAGAGAGTTCACTTTCCATTCATCTACTTTCTTTAACGACCATCTGTCGTTTGATTTCTTGGATTTTCTCTCTATGTACACATGCAGTCATCATATAAAACCGGAATATATTTATAATACATTGTCACAAAAACATAAAACATTTATCAGAAATTTGAATTTTGATGCCAACCGCATGACTGATTAAAAAAGCAAAAAAATTTCAATATTTTTATTAATTTACTCGTTTGGTATAATTTTATAAGATTTTTTTATCAAATTCCTCTCAAAAATGCCGTGCGATCGATATCTCAGATCTGTTTAAAAAAAATTATATCTACCAATATCATTATAATTTTATTCATTATCGACGAAATAATGCGAAAGTTAGAACATGTTTTCTGCTCAAGAAACTGCGAAGTAATCGAGAGAAAGGTGCGATTTAATCAAGAAGTAATTGCATCGTCAAACCGTTAATTCTAACAACACTATTACATCGTATTCAACCAACATGAGATAAATAATTTGCTTTTTCGTAACCTCGATCGTTTAAGCTGCCATTTCTTTCGATTTATTCAGCTTAATCAACCATCATTATTTATTTTGTGATATAAGATCTTTGTACAATTTTATTTTCTCGATTACTTTTGGAAATTATAATCGATATAAATTATTCCAATTACAAATAAATAATAAAAATAGAATAAATTTTATAAAAAAATTCCTTAATACAAAAATACAAAAAGTACGGTTTATATATCGTTACCATCGATTATGTTGGAATTAAAATTTATTTTATAATGCAAATCAATTATTGTAGAACTCAGTAACAATGTATCATTAATTGATCTACCAGAACGGTCGAAAACGTAAAGCGGATCTTATTTTATCTTTGAAAATCAACTTTCTTGTCTGTTAGAATACACAAGCTATCGCGGATTATTTGCATTATGTAAGCAGCCTTCTCTACTTATTCTTTACGCTTCGCGATCTCGCTTAGTTATTTTTTATAAAATTGAATAAATACAATGGAAATGCCAAATAAAAATTTACAAACATAAAAACACAAACACTTTATAAATTCAGTTAACAACTCTCTTTTATTTCAATCTGCATCCTCATTATTAGTTCAATTTTCTTACAGTATTTAATGTATTAATTGCAGTTATAATATCTATAACAATATAGCTTGCGTTCAAACAAGTATTTCGAGTGTACTCTATATTCAGTCTGAACGATAAGCTATCCTTGAATTGGCTTTAGGACATTATCAAAAAGCTTATGAATATAATCGTTCATTAATGGTCGTCATTCTGACTGTTATGATAACAATAAATACATGTATCCACAAACATACATTCGTACTTAAAAAGAAACTTAAATTATCGTTAAAAAAAAAATATATATATATATATATATCAGTACAGCTTACAAAATATAACACATTGTACGTATAACGAAACTGATTTTTAAAAAAGTAACTAATTATGGTTTGTTAACCACAAGATGAATTTATCGTGCTTTATATTTGTGATAGTTACGATGCAAAGTTTGTATTGTGATAAGAGTATGATCTTACCTACAACTTTCTTATATAACAAAAAACGATATAATAAACGAATAAAAATGGATACATAGATACCAATGCAAATAAATGCACTTTTATATAAGAATAGCGTGTACTGAATAATTAATTTAAACAAACACTGGGAGAAAAAAATAGTTGCAGTTAATACAATTTTACTATATAATTTTTAGTTATTTTCAGTTCCAACTACATTTTTATAGTTATTTTAACATACGAATTATAACTGACTCATACTATTATACATTACTGTTGTATAACGGAGCTTCAACGTGCATTCATTCAACCATAACATGGTTTTATACACTATAACCTATAACCTGTGATTTATGCATAGTAAGTCGTACTATAAATATGATGAAATGATCATAATCGAAAAATCTATACATGTAAGATTATTTTTATTAATATTATAGCAATAATAACTATAAAAATAAGAACCTCAACCATAATTATAGTCGCAAATACCAAATACTTTTCTCTCAATGAAATCTTTCACCACGCGTATTCTTATATCCACACGTGTTCGATACATTTCAACGTGTTAAACGATATAATAAGTGTTACTCTCTGTAAAAAAAAAGTCAAAAGGTAATAACGTTCAAAGTCGATCCTCTGAAAAAAGTAAGTGATTGATGACAGGAAAGGCTGGTTCGCCTAAAAGCATATTGTGGAAGATAAAACTTGCTCAACTGGCTTCTTGGTTGCGATGGTATTTATAATGAAACATGACAAATCTCTCTCTCTCTCTCTCTCTCTCTCTCTCTCTCTCTCCTCTCCCCTCCCCCTCCTTTCCTCAGTCTTCTTCTCTCTTCCCTCTCCCTATTTCTTTCTCTCTTTCCGTTCCCTCCAGATCCATTCGCCTCCGTTCCCTCTTTCTTCTCCCTCCCCTCCCACCAACACTGTCAGAGCTCGTTATCTAGGCCAACAGATGCAGGTATTATTCACACGATGTGTCGGGTATTTCCAAAACAAACTCGAATCCGGAGCAATAAATAAACAGACCGTATTTAATGTTATCGTTTGAAGATCTCATAAAACATCTCTCTGTCATGATTGCGACGAGAAGATATTTTCTTTCGCCTTTCATTCTTTCCATCACTGGAGATTTTCTGACTTTGTATTTATTATATATTAATACCACCTTATATATATATATATATAACTGCCTTTTTGATTTTAGTTCATTTTCAATATCTTTCTTTTGTAATTATTTACATACGAGAGATTACATTTCCGTTGTATTGCCAGTAGTGAATGATCGTCTATACTAAAGTTGATTGATTTTTATACAAAACGCACGTGCGTCATCTTTATAATGTTTTAGTCTGCTTTTCTAATTTTTGTATTTCTTTTCTTTTATCTTAATTTTTTATTTTTATTCAGTATTAAAACGTCTTTATATATATAAAGTATATCTATTTGTATATATGCATGGGCATAGCTAGACTTTCTGAGAGATGGGGAGGGGCATGGTCTCTCCCCAGATTGGCCAAGTTCTTTCACATACTTCCCCCCCTCCCAATTAAATATTTTGGATTAAAAATAATTGAACAATATTAGAACAAATATATTAGTGACAAAACATTTACACTTATTTTAAAAGAAACAAACTGGGTATGTAATAAACAACAGACCATGAAAGTCTTAAGCAGCAATCCTTTATCGCAAAACGGCCCAGTTCTTTTTTAACGATCTCTTTAAACAAACAGAAACCTCTCGATTGTGATTGGCTAAATAGCTGTGAATCATCTGTCATACTACTTTCGAGTATTATCGCCTTTGTTCTACATTCCAGATGTTTCTGGAGTTACGGTTCAGAAGTAAATCTACATCCACCTACGGAAATCAAATATGATGAGAATTTCGTTATTATCATTGAACTATTCCACAAAATTCAATTCTTTTTTCTTTGCTCTTGCAGAATTTGGTGTTTTCAATTTTTATTTATCTCTTAGTAAGCTAAACTGTTATTTATTATTTTTCGCTTTTTGGGTGGAAGGCTACACACTGATTTGGGAAGGGCCTGGTCCTCAGCTCCCCCTTCCTATGCTTATGCATATATAGAATAATTTTTATTTATCCAGCTTATCTATCTTGTCTTTACGATAATCTACGATTTATGAATCCGAATTTTTCTTCTCATTAATCTTGCAAAACTCGAGTATCTATCAACTACAACGCGTTTAAATCAATTGGTCTTTTAAGTACCAAAGATATGATAACGATCGAATTTCTATCAGTTGCAAGACTCATATAAACTGCTGACGCTTCAAGTCAGTGATAAATCGACGCTCTCGCGGTATGTGTACTATATATATTCCCATCGAGTTTTATGTGACTAAAATAAAAAGCTTTTTACAAATAAATTTATAAATTCGCGGTAAATATAAAGTCTCTGCATTTGTAAGCTGCAGGATAAACGGACTGTGCCTTACAATGTTGGTAATATCGAAGCACATTTGCTCTTGTACTTTGAAACTCAATGACTGTGTTTACACACTCCTCGAACACATGTTGCCTTAATCGACGTAAACGATCACGTTACTAGCAGGTAGCAGGTATAGTTAAACTGAAGACTTTTCACGAACGCCACACACACACACACTACGTCGCGGCACGGCATGCCGCAGGATAGCCTAACACCATGCGCGAGATAAATATTAACAATAATTCATAACATCGCGAGCCAATAGGATAGGCCTTTTCACTCTTTTATTTATCTCGCTGGTGCACTTGGCACATTCCGACTATCGACTCATCTTCGCTCACTGATTATCGGAGCGTAAACTTATAATAAACATTGAATCGAAAAACTTTTTTTCCAATTTGGAACAGACTGCTTTATGATACAGCTCCCTCATTACGATATGGTTTTTATCGCTAAACAACGGAATGGTACTCATTCCTCGCGTTAGATACGTCGTCGTCGCGACTCTTTCCGCGTTCCGCGTACATTCAATTACCGCGGCCCGCGTTACGTCGTGAAATCACAACGTTAATAAATGGAGCATTTAGTCTGTAGATGGAAAACGCGCTATTCAAAGAGATTACAAACAGCCATCTGCCTCACCCTTCCGAGGCGCTCGCGCCCCTCTGCAACTACCCCATGCTACTCCCTTCCCCCGAATCAGCCACCTCTGCTAGATACCTCGCTTAGCTACCATACACTCTCGCAGCCTCGCTTATAGAATTCTTTTCCCTTTCCTCTCCACTCTACTCCGCACCGTGCCGCGCCACTGCGCGCCGCACCGCTCCGCACCGCACCGCACCGCACCGCACCGCACCGCACCGCACCGCACCGCACCGCACCGCACCGCACCACGCGCCGCGTCGCGCCACGCACTCTCCAACCAACACGCGCATAGTAGTACCGTCCTCCCCTATCGCAGTACCCCACCACCGTCGCCCATTGCAGCGATGAGCGAACCAATATACCCGGAATCACATTGCCGCGCCGACCACCGCGAGGAGTGTGCGTCGCTTGTTACGCTGTCCTTCATCGTTTTCGAAAACGCGCTATAACGAACGAAACGTATCGTCGTATCAGTGTACGGAGGTATCGCACATGCAACCGCGTGCTCCCACTGCCTAACCCTAACCTCACGCTCTTTTCTATTTCGCTGTCTGTTCCTTGGTGAGTGATACGTACTTATCCGCAGAGTGTAGTGATCGTGATCGTGTATTCGTGAGAAGCGAGTGTTCTCAACAGCGGGATTCTAACCTATTGCGGATACACGAATTCTCAAGTGTCTCTTTAATCGTGTTCCTCTCATGACTCGATCGTTCCATTAGCCAGCGCGCACGTACAGAGCCGCGCGCTTCACATACTATATGCTGGATTTCGCGCCGGTAAGTGACCAAATTGTAACGTTTATTCTATTATAGTTCATATGATTAGCGTTATACAATCTCAGTATGGCACAAACAACGTCAGGGCGTAAGAAATTACCGCATGTCACATTACACGAACGTTTTTCATAGCGAGTGGCTCGTTACTGTACGTGGCGCCATCTCGAGTATCGGTGCGAAGTGCGAGGGCGTGGAATTTCCCGAGTACCCACGGGAGGTTTCGTAATATATTAACATTTTCTCTCTATCTTTTTTCCATTTTATTGTTACTCCTTTCATTATTTTTGCTGTCAATTATCGATCAAGGTTTTCTTCTCGCTTACCGCAGCGCGGTAATAAATATCGACGAGATTCAATTGGCTAATGCTGGGTCTATAATGCGAGTCGCAAAGTCGTGAGTCGCAAGAATTGACTAATCACAGTCGAATTTGAGGAGAATAATCGACTGATTGGTCAATTCTTGCGACTCACGTTACGACTCGCATTGTAGACCCAGCATAAATTATAAAATTTATGAGCGATTCTCTTCCTTCCCCCTCTCCATCGTTTCTTTCAAATAAGCATAATCATGATTACTTATTAATGATACACGGAAAATAAAAATTCCGCGCATTTGCATTTTAGATCTAGATCATATTACATTGTGCACAACAACATTGTTGATAGAATAATCAACAATGAGTCACTCGATTGATCGCCTTACTCATCGTAAATCTTTATCAGATAAATTCAACTTGGATATGTTTATCGAATCTTTCTGTTGTGTAAACAGAGCCGCGTATTTAATCGCTTTATGCTCAAGGCGAATACAAGTGAATTAATCGCTCCACGAGTCACTCCAGCGATTGTAACCAATAGCGATTACATCATTGATCGTGAGATTGCGCGGAGCACTAATTCTTAATAGCAAAGCATAATAGTCATCGAGAATCTGGAGCGTGAATGATTTATAATCCATCTTCGTTAATTAGAACTAAGCATACCCGAAATGGTATATCTCGAACGAAACAAGTGCATCAGGATGTACTGTCTAACGGTAAAATTAAAATCTGATAAAAAAATTATTTTGCTTCTTTATGTGCTGGTAAACCAGGTAAACAAATCATTAATTGAAAATGACTTAATTAGTATAACTTATCTCTGCTGTCTTATCGTTATAATAATACACGCTCGGAGTATCCTTGTAGCTGTATAAATTACAGCGCAACGCTGACGCAAATTAAACTCGCGTGTTTCGCATTATTCTAATTGCATCATCGAAACGCGCGAATGCGCTATTTTATCTCATCATCACGAAAACGTATACTCGCGCGTGTATAATACAAAAGACGATAAAATGAATTTTTATATTGCAGGTAATGCGTAAATCGATCAAGCTCCAAGTAATTACATATATATCTATCTATTATACATGTATATGATACGCCGAAAAAATTAGCTTTCATAAAAATTACCTAAACCGTTATTTACTTTTATTTTTACAAACCGCATAAACCATTCGTTCTTATATAATCCGTATATGTTATAATAGTTTTAAACGAAAAAGTTTTAAACGAGGTTTTAAATAATGTTCACTATTTTGAGTTCCATCTAGAAATGACGAAAATCTTATAGACTTCGAAAAGATAATGATAGTGCCTCGTTATTCTATAACGAGATCAAAACAGGAGTAATTTTGAATTCTCAGACAATTTGTGGCCTTATCCTCTTGCGGTTGAAAAATGAGAATATCCGTTTTGCGTGTTCAACAGAACATTAACGTTATTTCTGGTTATTTCTGAGATCTTTTACGATTAGAAATATTGTGTAAAATAACATTTTTTAATGAGATGATAATAATACTTATATAAATATTCGTACTAATACATTAACACGTTGCGTCTCTATTATTGTTTCCCTTTTGAAAGAGCAGAGACAAAACACAATTTGCGGAAGTGAGTCTTACATAATTCACATTAATGTGCTATTTTCGAAAGACGACAGAATTAATTCATACATGCGTTTCCTCGTTTCAATAAGACAAGAACGTACATTCAATAAAAGTTGTAATTTAACGATTTTTTGATTATATATTATAAAATCTTGCTTTTGAAGTAATTGAAACATCATTAATCATCATATTAGTATAATGCTAGTTAACTTTTGTAATCAAAATCTTTCTTTCTTTCCTAAAGTTTTTATTTTTGAAAAAGCTGTCAAATCTCAAATGAGATTTTGATCATTTTCTCAAATAAGAAAACGAAGAAGAATAAAGAGAAACAAAATTGCAATGGATTTAACGTCAATTACAAGTGAAAGATCCACCGAAGCGCATCTATCAAGATCTTTGATTCTGCTTTCGCCTTGCATATTGTAGGTAGATAGGTATACCTTCTCTTTCTTTATCTTCTTCTTCGATCTTTTCAAATGTATTTTCACATTCGTTATCCAAATCTGTTTTGTAACGAATTTATTAGCTGATTAAGTAACATTGATCACAGCTTTACAATATGCTATAACATTGATTATTCCAGGAATACATGTGCTTATACTCTCAAATATCGTATTGATTCGTAACATAATGACATTTATGTCGTTTGACTAATTCCATTGACAGATATGTACATACATATATATCACTATAGGAACACGCCGTGCGTATTAACGAGATTAATGTTTGTGATTGAAATCATTATTAAGAAATTATTAATTAAAAACAAGATTGAATTTACCATTAACTGTATATTACCATTAAAAATCTTTGCTGTCGCACCGATAAATATCTTTTCTTAACCATGAAATTTGAATCCGAAACGACTGTCGACCGCGCACTGTCGACTATTTAAATTCTTGAATTTTTTAGTACCTTTTGTCACGTTGTATGTATACGTCTGAAATTCGGGCTGATAAATATTCATCGCCGATGCCTCTTTAATGCTCTTGATGAAAAATAGCAGTTTTTAAATAGCGTATTTTTTACATGGTCGCATTTAGCATCTCGTTTGTTATTCCATTACGTGGTATTTATTGTTGCATAAAAGACTCGTGCCATCGAAAGAGCGTATCCATTCCACGATAGATGTTTTAAAGGATAGATAGTTCTATTGTCCTCAACATTATGCGTCACATAGTCGTTACTCGACAGACACTCTATATATATATGGAACGTCCAATATAATGATGATGAATAAATACTAACAATAAGTATATTATATTTCGAAAAATTATCTAATTATTTTATTATATCAATATTATCGAACAACAATGGAGATTAAACGGTGTTAACGACGGAGTTAAAAACGGAAAGTAACTGTAATCACTTTAATAGTGATAGGTATTGTACGGTATTGTAAGAGATATTGGAGAGCTTATAATTCTTTTACGTAATAACACTTGTTTTCTAGATTAATTGTTTATTTAATGTTGTTTATATTTTCTATCACATAATAATATTTCAATCTTCGATAGTATATATCATATACATATAAATGCAAAATTGATAATACACGATGCATTGCGTCTTTAGGAGCAAAAAATTGCTGCTCCGAAATTACGTTACGAGTGATAATGACTGCGAAACATCAACTGTCAACGCAATCGTCTGTCATCGAAGGTTTATCCTGCTATGCTTGTTAATTAGAAAATGCACAGTCGTATGAGATAAACTAGCCAGATATCTCAGGTAACGTCGCACACAGCGCGATTAATAATGGGAGCTTTCCAGCAAGCGACACAACTCGACACAAGTATTGTTTTATCTTTCTTGCTCATTACCAAAAAAGAAAAATAGAACGATGCTTGTGTCGACCTGTGTCGCTTGCTGGAAAGCTCCTCCCAATGTAACGAATGTATGCATTTTCATTATAATATGTTTTGCTTCTAATTGCACATAATTGAGATGCTATCTACGCGCGAGCCGCGGGCATAACATTCCGGTAATTTGTTTTGCCGACTTTTTTTTACTTTACTTATATATATACGTTTTACCTATACGTTTGCTACGAACAGTTGTTTGCTATTGCATTTAAATTGTAAGTTTATAATCCGGAAAGTTATCTTTATTAAACCTTTCCGAGTTCAGAGAAGTCGTATAATTATTATTTGAATAATATCGCTAGAAGCTACTGGAATATTATTTATATAAGTTCTTAAACGACAATAAATTATCATGTATGTTATAATTTCCCACGACAATAGTGTGCAATTAATGTAAAGTAACGACAATATGCGTCAAGTGGATTAATTCAAGTATTTGAGTATGTAGAAAATGTAGATTTTCCTGCCGATTGATGCTGGTATCAAATTCACGCGACTTTTGGGCTTACGCTTAAAAAGAATAAAAGTCTGAAATCTCAAGAGAATAAATTGTATCTTTCTTTTTTATCGTTTGTTTTTTTAGCATAGAGATATTACGAGATATTTCTCGTATAAGAAGAGAATTCGTAAAAAGAAAGAACAATAATATATCGCTGTATCCAAGAATATTTTGCTTTATCTTTACATATTAGGTATAATTAAGAAGTTAGACATTCGACTTGTAATTGTTGTACTGCAGAGTTCTAAAAAAAGAATATGAGAGACGGGTCTCGAAAATATGAGGATGAAGTGCTGTTCCGTTAACGAAAATTCACTTCGAAACGAATCGCTTACAGCTTTACGATGTTAAAAACTGGTCTTGAATCTCACCATCTGGAACACGAGTGCTTCTCAACCACTTTTCCCCTCCTGCGGCATGCAGTATAACGATTTCGAGGTATAAGCAATGGACAGGTGCGGATGTAGATCGAGCTCTGCATCCAACATTTGACCGACCAATTACTACCTCCATTTTGTTATTATCGTTGCTGTACACTTTATTATCTAGCAACAATTACAAGTCGAATGTTTAATTTTTTAATTACATAGATATATAAATATTACGGGTTACTTTTATTATAGATAAATGTTTAATTTTCTGATGCGGAAATTTATTATATTCGAAAGGAGGTGGAAAAGTGATACCTATCACACAATAGCGATAAATATCCATAAAAGAAAAAAGCATTCATATTTAACATGTTTTTTATATATATAAATGAATTTAACTCTTAACTATATGAATATTACGCATTAGTAGATGTGGAACTCTATATAGAAATCCCTATTATACATATTTTTAAATATAATAAAAGGGTGAAATAAATATAACTGCTCTCTGTTTTATGTATATGTATATGCACTTGCGCTATGTTTTCTTATATTTTGCATAGCATTAATTACGCACAGAATCAAGTTTTATTTGTTTTTCTAGATCTAGAAGGAAGACATAATTGATCAAAATTATAAAGTAAGTGGCAAAAGTCCCAGAACCTAATAGAAACTTTATATCCACAGTTAATATGAGTGCTGTTGATCATATTTTTCTGTTGTGGATTATTTCATAAAAGGAGAAAGCTGTATGTATTATATCATTGTAGCTTAGAATGTCATTTTTTTTTTAATTTAATCGTAAAATAGAAATAGATAAAAGGATATAGAAGAACAGAGAGAGAGAGAAATTTGCGATAATAATCTTGCGCAAGTGTTTGAAATGAAACCAAACGAAACGCAGCTCATTGAGAAAGTTGAAAGAAGAGAGAAGAAGAGAAATACGGAGAATACCTTTTCCCAACAAACGAGTAACAGCAGGCAGGCCGAGAGAAGTGCCTCCACAATGGAACCCCTTACATCTAAAACGGTTATACACGCAGGTAGAGCTTCGCTGTTGCCGGGCTGTAAAATGCCCATTGTGTTTCTCGCTATAAGAACACACTATGATTCGAAAATGCCTCTCGGTTACGCGTTATTTCTTACGCTCGTTATCTCTACGGCGATTGCTGACAAACGTTTCAGTAATTTTCTCGTATTGCACTTATGAGAAAATCCCCTCGTAATTTCTTATATTATGTCTTTATAATACGTATATAGAATATGTTTTTTAACGTTTTGTTTATACAAGCTGCAACACACGGGTATCGTTCAAACTTATTCGATTTTTTACATCGTCAATTTATTAGAGTCAATATAATGTAGACGATAAGGAAATATTATTTGTGCATGATTTGACTTATACAGGGTGTTTTGTAAGTAACTACAAAAAATTCAAGAAGATAGGGGAGACCGGAGCTCGTTGGCACAAGAGGCAAGTTGGCAATGTGTTCCGTTTATGTATATTTATAGCGAAAAAAAACAATAGAAAAGTTATCACAAAATATTTCTTATATGACATAGGTACTTTTCACAAAGTTTTATTTTAATCAGACAAGTATTACATAAGAAAAAGAGAAAAGTCTGATTCAAGAGGTACGTGACAAGTAAATTTTCGAGCGTTTCAAAATATCGTATTAATGTTCTTCAGCTTGAGAAGTAAATCAAAGTGACGTATCATTAGTTAAAAGAAAAGTTTCTGTTATTATACGACATGTTATTTTGACTAACAATAGTAATTTATTGTAATAAAACGACTGAAATAAAAAGTATGTAGGGATGGGGTATGTTGGCTCATATCAAGACACGCTTAGCTTGACTTGTTGTTGCCGTGCGCGTGAGACCTGTCTGGAGCACGTGATTTACTATCTACAATGCTGATAGAAGCTATATATATATTTATATTAATATTTTTATGATGAAGAAAGCTACATCTAAAATAGTTCACAATTATTTTTCTGCAACAACGTTTTGATATTCGATCATTACAAAATAAAACAATCTTTATCAAGAAGTACGTATGTGTTACCCGTTTTGTGTTTTTATTACGTATTTATTAATTTAACGTGGACTTTTGTCGCATAGCCAACTTACCCTACTATCGGGGAAAGTTGGCCACAATGCAGCATATGTTCATATTTCATTTATTACAAAGAAACTATACGGTATACAAGAGCGTTCCTATAACATGAAAATGTAAAGAAAGTTTCTCTCTATCATATTAGTACTGTTTAATCATGATAATTAGTTGTATAAAAACTCAAATGCCGAAATTGTAAAAACGGTGCCAACGAGCCCCGGTCTCCCCTATTCCATGGCTTATTTTAGAAAGAAAAAAGATTCTATATCCTATAAACATATACCCTAACTGTTTCTTTTTCAAAATACAGGGTATCAAAGTTGTAAAAAAATATGAAAATTTTGAAAATTTAGAAAACGTTTAAAGATATTTTATTCAAATTTGGTATGCGTACATGATGTGGTATTAAGAACCATTTTCTAGTATCGATGAAACATTTTTAGATCCACCAGGGGCGTGCATCTTTGACACCCTGTATTTTGAAAACGAAGCAGTTTAGGGCATATGTTTATAGGACCTTTTCTACCTAAAATAAAATAAACACGAAATATTGCCTTCAATTTTTTATTCTTACTTAAGAAACACCCTGTATAATGCACGGATGCACGCACGCACATTGATCATATTTGTGTCCAACTGCTTTCTACCTAATATTGGCTCGATAACTGACTATATCATGCACGTTTTGTGCGCAACAAGACATCGGAAAAGAGAAGAAAAAGAGAAAGTTTTTATAATCGCAGGAACACGCGATGATGTCTGTCGAATGTTTTATTGCAACACAATCGTATACATACACATTCGTGCGAACGAAACATGATGTTAACTTTTGATATAATCATCTGTCACTATGATAATTAGTAATTAATTAACACGGAACGATTAATACTGACTTTCACTTTATTAACATTCATCGGTCATTGCAAGTAATGATTTCCTTTGTTTCTGATATTATTTCTTCTTCCAGAGAAAGCTTTTTCTCACTAACTCCGTCTCTTGTTATTAAATTAGAACAAGTAATACTATATATTTATACCTCTATCCTGATAAGGAATATGATAAAGAAAAATTAATGAGATATGGCAACTATAAAAGCGTTTCTTTTTCTACGTAACAGTGCATTCCACTGATAAGAATTAAATTTATAGTTTATCTACGATAAAGAGTAGTTGTTTGTGCAATAAGTTTATAAAGTTTAAGTTTATAAGTATAAGTTTATAATAAGTTTATACTGCAATAAGAAATATTAAAGCATGTAAAGAGGATATTAACCTCGTTTTACTAGAGAGTCAGATAATGTGTGCCTAGAACGATAATTTTTAGTAAAGTATATTTGTCATGTCTCTCTTGCTATTATTGACTAGCAATATGGCGAGAATCGCATAAAAATATTTTTGAATTACGAAAGCTTTTTTGTTTGAATGATATCGTTTTTATTTATAACTGATCAAATCTTTTTTACAAATTAATGATTAATTTGAAATTCTTCTTATAATTTTTTGTAAAATTTCAAGTTTTATAACATTGAAATTGCGTATGTTCTAAAGATTTTTTAGCAATTTGAATAAAGCATGTTTCTCTTATGATTATCTCGATGGAAAAAAATATAAATAGAATAGAAAAATATGTTGAAAGTTATAATAAAGTTTAACTTTCTTCGACATTGTTTTTTTCTGCACATGCAACAACACATTTAATGGGGAAGTATAGTCTATTTTTCTTTATATTTGATGGTGTTTATCATTTTGTCAATTTATATTAAAAGCGCATTGTTATAAATATTATTCTATGTAATAATATTTTTCTGCGCAGTTATTCTGCGCAAGAAAAATTACTTTTTGTTTATCCTATTTTATTATTTTTACGTGTGGAGAGAAATACACACGTATACAGGGTGTGCCATTTTAAATGTCCCAGACAAATCTCGAAAAATCTCGTAAGCTTTTAATTTTTTGATAACTCTACTTTTACATTTACATGTAGAATAATTGGAAGAATCATATTATGAACAAAATCATACAATTCTATTTTAAAAAATGACCTTAATGTGACCTTAAAAAATCGATTTATTTCGAAAATTGGTCTTACTACTATAATATTTGTTCCCCTTGATAACCTACAACTTTTGTCTCAAACATTTTCCTGTATCTTCTATATTTTTTGAGATATTTGCCGCAAAAAATGTAATCTCATATTTTCTGATACATTGCACGTGCGAAAAAAGTAACGTCAAATAAAGCTGAACCATATATGTCCTTTAACTTTTTCCTAACAGCTAGTGTCATTTTTTTCTAATGTTTAACTATAAGAAAAATATTTCTCCTCTATTTAAATTACTATAGAACCAATCTGACACGATTTAATGATTTCTAGTTTATAAAGGATCTATGAGATTAAATAATTAAATTGTATAAAATAATCTTGTTTATCTCTTTATCGCTGAAGAAGACAATTGATCACAGTAATGTTATGTAGTGTAACTACGATTGCGATAGTTATTTTCTCAGTCCTGAGTCATACCTATATGATCACACGACCATTATGATCTTATAATGACACGACATTCCGCGTAAGTGTAACATAATTATTAACTGGCATTAATAGCTTAATAAGAGTATAATACTAAATCAGAGTTTATTGATAGTATTAGGCTGTCGTCAACTTATTACAATCGCTGAAAATTATTTGTTTTATTAAATCGATGAAGATCCCGCGAGATTCAGAAACGGATTATTTTCTTTTCGAGTAAATATGTAATCCAATAAACAAAAATGTAAAAAATCCTAGATATCAACACGTAATAAATTATAGAATTACCTTTCACAAGCTGTTTTACTGGTCGTTTGCATTACCGCCGTTGGCAAGAATTTTTTATTCTATTGAGAAAGCTATAAGATATAAAATAATGTCAGGAGACACAAGTCACAGCAAATATACGCGAAGCAAGTAACGTGGCAGACCTTATCTTATATCCATACGCGAGCCGTCCAATTGAACATTATAACAATTGTTAATTATCATATCCCAGTAACATCTAGACTGATCGAGTTTCTATTAGCTTAATCAATAATTGATGTTTTCGATTAAACGGCAAAAGTCTTTACTTTGGTTTTATACGTTCTATATGAACAGACATATTGTAATCCAAAGTTCAAATCGACAAACATTTAAAAAATGTCATTATTGTCATGGTTGTTTCATGTAAACAATATTTTTTTAAATTTCTAACTCAGAATCGCGCTAAAGCGATGTTTGCAGTTGACTTTAACAATGAGTCAAATATGATATGAAGGAAGTTAAAATGAATATAATTGAATCACAAACAAATTACTTGAGACAAGAACAATAGAATAGTTATACCAGAGCAAAAAAAAAGTTATATTTATATATAGTTTAGCAAGGTAATATACACAGTAACTATATATAATGCTACGATCATAGCATTATTATAGCATTGAATGCTATGATCGTAGCATTAAATGATGCTATGGACATAGTAATTTTACTATAAGACTATAGCATTTAAACTTGGACGTTTTGATGGTCCGCAGTTGGTGCGGCAGCATAGTAAAATTTAATATAAAACTTTCTCCGTGTATATATTTGTGTTTTATATTTAAATGTATAATACATATGTATTTTAATTTAATTGTAAAATCTACTCTGTGAAAGATGTATTTTTTAAAATATGTGTATGTATATGTATAATAAAATATAATAATATATAACGACTCTCGAAATTTAAATATAGATAGGAAGAGGATGTAAGGGTCACACGCGGATCCAGGTGCGTTTAAATATTATCTTGATTTATTTCAACAATTCCAAATTCCAAACGTTTCGGCTCCTGTCCGAGCCATTTTCAGTGGTATAATGTTAACTAATAAAATGTTCTCCTTAACAACATAGTGAGTTTACTGTTTCCAAGTTTTACAGAAACTTAGTGATATTACAAGGTCCAAATCTGTAACGTAATTAACGAGTTACATCCTTCTCTTAATTAGATTAATTCTATAACTCACCAAGTAGTCTGGAGAACGAATATATCGTAAAGTCAAAGAAAAATGGTATGAACAATGGCAAAGGAGTGATCTGTACAAAGAGATATGTACGAGATCCTGTCGACACGACGCACAACACAAAAATGATTCGGTTAAGCAGGCAGGGGCGAGTCTTATGTCAAACGTTGACAAAAATAAATTGAAAAACGTGTAGGTCAAAACGTAAGAAATAATATATAATATAAAGTGGAGCGATAATAAATACATAAAGTAGCTAGTCGAAAAGTTTTAAGTCAAACGTTGGTAAAAATAAATATTGGTAAAAATAAAATAGATTTAAAACGTATAGGTAAAACTTAAGAAATGATATTCAATATATAGAGTCCGCAGTAATAAAAAAAATTAAATATAACTCATGATTCTGTAAAGAACAAAGTGTCATGGACATAGTTTACAATTTATTTTTGTGTTGTGCGTCGTGTCGACAGGATCTCGTACATATCTCTTTGTACAGATCACTCCTTTGCCATTGTTCATACCATTTTTATTTGACTTTACGATGTATTCGTTCTCCAGACTACTTGGTGAGTTATAGAATTAATCTAATTAAGACAAGGATGTAACTCCTTAATTACGTTACAGATTTGGACCTTGTAGTATCACTAAGTTTCTGTAAAACTTGGAAATAGTAAACTCACTATGTTGTTAAGGAGAACATTTTATTAGTTAACATTATACCACTGAAGATGGCTCGGACAGGAGCCGAAACGTTTGGAATTTGGAATTGTTGAAATAAATCAAGATAATATTTAAACGCACCTGGATCTGCGTGTGACCCTTACATCCTCTTTCTATCTATATATGTATATAATGTTATAACAAATTATATGTATAATATAATCATATATACGTATGAAAAGAAACTAAAACTTTTTGCAAGTTAGCCAGAGCCATGTTCTTGACAATATATGTAAAGGGCATTGAAATCGGTGAGATCGCTCTTAATCTAAACACACACACACATATTTACCATTAACTCTATTATTTTTGTGATTACAGACAAATTTGTTACATTTTTAAAATTCTTTGTGAAAATATACGTTATATAAATTTAACAATTCAATTCAAATCAATAGCGCAACAGTCCGAGTCGGACTTAGGCCTCCCCAAAGTCATGTGCTTGTGGTGCGCACATGGGACCTACAGTTTAACGCCGAATCCGAAGGCAAGGTAGAGGGGGTTCCGAGGCAAGGGATACTCCTGACGGGCTGCCATACCGTTGAGGAAGAGAGACGAGTGATACAATTTATTTTGGTTCTACCAGGACTGGATTCGAACCTGAGATCTTTGGTTTAGCAGACCAGTACGCTGCTACGCCACGCTTGCTCTCGAATTTAACAATTATACATACCTATTTATATAAATACATGTTTACATAATTAAGTATAAAATACATAATTATATTGAACTTGATTGAATATCAATAACGGGAAAGAATTAATTTTTATATTATGTCCAATTCTTTATTTCCTATTGACGTAATATTTGATACCATCTTTTTTAAAAAGGGTATTTTTTGTAGTATCTAGCATCTTAATTATATGATGAGTAATGTGTTGACTTTGTGTGATATAACATAAGACATACAACTATAAACAACTAATAATATACAGATTTATAAGTTATTTAATATAGTTGAGCTATGTGTGTGTGTTGGGACATGTTGAGATGTATTAAGAAGTTTGGAGTGAGAGGTGTAAGTTGAGAGAGTAGAAATGGGTGATAATGTGTTTGAATAGGTGTGTTGGGCTATATTGGAACATTTCGGGATTTATTGAAGTGTTTTGAGATGGGAGTGTGGGTGAAAAGAGTAGGAGTGGGTGATGTGTTTGGGAGGATATAGGTACATTGGGCCGTATTGGGATATTTTGGGGTGGGGGTAGGGGGAATGGGGTGGGTGGTGATGTGTGTGGCTGGGTAAGGGTGTGTTAGGTTACGTTGAGACATGTTGGGGTGTATTGAGGTGTTTGGAGTGGATAGCAGGAAGGTGGGGAGTGATCAGGTGAATGGCGTGGCTGAAGAACAGTAAAGGTATGCAGAGTGCTTGGGGGTGTGAAGATTTATGCGAATATTGAAATGTCGATTTATAAGGGGATACAGGAACGATGACGACTAGATAAAGACACTTTTAATACATGTATAATATTACGTTAAACAATCGATTGAGCCTATTAAAAATTTTACTCGGCTTAGCTGTGTTTTAAATATGACCATCGTGTCTTCGCTCAACTTGAGGTATAGACACTGTCGTGTTTCTTGATATTATCTATAAGTATAGGAGAAACAGATTTATGTAGGGGAGACCGGGACGAAGTCGGCCCTATTTTTCCGGTGCCAATTTTTAACAACAAAATAAATTATTTTAGTGAAATATAGTATATCATTGTAAAGAGTGAACCCTTGGCTACAAAATTTATACAGGCATTTTTGGTCTACGTCGCTTTGTTCAACCGGTATAGAGTAAAAACGACATCGCAAAGGTGCAAAAATCGGAAAGTCAAAATTCCCGGGGCGGAGTCGTGTCTTCATTCTCGGACTGGATTTTAATAAAGATACATAATTTTAATCATAAAAAATAATAGAATACATTTTATTCATTGTTTTTTAGTAGAAAAATGGTAAGCGGAAAATAATTTCAATAAAACAGAGTCTGACGAGCGCACGCACTCGTTGTGTGCGTTACGCCTGCACGAAATGCACTGTTTTTCATCGGCTCTGTTTTCTATTATCTCCGAGCATACGCAGCACATATTATTTAGCTTTCTTGACTTCGTTTTTCGCACACTGCTCGTCGAAGGCTGCGGTTCTGATTGCATGGCATTTTTTTGGGCCGGCCTCTCTTTCTCGGCGTAGTGGTAATGGTCGATTTTGTCGTTCTCTTCCTTGTAGCAGATTTCTCATCTTTCTTCCGCTTTGACTCCGCCTGCTCAGTCGCTAATTCTTTCATTTGAGGCGAGTCAGTAAGGACGACGGTCGTTCTTCGTTTTCGTCCTTTACGAGTTGTCTGCCTCGGAGCGGTTTTAGGAAACGCTCGAATACTTTTAAGTATTCGATGTTACGTGCGTACCATTTTCCTGCAGTTGAGAAATACAATGACGCATTTGCAACGGAAAATAGAGTGAAACCACGAGTCTACCCCGGTGGCTTGGTCACGACTTTGCCTTGAATATAAGTTTTAGGTTTGGTCGCTTATAAAATAATAGAAATCAATGAAAATAAAAAAACTGCACTGAATTCGTGTTCAGCATGCATTACTCTTCAGAATCACTTACTTTGAGATTCGGAGAGACAATAATACTTAAGATATTACAAACTTTCGACGCGTAAAAAATTTTACTTTTGACCTGCGAAAACACGTTTGCTTCGATAAGAATCACAACATGGCATGTAACTTCACTAAACTCCGTTGGTCACGTGGGCACCATAAGCCGCGTTTACAGTATTAATGGCGAATTCACACAATATACAGATTTCGCTTTCCTACATATAAATGCGTGCGTCCGGATCTGTGAAGTTGGCACGACATTCTACAAATTTCAAAAAAATTATAAAAGTTCTGGTAGCACTTTTTATAGTTTTACAGTTCTTGATAAAAATTAAAAAGAGTTCCGCATTCCTTATATTAAAAAATCGAAATTGAAATAATGTGCTAACTTCGCGAATCTAGCACGACACTTTTCCTCTAAAGTACCAAAATGCATTGAATATTATAATATTTTACAGGAGTTCCCGATAGTTCTAATCAAATTCCACACATATATACAATTTTAGATCAATATTCCACCAATTAAGCATTTTTAAACAATTTTTGTAATCCACGCCCAGCACGACGCTTAATGACAAGTGTCGTGTTGAAGATTTTACGCGGTTTAACGATTATTTTTGACAGTTCTAAAAGAGTTCTGTTAGAATTAGTTGTAAAGAAAGTTCCAGTAATTAACAATTTTTTAAACAATTTTAACAGTTACGTCCAGCACGACGCTTAGTGAATATGTGTCGTGCTGATGATTTTTCGCAGTTCTGAAGAGAGTTCTCGGTAGTTCTAGCGGAGTTCTATGATTTAGAATTATTTTTGCAAACAGTTCCGACTGTTTACTATTTTTTAAACAATTTTGGCAGTTACGTCCAGCACGACGTTTAGTTAAAATGTGTCGTGCTGATGGTTTTCTGCGGTTTTAATGATAGTTCTCGGTAGTTCTAGCAGAGTTCTATGCTTTAGAATTAGTTCTAAAAAGAATTCCGGTGATTAGCTATTTTTTAAACAATTTTTGATATCCACGCCCAGCACGACGCTTAATGACAAGTGTCGTGCTGAAGATTTTCCGCGGTTTAACGATTATTTTTTACAGTTCTAAAAGAGTTCTGTGCCTTAGAATTAGTCGTAAAGAAAGTTCCGGTGATTAACAATTTTTTAAACAATTTTAACAGTTACGTCTAGCACGACACAAAAAATTGTTTAAAAAATTGTTAATTACCGGAACTTTCTTTACAACTAATTCTAAAGCACAGAACTCTTTTAGAACTGTCAAAAATAATTGTTAAACCGCGTAAAACTTTCAACACGACACTTGTCATTAAGCGTTGTGCTGGGCGTAGATTACAAAAATTGTTTAAAAAATAGTAAACAGTCGGAATTGTTTGTAAAAATAATTCTAAATCATAGAACTTTGCTAGAACTATCGAGAACTTTCTTCAGAACTGCGGAAAATCATCAACACGACACATATTCACTAAGTGTCGTGCTGGACGTAACTGTTAAAATTGTTTAAAAAATTGTTAATCACCGGAACTTTCTTTTCGATTAATTCTAAGGCACAGGACTCTTTTAGAACTGTCAAAAATAATCGTTAAACCGTGGAAAATCTTCAGCACGACACCTGTCATTAAGCGTCACGCTGTGCGCGGACATCATAATTGTTTAAAAATGGTTAATTGGTGGAATATTGATCTAAAATTGTATATATGTGTGGAATTTGATTAGAACTATCGGGAACTCCTGTGAAATATTATTATAATATTCAACGCATTTTGGTACTTTAGGGGAAAAGTGTCGTGCTAGATTCGCGAAGTTAGCACGACATTATTTCAATTTTGATTTTTTAATATAAGGAATGCGGAACTCTTTTTAATTTTTATCAGGAATTGTAGAACTATAAAAAGTGCTACCAGAACTTTTATAATTTTTTTGAAATTCGTAGAATGTCGTGCCAACTTCACAGATTCCGCGCGTCCGTGCATGGTAAAAGAGTGTAAAATATTTATTATATTTCAATATCTTCTGAAATTTCCTTGTTTTATTAAAATATCCATATATTAAAGGAAAACATGTGTTCCAATAAATACATGTACATTTTACACATGCACGCTTTATTTTATCTTCTTTTTTTTAACTAATGATGAACGTTTTAAGTTATGCATAAATTAGGAATAGCGCGCGCTGAACGTACATGCTGTTTATTTTACTATTTTTTTCTGAAATTTTATACAATTTATTAGAAGTGTGCAAAGTTTGTTTTATAAAAGTGTGAGGATTTATAACACCCTTATAACGGCGAAATTAAAGCAATGTGTAGAGATTGTGTCATTAACGCGTGAAGGATAATATCGTGTCTACGAATATTAGATTGTAATATTGACGTAACAAGTAGCTGCTATATAAAAACTAAATAATGATCACCTCTCTCTCTTTCTCTTTCTTTTTTTCTCTCTCTTTCTTTCTTTTTCTCTCCTCCTTTCCCTCCCTCCCTCTTTCCCTCCCTCCCTCTTTCCCTCCTCTCTCTCTCCCTATATTATTATGATGGTGTTTATAGACACAAAAAAGAAAATGTGTTCCTAATTTTTTCCGGGGAACGAAATTTAGATATATTTAAGGAGACGAAATTAAGGCCTCCGAACAATAAAAAATATAAGGAACAGATGTTAGCGATTAGGACTAAAAAATCAAGAATAATGTTGGATCATGCATGATGAAAAATACAGGCAACAGAAACAGGGAATAACACAGGCAATAGATTTTTAATCTATCGGAAGCCGTGTATATTAATGCTACACCAGCTTTATTTCTGATTTATTATTTCTAATCGCTATTATAATATCTGTTCCTTGTTCCTTATATTTTTATTGTGCGGGGGCCTTTAGGCACAGAGCCATTTTCAATTTTATGCTTGCCAGTTCTACTTAACCTACAATGGCAGAATGAGATCGTCACTTCGGAATATGAAAATAGAGACAATACACTATATCTATAAACAAGAATAAATGATAGTCACATACCTTATAGATATATGCCTGAAATACAACTTCGAATGTCATCAAATAATACAGTGCGCTACGAGTGAACAAACAAAATGTTTTTAGTCACTCAATAATGGACAAGTTGCACGTGTGTATGCTGCCAGCTCATGAATACTATCTCTATACTCTAAATTTCTAAGATCAAAAGCGAGCAGCAGTAATTAACAGCGCAGATCGGCTGGGGGACGAAATTAGGCATAGGGACGACATTTGGACACATTACCTATTTCGATTTGTATCATATTATAGCGCAGATTCATGGCGTGGAGGAAACGATTAAATTGAATTCGAGTAAACTGTATAACTGCAATGAAATTACATGATTATCATTTCGTTCCAACAAATTTGCACTTTATAAGTTGAACGTACTTTTTAAGAGACCACATACACGTGATATACACGCACAGCGTTGAATTCCTCGAGGAACGAAGGTAGCTACGTCCATTGCATTGTTCCCGTTCCGTGGCCACTGTATTCGGTGGAACGCGGTAACATCCTGCTAACGTCTGGCCGTTACTATGAAATGTCAAACATTGCCCATCGGCATAACTCACTTGCAACTATCTTGATTACGGATGTATGCTTTTCTGAAATTCCATTGCGCATTCTGATCATCGGGTCCGATGCCATAGTCTGTCGTTATTTCGATATGTAATATAATATAATAACGATCGAGTCGGTATATTAGGTAAATACTGTTATAATATTTTTTTGTGCTAAAAACCACGCTACTTTATATTTGTCACGTAACTATAAATATGAAAAATAAAAGACAAAGGATACACCATACACTGCCGGCCAAAAGTCTGAGACTACATATAAAAAAAAAATATTTCAACAAAACATTACTTTGAAACAAAGTTTGATTCATGTCTTATCTTAATTTAAAAATAAATAAGGATTATATTTAACACGGTTGTGATTAACACAATATTGTTTAATTTTAAGAAAGTGGATTACGGTCAGAAAGCCTTTTTTCCAAAACTGAACTGTGAATTATTGTACATATTATAGAAGATAGGTACAAGATTATTATCTTGTAACTAGATTAGCTACAATCTAGATATTAATCTAAATTAATAAAAAAGTTGTTAAATGGGGTGGCTTTACTTTTTAACGAAAAAATATCTAATACTTTTAATATCTAATATCCTCAGCTTGTAAAAATATTTTTTGTAAAACTCAAACATTTTATATTATTTTTTAGTTTATTATAAAAAATGAATAAAATGATAAAAATATGCTAAATAATAATGCATAAGTACGATTTTATATAATAGATATTTTTAATTTACTTTTGATCGACAGTGTATATTCTAATCTCTCGACTTAATAATACAACTAATGCAACGACATTTTTATTCTACGTACATGTGCTATTACAATAAGAATGAGGATTGAAAAGAATAATTTAGAATAAGGAGTTAATTTTAAGTGTAGGATATTTCAATTATATATACTCATAATATTCTTTAATTTCTGTAATGTATACGATGTTAAACTTATATATATTTTATCTTATATATATTATATATATTATATTTAATTATCATTTTCACTTAAATGTTAAGTATAATATTTATAATATATATGTTAGTAGCTGTCAACTCTATTTACCTTTTTTTAGTTGCTCAAGAAATCTTTTTTTTGTTTGTTACAGAGAAACGATAACCTCGACTTGTCTTTGAACGTTCCGCAGCATCACCAAACATCATACCATCACGACAGCTACAATATGTCGGACCAGGTGAGTGAATCGTCATCGGTTTATTGGCAGCTGCCATATTCATATGGCAATTTTACTTATAGCAAAGTGGTTCAGCCGTTTACAGATTGCACTAGTTAACAATGAAAATGTATCCTGCATCAAAACAGTCAGTTCTTATTAATATATATTATGATGCTAATAACAAATATGTCAACAATAAAAATTTTTTTTAAAAATAGAACCGATTTCAAAAAAAACTCTAAAAAGTATTTAAAAAATTGAAAAAAATTGAAAAAAGCTTTAAAAAGTATGAAATATAATACTTTTAAGAATATCTCTTTAAGATAATCACTTTCAATTTTTTGAAGTTGGCGCTAAATTAATAATTACTAAATTAATTTGGCGCCGACTTTAAAAATTAAAAGGAATTCTTAAAAGTAGATTAATTTTGCGCCGATTTAAAAAAATTGAAAGGGATTCTTAAAAGTATTATAAAACCTATAGGGAACTCTAGAACTTATCGAAATCTATCCGGAACTACCATAAAAAATTTATTTTTTCAAAAATGGGGGGCGCCGTGAAGTTAGCCCCCCCATTTTTAAAATAATGTTGTCACCACTTTAAAAATGACGGAACTCTTTTTAAAAACTACAGAGAACTCTAGAACTCTTTCTGGGGAATCCAGAACTCTAATAAAATTTTCCGAATTTTGAAAAAGGGGGTCCAACTTCACAGACATGGGATTGCTCTATATAGGACCAGTGAAAACCCCATCCAAATCCGTCCAGTAGTTTCAGAGAAAATCGCGGACATACATACTAGGCCGAGAGCTGGCTACGAAAATACCAACGTCATTTATTTAAGAAAATTTTCAACCTCAAACGATAGTGGCAATATTGCAAATTAAGAAAGCGCAAATCTGGCTGCTGGCCGCTGGTGCGTTTAGCGGGGGCGTACGCCCTTAGCTGTAAAATATCGAGGGTAAAAAACGTCATAACTGTATGGCTAAAAAATTTTTGCTTGTACTATATAATATTGTAAAGTACTTGCAAATGTTGCCAGACCTGTAGGTGAGGTCTAAAGTATTGCCAAATCAGGGTATAACTGGTTAAGACTTAATAACAATCACGTTATTTCTGTAAAGTTGAAATTTTTTTTGCTTATTGTATACGTGTTTAATAATCTGTATATGAAATGACAGACAAAAATCTCGGGTCTAACACCGTGCCAGACGTTGCCAAAAATCTCAGTATCTACGTTTCATATTTTATTTACAGATGAAAACATAGAAATTGAGAGTCAAAGTGGCGACGAAGACAGTGATGATCGATCGATCATGATGATGATGATGATGAAAATGAACCTAATAATAGCGATGACGGTGATGACTGTGAAGCACTTGATGATAATTTATTCGAGATTTTCGGCGACGTCTGGCACGGTGTTAGACCCGAGATTTTTGTCTGTCATTTCATACAGATTATTAAACACGTATACAATAAGCAAAAAAAATTTCAATTTTACAGAAATGACGTGATTGTTATTAAGTCTTAACCAGTTATACCCTGATCTGGCAATACTTTAGACCCCACCTACAGGTCTGGCAACATTTGCAAGTACTTTACAATATTATATAGTACAAGCAAAAAAATTTTTAGCCGTACAGTTATGACGTTTTTTATCCTCGATATTTTACAGCTAAGGGCGTACGCCCCCGCTAAACGCACCAGCGGCCAGCAGCTAGATTTGCGCTTTCTTAATTTGCAACATTGCCGCTATCGTTTGAGGTTGAAAATTTCTTTAAATAAATTACGTTGGTATTTTCGTAGCCTTCAGCTCTCGGTCTATACATACTCACCGAATGCAGAACCTCCTTTTTGAAGTCGGTTAATAAAAATTAAATTTTATTTCTAGTTTTTATGATACAATAATACGGATGCAATATAAGAAATAAACTGTAAATGATGAACATGGTGAGCGTTTTCACCAAGATATTTCGCCAATGGAAAAGATATAACAGAGAAAGAGTTTTGCCATGTTAGCAAACTACTGTTCGGCTTTAGTCAGAAATATTTCAGAAGTAGCTTACAAGTGACAAATCAAGCAAAAGAACTCAAATTAAGTTTTAAATAACTTAGACTAGCAAGATTTGTTCAATAATAAATTATTTTTTAGTCAATAAATTGTGTGGAGAAAACAAATACAAAAGAACTCTTTAGAAGATAATTGAGTTTATATTATCTTCAGTATCTTAAATATACATTTTTTTATTATTATGTATAATCTATGTTTCTTGAACTGAAGTTAAGTAATGTTTTTCATGCTTATACTTGGTCTATTTAAGTGTAAATAAATGGAATTATTTTAAAATAAACTTAATAGGATACAAATTTTTATAATTGTGTCTTACATAAGCGTCAAAGAATCTTGAAACACGAAAGATAATAGGAAAATAGATAAAGCCCCTTGCACAATAGGCGATAGCGATAGTAATAGCGACAGCGATAAAAGTATATAGCTTTGTCGGCAACCTTGTCGCTGTCGCTATCGCTATCGCTATCGCCTATTGTGCAAGGGGCTTAAGGAATAGAAAAAAGATAGGAACATAAATTTGCAGTCAATATATATATATATATATATATTATATATATATGTCAAATATATCGAATTTAATAATCTATTTTATTGAAATTACATGGATTTGTCCCGTATTTCTATTAATATTTTTTAATTGCGTTTTAATTTTAATTATTATATTTATGGTGCGACCTAATTTAAAAAAATCCGGAAAAATTTCTTATTTTTAATATTGGTTTACATATTCTTATTTTTTATTTTTATTTTGAATTATCCTGATTGAATAGCAACATAATCGATTTAATAATGATTGAATATACACGGTTGGAAAATTTATGTTAAATATAACATAAATCACATGTCCCAAACTGTCTATTCAAATTTTTGTGTTAATTTAACATAATATGAATGTGTTAAATGGTAGCACCTATACTAGGGTAAACTTGGATAAGATAGCCATAGAGGAAAGATGGCCAACACATGTTCATTTCATGTTTTATAGGCGAGCTAGATTGAAAGAAAATATGTTGGCCATTTTACCCGAGTTTATCCTATCTTAATATTTCAACAGAAAAGAAATGTAATTTTGATCATAATTTGAAGTTAATTGTGTGTACAATTAATATATAACTTTTATGTTAAATCTTATGTTGAATTATCCCCACTTCTGTTATAGAGTAAAATCAACCCTCTTTGGTAAGACTTCCGAATAGCCCCTACCTCCGAATTTGATGAAACTTGCAGGAGTTGTTGACTATTAGAGGACACGTTTATACCATAAAGGATTTTGTACGGAAACAAATAGGAACGGAGAAATTGGCGTCAAAAATTCAAAATTTGGTAAATGTCTACAATTAGGGCCTCAACGAGAAATCAATTGAAAAGAGGTAAATTCTATGTCTATTTGCTCCTCGAATCCAAAACTGTTGATAAAATTTAAGGGTCGCTTGTTTTTTTTAAGATATCGTTAAGAAAATGAGAACCGTGAAATATATCAAAGTACATGTATGGACGGGGGGGGGCTTCGCCCCTCCTGCACCCCCTATTGTGTGAGTAAACCTAGGAGTGTAGGCGGGGGGGGCTTCGCCCACCCCTCCACACCCCTCATGGACACGCCTTTGGCGTGCCCGGGTAGGAAATGTATTTTGCTTTAAGCATAAGCGGGGGGGTGCTTCGCCCCCCCCTGCACCCCCTTGTGCGTGCCCAAAAAAACTTTAAACAGTTAAATACTTTTAAAGCGCGTCATCTAACCTATGTAGTGTTTTTTTCTCATTTTCTTAACGATATCTTAAAAAATACAAGCGACCCTCAAATTTTATCAACAGTTTTGGATTCGAGGAGCAAAAATACATAAAATTT
This sequence comes from Temnothorax americanus, assembly GCF_048541705.1. Taxonomy (NCBI): domain Eukaryota; kingdom Metazoa; phylum Arthropoda; class Insecta; order Hymenoptera; family Formicidae; genus Temnothorax; species Temnothorax americanus. Next base: position 413,314 of record NW_027509688.1, on the reverse strand, counting down.
ACCTCTTTTTAATTGATTTCTCGTTGGGGCCCTAATTGTAGACATTTACCAAATTTTGAATTATTGACGCCAATTTTTCCGTTCCTATTTGAATGTATGTATGTATGTATGTATGAACATGTCCTCTAATAGTCAACAACTCCTGCAAGTTTCATCAAATTTGGAGGTAGGGGCTATTCGGAAGTTGAACCCCCTTTTTTTCTGTAAATTTTTATTTCCACTTCTGTTATTAGTTCAGTTAAAGTAGGAAAAATGACAGAAATAATTCCAAAAGGTCTGAAATTTGGTAGAGATGTTCGTTTAGGCTTACTAATGAACGTCTAAAAAGTCCTTAAAAATTGAAAGTGAGCTGTCGCCGCCATTTTAAAAAATAGGTGCATATTTTCAGTTTTTCGCATAAATCTCGTAAAATTATTATGATTATTATTATTACTTTTTTGCATATATTTCGTAAAATATTGACTTTATTGAAAAAATATAGTGATTAACGAAATAAAAGCTTATTAAATTGTCTACAAAAAAGGTATAATTCAATGTTTTAATAACTATAGTTTTCGAGAAAATGGGCTGCAAATGTTGCGTGATAGCTAGTGAGCTCCAAACACATTCTATATTCTATATTATACATGGAAACCCCTATTTTTTTATACCATCTTTTTCTACTAATTAATTTGCACAACTTTTGTCAGATAAAAATTGAAAGGTTGCAAGGGAACCATAATATTAGTAATATTTGTTTGACCTTAGGTATAGGCGTTAAGATTATGTACATAAAGGTCACTTTTAATTTTTTTAATGAAACAGTATATTTTTGAGACCAAATTAAGTAAAAAAAAGTCCTGTACATATTTCATCCCTCCAACAAACAGTTATCGAAATATCGTATTGCAAAAGTTACCAAGTTTTCCTTGAATATCTAAAAAAATATTAGGCAAATAAGAAAATATTTCCCACAAAAACTGTTCAAATTAATTAGTAGAAAAAGATGGCACAATAAAAATAAGGGTTTTCATGTATAATATAGAAAGTGTTTGAAGCTCACTAACTACTCACGCGACATTCGCAGCCCATGTTCTTGAAAACTATTATAGTTATTAAAACATTGAATAATACCTTTTTTATAGACAATTTAATAAGCTTTAATTTCGATAATAGGTATTTTTTCAAGAAAGTAAATATTTTACTGAGATATATGCGAAAAATCGAAAAAATGCACCTATTTTTCAAGATGGCAACGAACGCTTACTTTCAACTTTTTAGGATTTTTTAGATTTTTACTAGTAAGTCTAAATGAATAGGGGAAACCGGGGCTCGCTGGCACAAGGGGCAAGGGCAATACGTTCCGTTTATGTATTCATAGTGAAAGAAACAATGGAAAAGTAATCACAAAATATCTCTTTTATGACATAGATACTTTTCTCGAAGTTTTATTTAAATCAACAAGTATTCTCTTCTAAATGTCGTAGGTATTGTTGTCACTTTTCCGCGATGCCGATTGGTTTTCTTGCTGCGCTTATACTTCATTTGCAGCTGTCATTGTATATATTTTGACAGTTGTGTGTATCAAGGGTTAATAGTGTAATAGTAATAGCATAATGTTAAAGCTAAATAGCGCGCGCGAAGCGCGCGTCTGTAGTGTCTAGTTACAATAAAAAAAAAAGAGGAAACTGATTCAAGAGGTGGTAAGTAAATTTTTGAGCGTTTCAAAATATTGTATTAATGTTCTTCAGCTTGAGAAGTAAATCAAAGTGGCGTATTATTATAGTTGAAAGAAAAGTTTCTGCTACTATACGACATGTTATTTTGAGAAACAATAGTAATTTATTGTTATAAAATGACTGAAATCAAACGTGTGTGTAGGGATGAGGGATAATATGTTGGCTCATATTAAGGATCTCTTATTTTAGCTTGTTGTTGTTGTACGCGTGAGACCTGTGTGAGTATGTGATTTGCTACCTATACAATGCTGATAGAAGCTAGATATATATTTATATTAATATTTTTATATTGAAGAAAGCTACATCTAAAATAGTTTACAATTGTTTTTCTGCAACAGGATTTTGCTATTCGATTATTACAAAATAATTTTAAAAGATACAATCTTTATCAAGAAGTACATATCTGTTACTCGTTTTATGTTTCTATTACATTTTTATTTTAACATGAACTTTTGTCGCATAGCCAACTTACTCTACTATCGGGGCAAATTGGCTACGATGCAGCACGTTCGTATTTCACTTATTACCAAGAGCTATACAGTATACAGGAACGTTTCAGGCATGAAAATGTAAAGAAAGGTTTTTTCTATCATATTAGTACTGTTTAATCATAAAAATTAGTTGCTTTTATAAAAACTCAAATGCCGAAATTGTGAAAACTGTGCCAACGATCCCCGGTCTCCCCTATTTCTATCAAGTTTCAAAACTTTTAGAATTATTTTTGTCATTTGCTTTAATCGGACCTATTTTGACTAGTCCATATACATAGAGTAAAATCAACATTCTTTTTCTGTAAATTTTAACACATTTAATAAATTATACGTTCAAATTGTATTACTTTTAACATATTTTTAAAATTATTTTTATAATTTTACATTTTATATTTGTTAAGTTCAATTAACATAGCAGACATATGTTAAATCTACACTTATAAGTATGTGTTGATTACTTTACACAAAAACTTTAACCAGCGCAGATTTTTCACAAAAATACAAAAATTTGCCAATAGTGTGCTGATGCGACGATATACGAGATGTGATCAAAAAGTTTGTGGAAAAAATTTTTTTTCTACCGACGTGGCAACACTGTAGGTTTCTATAGTGGTTTGGCGTCTAAGGGGAAGCCTTACCGCGCAAAAAAACTGCGTTCACAAATACTGGCACAGAAAAGTACGTATGCACTCGATTATGACCAAATTTGCACTGATGACTTGTAAGGCTTCCCCTTAATTAGACGCCAAACCACCATAGAAGCCTACAGTGTTGCCACGTCGGCAAAAAAAATTTTTTCCACGAACTTTTTGATCACACCTAGTATTTAAAATAGTCTACTTTTAGAACATATTATTTTACAATGTATTAAAACAAACTAGTTCTATATATCAATAATCGTGTTGTATAGAAAAAATATTTGAAAAATGAAATCTAGAATGGCACAAATAGCCAATGAATACAGTCACGTCCCGATTAAATATTATAAGACGCGTTCAATCGGCCGCCAGTTGCTCGATTCAATTTAAGGTATTCCTTTCATGACACCAAAGTCTTAAGAATTAACTAATTTTTTGGTACGAGAAAGTTAAAATGCATATCTATACGCCAGAAGAAAATTAAACCACATTACCGAGCATATAAAGAAGAATTATGACTTTGAAAATTCGATATTTTATATGTGACGTTATCGAAAAAGTCTATTTTCCACATTTCAATGTAATAATTTGTTTATCAAATATCTTAAAATATTAAATATTAACTGCGCTACATATTCGCTAAACTCTATACTTTCGATAGTGCCGATAAAAATACAGAGTCACCGAATATTTAAACAAAATATTTATGTTAAAAGTTTACTTGAAATGTGGTTTATAGATAAATATTTTTAATGGCGACTTTCAAGGAATTATTTGGCAACGCTGCAAGCTGTGCGCTCATATGTCACACTTCAGTTCATCACGTACGGTTTATTATCAACTTTTATTTTCACAAATTGTCCCTTATTTTTGCCCACATTACTCCTCACTTTATGTTTCTTATCACTCATTATTATTATAAAATCTTTCTTTGATAAAAAGAAAATGTCACAATATTCTTTGATTAATGAAATTGACACTTACATTGACACTTTTGTTATCAACTTCACATTTTACAATCGGCTCCCTGAAAATCGCAGCGTTGCCATATTGTTCTGACAGTAAAATTTACCAAAAAATGAAAAATTTCTAAATACACATAATAATTTTACTTTTTTTTTATAATTAAACATAATAATCACGTATAACTTGATTTTATATAAGTTGAATGCAATATACAAGAGTTTGCTGAGGCCCTGCTTAAGCGCCTACAAAATACGCTCCTCCGTAAAAGGAATACCTTAAGCGCTCACTAATTGCCAATCTGCGATAAATAACCATCGGTTATAATTTGTTTAATGCGGGAATATTGTGTATTTTAATTTTTCAGCTGTAGCAAATTTATCGAAAACAATTATCTTAATTTGTAGAACAGTTAATAACAAAAATTGTTTGTTAAAGACAAATTGTTTACGTCATAAATTTAATTTATTTTTATCTACGAATATTCACACACATGCACATAATTAGAAAAACACTTGCATATCATATTTGCATATAAATTATATTTTATTGTTATTGTATCTATATTGAAAGAACGTTGGTCGAAGAAAATGTTCCTCATGTTCCTATGGTGTGTTTCATCGTGTCATATTACCTATAAATGTACGCAAAACGGTCTTATTGCGATTCAATGTTACGGCATCCTTATATTTAAAATGCTCTTTAATTGTAAAAAATTGATTAAATTCAATGTTTTTACGCTTTAATTATTTTATCTTTCTGCGTTTGTGTTCCGCCATAATAATTATTTATTGAGACATTAAAAACATTATTTTATATTTTAGTGTTTTTGAAAAATGAAATTATATAATTGACCTAACTAATTGCTATCAGATTTCTGGAAAAATATTTATAAAAGAATTATTAAATATCTGCAGAAAGTAAATGAATACCTCTTTGAGCATTTAATAATTTAATAGGTGAGAAGTTTTTTGTTGTAACTCGTTAACTATATGCATAATAGGCAAAAATATTTCAGATAAATGTTATCAGGCTTAATAAAAGCTATGTAATACTTTATATGGGATACCCTGTACATTAACGTAAGAAATGTATAAAAAAGACCGGGGCTAAATGACTTCAGGGGTATGTTATTTATGTACTTTTCTTATTTATCTTGAGATGAACAATCCGAACAATGAATACAAAATCGCTAAACAATCCTTTTAGAATACAGATACTCTTTTCCCAATTTCATTAAAATCAGAATAATATTACAATTAAGAAATAAAAGAAACTGATTTAGTAATATATAGCAAAGTAAATTTTCAAGCCTCTCGAAATATATATATTAATTATTTTTATATTAATACTCCATTGTGAGTGATTAAAGTTAAGCAACCTGTTATATGGAATAAAGTTTCTTATAAGTATATTATGATACCTATACTGTTTCGGATAATAAATCCAATTTTTATTCATGATTGAAATAGAACAACCAGGATAAGGTTGGCTCATAATTAGCGACGTGGCGCCTAAGCGACTGCGCCTAGTAGGTATAATTTAGTACATGAATAATGACATCCTAACTTTGTCCTAATCATGAAATCTAATTTATGTTGACGTAACTAAAAAACAAAAAATATTACATTGAACATTCTAACTACTGAAAATATGTCTTTGCATTTTCTTTTAAAGTAAAATAACTACAGGAAAGCTTATTTATTACAAAATAGCTTTGCTTAATAAAATTATATTCAAGGTGCAGATTATGTTTATTTTACATGATGGCTTTCTCACATTGCGCTATTAGGCAACTGAACTCCGATACTAAGGCCACGTTGCTGCATGTACATATGTGTGTGTTCATATTTTGATTATTACAAAACAAAATATATGTTATCACTTATCACAAAATATCTCTTTTATGACATATGAAAAGTTATCACAAAATATATCTTTTATGACATAGGTACTTTTCCCAAAGTTTTATTTAAATCAAACAAGTATTATTTACAATAAAAAAAAGAGAAAGCTCTGATTCGAGAGATAGGGCAAGTAAATTTTCGAGCGTTTCAAAATATCGTATTAATAAAAACAAAATAAAAAGCTTCCTTCGCCAGTAAATAAATTCAAAACAGTGTGAGTTTAAATATATTAATTATTTGGCCAGTTAAGTCGAACAAAAACGACTTCTGTATCGTATTAATGTGCTTCAGCTTGAGAAGTAAATCAAAGTGACGTATTATTAGTTAAAAGAAAAGTTTCTGTTACTATACGACATGTTATTTTGTGGAACAACAGTAATTTATTGTATTAAAAAAAGGGTGCAAATTACAAACTTGCACATTGCTCCCTCATTATTACAGCTCGCTACCATTGCTCCTATTTTATTTCGCTTATAAAGCTTCTTGAGGAAGCTTTTATTTTATTTAATGTATAATTATTAGTATTTATTTTTTTGATTTCCTCATAGAGGAAGCTTTGTGAGCAAAGGGTTCTACTTGCACACTTAAAAACTATAAAGAAGCAATGTGCAATTTCTCAATATTTGCGGAAGTTAGAGTAAATTTACCGAAATTTCTATAACTCCAGAACTAATCAACCAAATCTTAACGATTTATATATGAAATAAGGGTAGAAAAGACTGAAAAATATAATAAAATTAGAAATAGATCGATATCTCCAAATTTGCGGAAATTAAAGCATAAACAAACATTTCTGCAAATTCAAAATTTTATTAAAAAAGAACCCTTTGATTATTAGCAATTTTTATTAATTCTATTATATTCTTCAGTTTTTTCTACCCCTATTTCATATATAATTTGTTAAGATTTGGTTGATTAGTTCTGGAGTTATAGAAATTTCGGTAAATTTGGCACATACATACATATATACATACATACACACACACACATACATACATACAGACATTTTTTAAAACGGCAATTTTTCGACGTTTTAGAACACTCTAAACACATTCAGAAAAACAAAAAAAAATTTTTTTTTTTTAACAAAGCTTCCTTTATGAGGAAGCAAAATGACTGAAATCAAACGTAATAGGATATGTTGGCTCATATTAAGACACGCTTAGCTTGACCTGTTATTGCCGCGCGCGTGAGACCTGTGTGAGTATGTGATTTGCTACCTACAATGCTGATAGAAGCTAGATATATATTTATATTAATATTTTTATATTGAAGAAAGCTACATTTAAAATAACTTACAATTGTTTTCCTGCAACAGCATTTTGCTATCATTACAAAATAATTTTAAAAGATACAATCTTTATCAAGAAGTACATATCTGCTACCCGTTTTGTATTTCTATTACGTTTTCATTACATTAACATGGATTTTTTTGCATAGCCAACTCACCCTACTATCGAGGCAAGTTGACAATGCAGCACGTTCGTATTTCACTTATTACAAAGAAACTATACAGTATACAGGAGCGTTCCTTGCATGAAAACGTAGAGAAAGGTTCTCTATCATATTAGTGCTGTTTAATCATGATAATTATAGTTATTTAAAAACTTAAATGCCGAAATTGTGAAAACTGTGCCAACGAGCCCTGATCTCCACTAATAAGATCGTGATTGGCATTAACACATACACGAAAAAAAGAAGTGTCAAATCAACACTGATATAATAGAAATGAAATTGTTTGTTCCGCCAATAATGATTAAACCAAAAAAGTTTATTATTCTCGACTACAATTAGCAATACGCCGTAATTGAAACGTAACGACGTTTCGACCCTTAAAGGATTGGGTTTTTCTCAAGCAATCTGGTATAAAACTAATCTTTGTCACGACTTACACATCTGCGTTTACGAAAATTTTTGCCGAAATGATCATAAAATTAATCGATGTATAAGTCGGTGATAGCAGAGAATGTGTTTTATAAGGAGAGTGTGACCACGTACCCTGATGAAATGCTGTTGTTAATGCCCACAGAAGAATTTCGGAGCAAGACATTATCGCGGAGCGATAACCAAAACGCGTGTTTACATGTCGGAGTTGAGAGGCGTACTTCTCAACACTGATATACTTGTATATATGCAAAAATATATAATCTTAAAATGAGATTATATTGCGTTAAACGAAGAAAACTTGCTTGAATAAAGTCATTTATATGTGTGTGTGAAGCTAGCGTCTCATTTTGCGGAAATTCACACATTATTGAGAGTTCTGACTTTTTTTCAATAGTTCTAGAGTTCCTGCTAGTTTAAACAAATAGTTCTGGCTTTTAAAGCCAAAAAACGCGTCAGTACAAACTGAGACGCTAGGTTCACGCAACGTCTCACTTTGTCCTACACAAGTTCCACTACTGTATCTCATCAGATTTTGCGAGATCTATAGTTCTATAACAGTTCTATAAAGAGATCTGCCATATAAAAGCAAAAAAATTAATTATAAAGTACTAAAAAAAATTACAATGTAACGAGTATACCGAGTTGAGACTCCAGTTGAAATCTCGGAGTTTCGGTTTATGTAAAATATTTTTCGAGTAGTTCTGAGCATACTGAAGCATTTTTTAAAGAGTTCCGAGCGTTAGAATATTTGTGTTATATTGTAAAAAATTAATATTAACCGAAAAGTAATCATGACGGAAAACGATGAAACGCTAAGCGAAATCTCGGAGTTCCGGTTTATATAAAATATTTTTCGAGTAGTTCTGAACATATAAAAGCATTTTCCACAGAGTTCCGGGCATTGGCATTGTTGTATAATTTGTAAATAAATTAATAACGCTTGAAAGTCAGGAATTTATCGAAAATTGGTGAGACGCTGTAGGAAATCTCGGAGTTCTGGCTTATATAAAATATTTTTTGTATAGTTCTAAATATATAAAAACAATTTCTAAAGAGTTCCCGACTTTCGAGCGTTATTAATTTATTTAAAAATTTTACAACATTGCCAATGCCCAGAACTCTTTAGAAATTGCTTTTATATGTTCAAAACTATACGAAAAATATTTTATATAAGCCAGAACTCCGAGATTTCCTACAGCGTCTCACCCATATACCCGTAAATGCGTCTTTCTCGGGCGATAAAAATTATTTAAAAAATGATTAAATAATGTTTATCGCCAGAACTCTTTAGAAATTACTTTTATATATTTAGAACTATACGAAAAATATTTTATATAAGCCAGAACTCCGAGATTTCCTACAGCGTCTCACCTATTTTCGATAAATTCCTGACTTTCGAGTGTTATTAATTTATTTACAAATTATACAACAATGCCAATGCCCGGAACTCTTTGGAAAATGCTTCTATATGTTCAGAACTATCCGAAAAATTATATAAACAGGAACTCCGAGATTTCGCTTAGCGTTTCATCGTTTTCCGTCATGATTACTTTTCGGTTAATATTAATTTTTTAAAATATAACAAATATTCTAACGTTCGGAACTCTTTAAAAAATGCTTCAATATGCTCAGAAAACTACTCGAGAAATATTTTACATAAACCGGAACTCCGAGATTTCAACTGGCGTCTCAACTCGGTATACTCGTTACATTGTAATTTTTTTTAGTACCTTATAATTAATTTTTTTGCTTTTATATGGCAGAACTCTTTATAGAACTGTTATAGAACTATAGATCTCGCAAAATCTGATGAGATACAGTAGTGGAACTTGTGTAGGACAAAGTGAGACGCTGCGTGAACCTAGCGTCTCAGTTTGTACGCTGACGCGTTTTTTGGGCTTTAAAAGCCAGAACTATTTGTTTAAACTAGCAGGAACTCTAAAACTATTGAAAAGAAAGTCAGAACTCTCAATAATTTGTGAGTTTCCGCAAAATGAGACGCTAGCTTTACACACACCATTTATATAGTTAAACGAAGTTTTATATAGTTTAATTAAGAAAAAAAGTTGAAATAAAAAGTTAAAATTTTTATAAGAAGATTATATATTCTTGCGTATACATATACAAGTATATCAATGTTGATTTGATACTTCTTTTTTTCAGTGTAGAAGAAGTGTCTGTCATGTTTGTACAGTCAGTTATAACAATTAGTTATTTGAGAATATGTAACTTCAAAATTCTAAAATATAGGGCATTTAGCTTTGATCTCCCCTATTATGGAAGTTTTTATTCGTATAAATAAAATCAATTTTGCATATTGTTAGAGATTTTATGATATATTTAGATTTTATTTTCATTGCTAATTTTTCTAGTTGCTAATTTTATATCGCGCTAGCTTAGTTGTACTTTTTTCATTGCATTCATTACATATACATATACTCTCTCAGGTCGATATCAAGATATTCGTTTTCTTCATAGCTGGTTTCTTTGTCTGTCTATGTATAATACTTTTTAATCTGAAACGCTTACACCATTGTGTTTCCAACGAAGATTGCCAATCACATGAATAATTTGTTAATTCTTTAATAATAAAAATAACTTTCAAAAAGAAGACAAAGAAAAAATATCGTTTGTCAAACAGCATATACATTTGTTAAAAAACAAGAAAGTATTAATTTTTTACATATTTTATTAGTCGAATTAAATAAAGTATTTTGATTTATAATCACTGGCGGACTAAACTACTTTTCAGTTTAATTTTGATATTGAAATTATTAGATAGTTAAAATCTTACTATCAAGAATAGCTTGTCAGATATTAAAGCACAAACAATTTTAAATAAAAAATTTTTTTAATTTGAAGCTTATTATTATTTTATACATATAGGTCCTAGTATTATTTGTCAATTTGGACTTTGTATGTTTATCATAATATCTCCATTTATACAGCGTAAAAAGTGATGATGAAGACATTCTCGTTACATAATAGGAACCCTAGCTACCGAGTAAATTTAATAGAAATTTGATCGATTCAGACTTTATTAAGAATTTAAGACAATATTATATATAGGGTATAGGGTAAACTCGGGTAAGATGGCCATACAAGAAAGATGGTCAACCCATGTTCATTCGATGTTTCATGGCGAGCTAGACTGAAAGATCATAAGTTGGCCATCTTTCCTGTATACACTGAAAAAAATACTTAGATCCAAGAAATTATTAAATTAAGTAAAACGTACTTGAATTATAAGTAAAAATATCTCATTCTAAATATATATATATATATATATATATATATATATATATATATAAATATGTGATTATATTAAGTAAATAAGCCATTGGTACTATGTGAAACAATATTTTCTTGGATCTAAGTATTTTTTTCAGTGTAGGCCATCCCTGAGTTTACCCCAATAGGGTATGATATAGCAATTTATTTATGTTATTAATATTTACCGCATATATATTAATTGGGAGTATCGACTGTGTTTCTCGATTTCTAAACTCATATCTTTCGATTTCGTAAGAGTGTTCCTTGCTAAATCCTCGTTTTTAATATCATATTTTCTTGAAAATTGCATATATGACAAAATTTGTACAATTTACATTGAAATAATATGTAATTTGTATACGTGAGCACAGACTCGAAATAGGACGAGTAAAAAATGATAAGAGAACGGGTGGGTTGGTTGCATAACCCAGGAAACCATCTAAATAATATTTCTTCAAGAAGAAGAACCAAGTTGCGAGAGTCGCGCGCAAGTTTTAACGAGATGGCGGAACGAGTTTAGTTCACAGCGAGGAAAAGAAAAACGACGAGGCCGACGACGACGGCAGCAAGAACGATATTTCTTCGTCGTTCGTTCGCCTTTCTCTTCACTCTCACGTTTCACCCACAGTCTTGGGCCGATCGTACTATTTTTCTTATCTCTTTTTTTCTTCTAACTCTCCATTTACCTGCAATCCAATGTGAATCGCGAATACGGATTTAATATCGTCTAAGAAATGGAGATAAAGGAGAAACAAGTGATGAAAAATGACTCGTTGAATAAAGTAACGGTATTGCATACGTTGAGATGCCATTAAATATTTAATTAACGATTATTCTGTTGAACGGAAGTAATTAATTTTCGGCATGTTTGCAGTAATTCGCTAGTGGACCACGAGTGACCATGCTCATGCGACGAGCGTGTAAACATAAAATAAATTTTACGATAAACAGTCGCCGAATTAGGCGTAATAAAATGATTAATGACGTAGAAGTTTGGTTTATATGTAACAGTACCTGTCCCGTTCTGCCAAATCAAATTGCGACAAGCGGTTATTTAAATTTCTATTTGACATTGTCTAATTCTTTCGGCCATGATACTTTAATAACAGTAAAATAAAGACAGATGGAATATACTATAGCTACACTGACGATCGATAGCCAAGCGTGTTTCTTCAAAGGAAAATTCCTGACGCTATTAAATCCAATTTTAAAACTTTTATTCTCCCTACCACGGCAAATTTATTTTTCTTCTCCTTTGTGAAGGGGAATAAATTGCTAAAAGGATTCCGAACAATATAACGCTATTTATCATCCATCAAGGGACGTTGGAAGGTTGATTCTTTGATTCCACTTCCACATCGATTTCTCCTTTTCTTCGAAAAAGTTCTTTTCCCGAAACTTTTCATCTCCATTGTTCCTTTAATCGTTTCACATACAGAGATATACAACAACTAAAAGTAAAACCTTTTGATCGCTGACTAATAACAGCAATACGCTAATGAAGAAAAGTAAATCTGCAAACATAACATTTCAAAAAGAATGGAAGATATAAAGTTTTGCTTTCTACGAAACTTGTATAACAAAATTGAATCCAGTTCATGAACGTGATTTTCGTTTGTTTTAGACATTTCACACACCGAGCTTCGGTGACGAGGACTTTGACATACCAACAATTCATCCTCATTCGCATCAGCAACAGCAGCAACATCATCAACAACATGACTCCATGCAAGCGTACCAATCACAGGTATGCTTCCACTCGACAACGTTAAAATGAACATATTCTGTTATGCGTTGACCGAATAGAACAACATTCAAGTTGTCCTAAGATTATATATACACTGTTGGAAATTTTTTGGCGTTTTGTTAAAAAAAGTCCTTGTTAAAATTTTTGTGTAAAATAATCAACACAATACATGTGTAGATTTAACATATGCCTGCTCTGTTAATTGGACTTAACAAATTTAAAATGTAAAATTATTAAAATAATTTAAAAAATATGTTGAAGTAACACAATTTGAATGTATTTATTAAATGTGTTAAAATTTACAGAAGAAGAATGTTGATTTTACTTTATAACAGAAGCGGGAATAAAAATTTACAGAAAAAGAGTGTTGATTTTATCTTACAATCTGAACTTTAACATAAAAGTTATGTTAATTGTACACATAATTAACCTCAAATTACGATCAGAACTACATTTCCTTTTTGTTGAAATATTTTAACATAGTATCGGTGTTACCATTTAACACATCCATATTAGGTTAAATTAACACAAATTTTCCATCTGTGTGTGTGTGTGCGCGCGCGCGCGCGCGTGCGTGCGTGTGTGTGTGTGTGTGTGTGTGTGTGTGTGTGTGTGTGTGTGTGTGTGTGTGTGTGTGTGTGTGTGTGTGTGTGTGTGTGTGTGTGTGTGTGTGTGTGTGTGTGTGTGTGTGTGTGTGTGTGTGTGTGTGTTTTATATATATATATATATATATATATATATCTTTTTCCTTCTTTTTTTGAATCGTATAACAATAATCTTTAATGCATTTCTCTCTCTCTCTCTCTCTCTCTCTCTCTCTCTCTCTCTCTCTCTCTCTCTCTCTCCCTCTTCTTCTCTCCCTCTCTCTTTCTCTCCCTCTCTCTCTCTCTCTTTCTCTCCCTCCCCCTCATCTTTTCTCTCACTCCCTCCTCACCCTCTTTCCCTCTTCACCTCTCCCTCTCTTCCTCTCTTACCCTCTCCCTCTCCCTCTTTTGCTCCCTGTCCCTCTCCCTCTCCTTCTCCCTCTCTCTCCTCTCTCTCTCTCTCTCTCTCTCTCTCTCTCTCTCTTTCTCTTTTTCTTTTTCTCTAAATACAATTCTTTAAAATTCGATTAATTATTTCCCGAAAAATTCGTCAAACTTCTGATACCGCTTTCCAAAAAGATTGGTAACGAAAAATTATATACTTGATGGCACTCCCTGGGAAATTCAACCCCTACTTTATGTAGAATTCTTTGAAATTCAGTCTTTCGAAACCGGTTTTTAAAAAGATCGGTAATAAAAAATAGTACACTTTATAGCACTCCCTGGGAAATTCTACCCTTACTTCATGTATAATTCTTTGACATTTAATCAATTATTTCCCGAAAAATTGGAAGAATTAAAAAAACCGGTTTCCAAAAAGATTGGTAACAAAAACTATACACATCATGGCGCTCCCCGTAAAATTCTATCCCTACTTTATATACAATTCTTTCAAATTCGGTCAATTAATTCCCGAAAGATTGAAAAAATTTTGATACCGGCTTCCAAAAGATTGGTAACGAAAAATTATACACTTCATAGCACTCCCCGGAAAATTCTACCCTTGTTTGATCTACAATTCTTTGAAATTCGGTGAATTATTTCCCGAAAAATTAGAAGAATTAGAAAAACCGGTTTCTAGAAAATCGGTAACAAAAAACTATACACATATTGGTACTCCCCGGAAAATTCTACCCTTATTTCATATACTTTTGGTAAAAATTCGGTTCAGGGATTTGGGCTGGGCGTTGATGAGTCAGTGAGTCAGTCAGTCAAGACATCTTCCTTTATATATATAGATGATATATATATATGATATATATATGATATATATATATATATATATATATATATATATATATATATACTAGCTGGTTACCCGGGCTTCGCCCCGGAGGACATATGTAAAAAAACCGGTTTCCAGAAGGATCGGTAACAAAAACTATACACATCATGGCGCTCCCCGTAAAATTCTACCCCTACTTTATATACAATTCTTTAAGATTCGGCCAATAAATTCCCGAAAAATTGAAAAAATTTTCGTACCGGTTTCCAAAATGATCGGTAACGAAAAATTATACACTTTATAGCACTCCCCGGAAAATTCTACCTCTGTTTCATATACCCTTGATAAAAATTCGGTCCACTAACGAATGAGTAGTTCGCGTTCAGACAGACAGACAGACAGACAGACAGACAAACGTCCGGTACTTATATATATAGATATATATATGATAGAAGTTTCAAATTAAATTTTGACATACCTAACCGTCTTATGCTAACTTTGTATTAACATCTCTCCCTCAAAATTTTTAGTTTGGCTTTTTTTGTATATTTCTACTAGGGATGGATTCAAGTTCAATACTCAAGTAGCAAGCTAAGGTTATTTGTCGTCAAAATGACGTTTTTGGCGACATCTTGACGTTGAAATTGCGACAAATTGCTTTGGAGCGGACTTAAAAATCCAAGTCAAATCCAATAATTAAGTTTCTAAGTTTCGAGTGATATTCTTATAAGAAATAATATTTCATATACATTATACTTGCGAAATAATCGATCCCGATTAGTTAGTTTCGAATTTTAGAATGAGTACCTGCTGGATTAATTCACACACAATGTATTTATAAGTGTTTCTATCGTAAAGAATCGAATCTTTTACTACTGTAAAAATGTAAATTTTTAAATAATATCTATTCTTAGTCTATATTTTTAATAATATTTTTTTATGTTTAATTTCAACAATTAATACAATATACTATATAATTATCAAAAAATAATATATTAAAATAATTGTTGCTTTACAAACGTTTTGATTCGAAGGAAATTTTTAGTGAAATACACATACCTACAAGATTCGAACAAGATTTGATCCAAGTTTGAGTCTACATGGAAGTAATAGGGTAACTCCAGTATATACGCTGCAGCTAAGGAAAACTTAATTTATCGAATACTATTTATTATGTTTTTAAGGCAAATCAATTATACCAATAAAAACTTTATACTGTCTACTACTATAAAAAAAATAGAAATATAAAATATTTATTCTTTGTATTTAATCAAAAAAACTTTTAGAAACTCTTGCATTTTTGCCATATACATATCCCAGAGCGGTGGGTTATATAACATTCATGGATGAAATATACGCCTCATAAAAAATTACAAATAATGTTCATAAATAAGGCAATAAAATGTAATAATAATAAGTTATAAAATGTGTGTAAGAAGTTTATTAAGATGTAAGAATGATAAACAAATTATAAAACTGAAAATTTTTAAAAAGAAGATAGAAGAGAGAGAGAGAGAGAGAGAGAGAGAGAGAGTGAGATGCATTAAAGATTATTGTTATACGATCCAAAAAAAAGAAGAAAAAGAACACATAGGAGATTTCAAGTTTTACAAAGTGTCTGTACTATAGCATAAATCCCGCATGCTAACTTGCCGGCGTATATCCTAAATAGGAGGGATATATAAGATATTAAGTTAAACAAAAAATACAAGAACTATGCACTTGTATTTTGCTGTATTCCATTATTTACTATCCCTCTACACTTATATGTATCATGAAATAACCATTAAACCTTTTACATTCTCTACAGTAATCATTTTATGTAGGTCGTATAACACAAGATCGCGCTTTTTACTACGGTGAGAAATCGATTCAACTTACGACAATTTCGTTAATATTAACAGTAAAGAACTAAAATTACAACACAATACTAATATGGCATAAAGGCACATAACAGAATAATTGCGAGCAAGTACATTCATTCCTTTTATTTTTTCTGACATCTGCGGCGTAAAACCCCACGCGGCGTAAATACTGGAGTTACCCTATTCTTGTTTTTCAAGATACTCATAGCAGATTCAACCATTTCGTTCAGATTCGAGTTTACTTGAAAGTATTACTTTATTTTTTGAAGTAGTCATAGAGAGTTCGAAATTACGCCAACTGATTTGAATCTACTTGTAAGATATTTAATTCCATCGTTAATTTCTACATATTTTTTTCTATTTGTTTGATCAATTCATTGAATATTGACTTCCGCAAAACATTAAAAAAATTATAAATCGCATAACAATGCGTAACAATATACATATACGCATACATGCGACCATTGAAAAAACATGAAAAAGAAAAAAAGGAACGACGTCAGAATGATGTATCAGTCATTTAACAACTTCCGCATTCAGGCATTATTCATGTAACGTTCAAGATATTATTTTTAGACGCACGCTCATCGTTTTCTTCTTCTCATTCTGACCTCGAGATAAAAAGAGATAAAGAGATGTTGAAACGCGCAGTAGAAATTCCATGATCTTTATCAACGAGAAAAGCCTCGAGGAAAATAACTAATTTCGCGCGTAATATTCTTTCACAGCAAGACATTATTTTCAAAGATTTTTTTTATATCCATAGTATTTATATTAATTATGGAAAAACATGAATACTCTCTGAATAATAGCGAAGCTACGTGACTTCTTACTATTTTCATAATCTGCATATTTAAGATTAATAAGGATTAAAAGAAATTGATCCGGTTGTTATGGTCAAAGCCCGAAACGCGGCCATTTCTAGCATTGACTGGTCAATTCTGCGGAATGACTGATCAATCCTGAGGAATAACCAAGCGTCTTGATTAAACCAGTTCAGGCTGGGAGTTTGATTAGCTTTATTATGCGGGGGAAGGGGCTCCGCCTGCGGCCCCTCCCCCGCCTATTTGTGCTGTATACTCTTTATACACACATATTAACAAATTACCACAAAACTTTGACCAAGACGCTTAGCCGTTCGGCAGAATTGATTAGTCAATCCTAGGATTGACCGCGTTTCGGGCTTTAACCATAACACCGGTTACAATTAAAATTGTTTTCTATAAATCATGCATTTTTGTTACGTATGGATTAATGTATCACTTACGTTATATATATATATATATATATATATATATATATATGTATACATATATGTGTATATTGTGTATATTTAATTGTTATAGATAATGCAAGGTAGCGGTATGCAACAATCGCCGGATGGTCTGAGTCTGGACGCTGGTGGATTTCAGCAACAGCTCTATCTACAGCAAGAGCATTCGATGCAACCGATCAATGTCAGGTGAGTACGACTCAATTCTTTAAGTTAACGTTAATGATAACGGTATAAATTAGACCTTGATTTTGCGCACAGAATTCATGCATTTTTTAGCCGCGTATCTGTACGAGCGTAATATGCTGAATTCCATGATAAATCCATTAATAGAGAAAATAAAAGGGAGAAAAAAAATTGCTTGCAATAAAATTCTAGCTCGTAATTTTTTAAATTAAGCGAGATAAGGGATAGCAGGGCGATAGTAATTGAAAGAAATTCGAGAGAGAGAGAAAGGGAGAAGCCGGGGAAGGGAGGGAGAGAGGGGAAGAGAGAGAAAGAGTTTCAAAATATCATGTCGTCGTCTTCCTTTATTCTTCGAGCTCGAATGGAGCTCGAACAGAATTCAAACAGATGGCGATGATCGGAAGATACTAAAGCGTAATAAAGCAAGATTAATGAACATCGAACATTCCTAGCTATCTTATATGATCGTTCACCGATGCCAATGACACTATGAAAGCACTCGACTCGTTTACTGCGCGACTAGAAATCATTCCGCTATGATTGAGCATCATTACTCCATTAAGACACGTAAGGCTTTGTTTTCTATGAAAAAGAAGGTCATATCGATTAAGATTGATATGCGGGAATAAGCACGAGTCTGAAATTACGTTTCTTCTCCCAGTACCGAGACTGTTTTGCAACGTTAATAACAATTTACACATTAACTTGGGAAACTCGACGATTCCATTCTGCGAATGGAAAATTATTGAATTAGCGATATACTCTCTTATACGTAGTATATATAGCAAACATCGCGCAAACCGTTGCGTCGCGGCAGGCGTACCGTTGCATAACTCCAAATTATGGAAATTCTACTTACCTCGTTACTGCGCACTGTCCTGCAGCAATTTGAGTAAAGCCAATTTTGATCATTAGCATAGTATGTAGCACGATCACGATCAGAGATCAAGATCTCGTTCGTTTGTACATTGTTCTCGCGAAAATTATTCCCGCTTAATCTCGTAATGCCCAAGATGATCGAACAATAAAGTATAAATTCACCGTTTTGTCTTGTCGTGGCTACGAATGAGGAAGAGGCTCGACAAGATTGACATCGTGATATACGTACGTTAGGTGCGATTCCAATGGAAATCCGTTGCGTTAAGAATTAAGCAAACCGTATCATTCCGTAATAGACTGGAACTTAATCAGCGAGAGATCGGAGGAGTCGGTGCGCGATTCCTGCCTTTGTTTCTCCAACAATATTTTTTTTACACAAGAATGTTTCATATTACTTCTCACTGCCGTTATAGGATTAAGTATGTCTTCTCGCGGGACGAAGTGCTTCTTTCTTTGTTCTGGGCGAAATGATGGAAAATCGTCTGCTGCATACGAATGAATGGATATGTATATGTACGTGTGTACGTGCCTGCGTGCCTGCGTGCCTGGCGTGCATGCGTGCATGCGTGCCCGCACATCTATGTAAGAAGTAACTGATATGCTATATGATTTACGTGTGTATTAATGCCTACCGAATAACGTTCGTGAGAACCTGCATGCCATTACGTAGTCTTACAAACCGCAATTTAGAACGTCGAAATTTTTTTTAGCGGATGAACATCTTTACTATGGGAGATGACTGGGAGGAGACTGGGAGGGAGTCTCCTCGGCCCTTTGCCCAGAGGTATTGCGAAGTACCGAGCGAGCATATTTTGCTATTCAAATTATATACTGTAATCAATCTAATTAGAGAGGAAAATACATCGGGTAAAAATATCCGATCTAAACGCGCGCTATCAGCACAGTCCAGTACACCGTGAATCAAAGCGGATATATCGCCAATAGTTATCTATCAATTATCTTGTGCATAATGTGACGCATAGATCACCAATAACTGCGCTCTTATGCAGAATGCTGTACCGTGTAGCTAACGCAATCTTATAGACAGGTCAATCGATAGATAGTATATTAGCAACAAGTATCGTACAAATGGCTGTTGAGACACAGTAAAAATACTGTTTATGCGACGATAAGCGATTGCCGATTAATGTTTAATTAGTAAATTCTATATACGGTTAAACTCATACGAAAACAATGCCAAATTAATAAAGAGAACACTGAAAATATCTTTTTTAATAAGTTTTCTTCTTTCCGATGTCGTAAATCTTACAGAGAGAATAGAGTTGTAACATCACAATGCAAAACGGCCTTATGATTTCACACTGCCAGTCAAAAGTTTGAATTAAAAATGTCTATACTATATGTGAAATGAAAAAAATCAACTACTTACTCCGCCCTCTTTTTTACCCAAAAGTGTTGAGGTGGTACATAGAGCATTTTATGCTTTTGCTTTTACAATCACTTTTGAGCTCTGATGTTCAGGTGATTGGCCCACAGCATTCTAGCTCAAATATAAAATAATTTTATAGGAGAGCGCTTCGAAAGTTTTGATGCTATTTGGCGTCACAACTTTTACATCTTTTGCAATGATTTATCTTTTTTATCTTTGTCTATTTAAAATCAAGGCTATAAGGAAAAGATTTGATATTAATATATCGAAATATATCGATATTGGAAATTTATAAAAATAAACTTAAAATATTGTTCTTGCTCGTGTTTCATGGAGCCTGTTCTAAGTTAATATTCCTTGATGTTTTTATAGTTTGTATAGATTTTAATTTTATTGACATTATATCATTTTTATTAATATCGTTTTTATTGACATTTTATCATTTGTGCTTCCTCATAGAGAAAGTTTTGTGATGGTGGAAAAAAAATTTTTTGAGATTTTGATAGAAATAGGTTTAGAATGTTCCAAAATGTCGAGAAATCACATTAGTAGAAAATGTCCAGAAGTATGTGTGTGTGTGTGTGCGCGCGCGCGCACACATATGTATATATATCATGCCATTGCACATGTATTCACTTTCTTTCGTGAGTTCGAACCTCATTCTCAATGCGTATTTTTGCCGAAAAACGATAGTCACGCAAATTTTTAACGCTCCATATGAAGGAACGTTCACAATTTCCTTTTCTTCTTAATACCCGAAAATCAATATAGTCAACACAATAGCACTTATAATTTATGATTACTACACGATGGAAATCTCAAAAGATTGAGCAACACGAGATTAATTAACAATATTCGTATTAACATTATATATTCTAAAGTTTCAATTATTTATACGAACAGATTCTATCTCTTAATGCCGCGATTATTTACTCAGTTCGAAAAAAAATTTTTTTTTGCAAACAAAACTTATTTTTTGTTTGCTTACAGTTCGGCATATGGCAACTCTCAAGGTTCGTACGCGACGATGAGTTCTCCGCGCCAGCAACAACACAGCGGTCAGCAATTGTTGATGTTGCAACAACAACAGCAGCAGCAACAGGCACAAATGCAACATATGCAGTATATACATTCCCAGCAGCAGCAACAACAACAACAACTGCAGCAGCAGCAGCAGCAGCAGCAGCAGCAACAACAACAACAAATACAATACAGAAGTCCTACCGGAGGCAGTCCGACTACTATGCAAGCTAACAATATTCCAGAAACGAATAACAATACTACGACCAGCGAAGATAGCGATGATAGCACTCCGCATTCTGGGATGGTAAGTCGAATCACGCATGGTATACTATTTACGCAATGTTTTTGTTTGACTAATTTGTCTTATAAATAGATCTCTTAAGATGTTTATAAGCTAATAATACACAATACGTGTTTTAAAGCATAAACCAAATGTAATTCAAAACTGTAATTCACAAATTAAAATTAAGCGTAAAATCCAACTCGACGAAAATGTCAGATTTATTTCTTCCATATTGTACATACATATATTTTTATCTATTTATACACATATATACTCATCAATTATAGGTACATACTTTACATTATTACTTTACTTTACTTTACTTTACTTTACTTTACTTTACTTTACTTTACATTATAATTTACATACTTTTTAAATAACATGTTATATATAAATATTATATATATATGCACAATACTTTCTGTGTAAGCAATACTTCTTTAATTTATAAAAATATTTTTTTTTAGTTCATTAAGCGTTTTTTGTATAATCAATATCTTCCACATTAATATCAGCTTCTCAGGAAGGGAAGGGTTTGCACAAATTAATAATATTGTTTTAAAATATTTTTGGATAATTTATGAAAATAGACAGTTTATTTTCGAATAGTTTATTAAAAGAAAGTGCGAACATTTTTTAAATGTCTTTTCCTATCCAGATTGCTATGGTCAAACGTGAGCCACCGTCGCCAGAAGCTGACGTTGGAGCGAAGAATCAAAGAAAAACGAAACCACAGAAGAAAAAGAAGAAGAGAGATCCTAACGAGCCACAGAAGTAAGTAACTATATTTTGGTCTGTATAAAGTAATGAAAAAAGTCTGAAATATCCATCGTAAAATCCGAGGTAAAATCTTTTTAAAGAAGTTAACATTCGCAAAATGATACAGTTTCAACGTTTCTTCCACTTTCTTTCTTGTCTATAATATAATATCACTTGGAAATTTTTATTTTTTGATATTACAATTAAGAAAAAAATATTTTTTATTTGAGTTAGTATTACTTGTATGTTGTATGTGACAAAAGCATACAGAACTAATGCTATATTGTGTCAATATTCTATGTTCACATTTGTAATAATGGTATTATTATCGCTCTAAATTATCTGTCATTATTATTGCTGTAAATGTAGAACTATGTAAAAATATAGAATGTTGGAATAAGCAAAACAGATGTAAGCACCAAGGGAAAATAATTTTACATACCCTTTTTTTTCTATTGAAAGTTTTTTGGATAGGTTATTAAAAGAGAGAGTCTGAATATTTTTTAAATATCTTTTCCTATATATATATATATATATATATATATATATATATAGAGAGAGAGAGAGAGAGAGAGAGAGAGAGAGAGATTGCTATGGTCAAACGTGAACCACCGTGGTGGTCTAACAATGTTTTATTGCCCGGTTTCCAATTACAATCACAAAGTGTAATTAGGAATGTTCAGTGAAAACTCGGGGCAGATGGCGCCATGGCGTCCTGTCCTGATGTCATGGCAGCGTCATCAACACTAACTCAATATACTCAATATACATGTGTTGGTGTATCTGTGAGCACATCCGTGAGATATACATAACTGTAAATAAAGCCTGTAATGTTTACACGATATTTCCTCTGTCTTTGCATATTTTAAGTGGAAAATGAAGTGTAGTGTGCTTGAATGTAAAAATGTTTCCAGGATTGGCTCATAACCAAAATTATTATTTTTATCATAATATATTAATCTAAAAAGTTATAAAAATATATTAATCTAAAAATTAATCTAAATACAATTTACATTTTGTAATCTGCCCATATAAAATTACTAACCTGTCCACTAACTCTTTTTTTCTTTTCACATAATAATGCACCTCTTTCTCGCAGCAGCTCCTTCAATTTTTTTACACTTAATATACTGTAATAATCTTCTCTCGACATTTTTGATGAATCGCATTAGCCGCGAAGTATCACAGATAGGCTCACGCATACACCAACACATACAATATATTGAGTTAGTGTTGGTGGCGCCGCCATGACAGGACAGGACGCCATGGCGCCATCTGCTCCGAGTTTTCACTGAACATTCCTAATTATAATCGTTAAATGCACGCTCTTTGGATTTGCTATCGCAAAAATTCGCGCAACGTCTCTCAGCCAAAACAGTTCCTCGCTTCGGATTGCTCCAAATTTTTTCTGTCTCTGCACAATCAGCACCGAATTCAGCCTTCATCACACGCCTCACGAATGTACTTGATTCTGATATCGCTGAGCTAGAGTTCCTGTAAAGCTACAACTATATCTATCGTAATGTTCACCTTAAGCGATCGTAACGCTTGTCGTAATAGCTATCGTAAGCTGATCGTATGAATTGATTCAGCTTGAACTCTTACGATTACGACGCTTGTCTGGCGTTACAAGATTTTTGAGAATTTTTTCAAATTTTTTTTTAGCATTTTTTCAAAATAAAAAAAATTGCGTCGGAAAAATCTGAAAAAATTCTCAAAATTCCTGTGTTATGTACAAAAATATTCAAGCAACAGCCTACAGTGGACTGACGTCTGCTTCTAATTTGTTTAAATATTTTTTTCAAAATAACTCGAAAAAATTAGAAGCAAACGCCGGCCCACTTCGGGCCTAGGCTTAAAAATTTTAATATCTGACACAGGATTTTTGAGAATTTTTTCATGTTTTTAAATTGTGGCCATTGATATGTTGGTTTAAAAAATTATAACTATAAATTGATTGTTTAAAAAAAAATCTAAAAAAATTCAGAGTGCATCTTTAGAAGTGGAACAATGACATAAAAAATCGCCGACCAAATTCGAGAGGTCGAGAGTCAAACCTTGGTCGATTTGACATGGAATGCTCCATATTCTTGTAGCCCTTGTCGAGACAATTTTAAAACACTACCTATTTGCCCTTTTTCGGTGAAAAATTCCCGAAATATGAAGCTTGAAAGTTAAGATGCCGACGTTAGCATTACCCAAGGTACCACACGGTGTACTACGTGGAGGTCATACGGTCAGTTTTACACCTTGTGTGTGTGTGTGTGTGTGCGTGCGTATGTGCGTATACTACAAGGATAAGGACCCCGTGGTTTGTCAGCTCCACAGTATTTCAAGACTTCAAACACTCCTTGTGGTGTGCATTCATTGTTGTGTGTATGTGTGTGTGTGTGTGTGTGTGCGTGTATGTGGGTTTGGACGTTTGAAGTCTTGAAATACTGTCGAGAGCCGACGAATTACGGAGTCCTTATCCTTGTGATATACAAACACATACACATACACACACCACAAGAAGAGTTTGGAGTTTTGAAATTATGTGGAACTGATGAACCACGGGATCCTAATGGTATACACACACACTACAAGGAGAGTTTGGATTCTTGAAACACTATGGAGCTGACGAACCACAGGATTCTTATTCTTGTGGTACACACACATACACACACACACACACACACACACACACACACACACACACACACACACACACACACACGTGCGCACGTACACAATGAGATGTAATTCTGACTAGTAAAACTTCATGCGGTTTATTTTGGGAAGAATTACAACCATAATTTGGGGCGGCAGTGTGGTCTAGTGATAGAGCGCCAGATTCGTAATCTGAGGAACCACATTCGAGTCCACTTGAGCACATAAACATGGAATTTTAATATTCCGAAAACTGCGCCCCTCGCGCGAGAAATTGACTCTCATGCGGAGAAAACTGAGCTCCGTCTTTCAGAAGAGACGTTAAGCCGTGGGTCCAAAAAGTTTAATAGGGTTAAGTGTGGAGGTGAATGAGAATTGTAATCTCATAGAGGATTAATTAAAAACTTTCATTGACAATCATAATTTGAGCTAATGACAGTGACATCTTAAAACGCAATCATCTTTATTTCGTAATATTGATTGCGAAAAATGAAGAGCTTGAATCGAATTTTGTCTTTACTTTCCTGGCCTTCAAAATGACGTAAATCATTGAATAAAGAATATGGTGCAGGTTATGAAAATTATTGTATAGAGAATAATGAATGCAGCTATTGAAATAATGAAAGAACCAAACGAACCGCAGGTCCTCCTAGTTTTTTATATAGGCCTTGCTGAATCGACCTTGTTGCAAATTCAAAATTGAATATCTCGGCACCTAAAATATCCTAGCATAAATTTTCAAAAATAATGTGAAACCTTTGAAACCATTTTTAGTGTACTACTTTTTTTGGGACTGAGTGTATTTGTGACTATTTTCCTAACTTGCCTCTTTGTCGCCTACCTATCGCCCTACTGTAATAATAGATTATGATCTATTATCTACCTCTATAGAAGTGACTCGTCGTAGCAAAATACAACAGAATAGAAAAAGGAAAAGAGATAAAAACGGAATGGAGAGAGGGAAAGCACTATGCTGATATCTATTTAATTAGAGAAATAAAACATATCGATATTTCCATCAAAATAATGAAGTTACTAAGGTTTATTTTTAAAAAAGGGAAAGTATAATAATTAAATGCATTACAGAAATGATAACTTAAAAATCTGTCATATATTTTTTTGAGGTGCTGTCGAATTTAGGTGATTACGATATAAACTAGTTGTCATTTTTTTTTTAATATTTATGATATTTTCTTGAATTATAATAATTGCAATACTAATGTAAACACTAATAATATATTACTAAAAATTTTAATTTCTTTAAACGTAATCGTTTATCTAAAATTTATGATATAATGCTGGTTACTGATTTTCAGACCTGTGTCAGCATACGCCCTTTTCTTCAGAGACACTCAGGCAGTAATTAAGGGAAAACATCCAAATGCCAGCTTCGGCGAAGTATCTAAAATCGTTGCGTCAATGTGGGATGCATTAGACATTGAACATAAAAATGTAAGTATTTAAAATCTTAATAATCTTATGTATTTCTATTATTTGTTCGATGATTATCTATATCGAGTATCGTTTCAAGTATAATTGTGACAAATGCTACTTAATATAATTATAGATTTTATTATATAATTTTATATAATTATTTTATAATACTAATATTAAAAAGAGAAAAAGAAAGTTGTCTAATAAGAGCCAAACGCGGTTATTTGTATGTAAGTTGATGCTATGTAATATTCAATTAATAATTTAATATAAACTATAAATCGTTTTGGATCTACTTTGAGCCATCTTTAGCGACGCGGTGATAGATAAATTAAATAATCTCAAGCTCCGAAAAATATAAAGTGAGTAACTGAAGTTGGGAAAAAGACAACGGAAACAGTTTGTCAATCTCACGTTCTCTGAACTTGATTTGGTAAATAGATTTTTTTGCCGGTTAGTCTCAATTTTTATTAAATTTTTCTAGCTTTTCCTCTTTAAGTTTACATTTTGTTTTGTACCTTTAACTTTTAAATACTCACCAAACTAGGGGAGACCGGGGCGAAATCGGCCCTTTTTTTTCGGTGCCGATTTTTAACAACAAAATAAATCATTTTAGTGAAATATAGTATACCATTCTAAGAGTGAACCCTTGGCTACAAAATTTATATAAGCATTTTTGGTCTACGTCGCTTTGTTCAACCGGTATAGAGTAAAAACGACAAAGGTGCAAAAACTGAAAAGTCAAAATTCCCGGGGCGCAGTCGTGTCCTCATTCTCGGACTGGATTTTAAATAAAGATACATAATTTTGATCATAAAAAATAATAGAGTACACTTTATTCATTGTTTTTTAGTAGCAAAATGGAAAGCGGAAAATAATTTCAAGAAAATCAATTTTCTTTTTCGCTAACAGTTAAAGCATGTAAAAACAGAGTCTGACGAGCGCCCGCACTCGTTGTGTGCCTTACGCCTGCACGAAATGCACTGTTTTTCATCGGCTCTGTTTTTTATTATCTCCGAGCATACGCAGCATATATTATTTAGCTTTCTTGACTTCGTTTTGGCTTGGAAACGACTTCGCCCCGAACCCAAGTTTTAGGTTTGGTCGCTTATAAAATAATAGAAATCAATGAAAATAAAAAAAACTGCACTGGATTCGTGTTCAGCATGTAAGATTTTACAAACTTTCGACGCGGAAGAAATTTTACTTTCGACCTGCGAAAACACGTTTGCTTCGATAAGAATCACAACATGACGCGTAACCTCACTAAACTCCGTTGGTCGCGTGGGCACCATTAAGTCGCGCTTACACGCTTACAGTATTAATGGCGAGTTCACACAACATACAGATTTTGAGAGATAATCGAGATAATTGCAAAAACGACTCCGCCCCAGGGCCGACTTCGCCCCGGTCTCCCCTATACTTTACGGAGAACTTGAGATTATGTAATTTATCTATCACTGCGTCGCTGAAGATGACTCAAAGTAAAACCGAAACGTACAATTTATAGTTTATATTAAATTATTAATTGAATATTACATAGCGTCAACTTACACACAAATAACTGTATTTGACTCTCATATAGCCCACTTTTCCTTTTTACTCTAAATTTTAATATCAAGCGTCTTTAGCTAATTATTTCTTTTAATTTTAATACCATTGTTGTTGAGTTAAAGTATAAATTTTCACATAGTATTACAAAAAGAAAACCGAGGCAGCTAAGAAGGAATATTTGAAGGCTCTCGCGGCATATAGAGCATCTTTAGTAAGCAAAGGTGCGAGTGAAAATGAACAAAAACAAACACAACAGCCACAACAACAAATGCAATACAGCGGATACGCAGGCTATGCCAACAATACTGCGCCAGGAAATGTTACATATCAAGTCTATAGCCCTCAGCATCAACCTTCGTCGCCTCAACAGCAACATCAGCAACAACAGCAACAGCAGCAGCAACAAATGGCTGTTAATAAAAAGTCACCCCATCATTTAGCTATGCAAGGAAATCCTCAACAACAAGTATGATTTAGCAAATATACAATAGAATTTTTGAAAAAAGTCAAACATGATAAAGACAAATATAATTTTTTTCGAAATTGTAATTTAATTCTATACTTGTGTCCTTATGACATAATTGTTGGTACCTAGACAAGAATTAATACATAAATTCAGTGATTAACGTATTACTCATTAATCACTGAATCACTCGTTGTTCTATAAATAAAATAAGACTGTTGTTACATTTATCATATAACATACAATAAGTAAAACTTGTAAAAACGTTGTTTGTATAAAATTCTTTAAATTTTTTCATGTTTTTGTCTTTGTTTCTCTGTCTATGTATAATAAGAACAAATATATGAAGACATTGAGAGATTTTGTTTTTATAATTCTAGTAATTCATATTCGATTAATGAAAGTCATGAAAAATATGAACAATTTCAACGATTGATACATATATTCTTATTTTTTATAGGGTTTAATGGGCAATGTAATGGCACCACCACACATAACACAACAGCAACAGCAGCATATGCAACAGCAGATTTCACAACAGCAATATATGCAGGTTAATATATTATCTCCATTCTGGTTTATTATTTGTATCATACTTCATACTATTATATAAAACCCGACTGTTTGTCTGTCCGTCCGTCTGTCCGCGAACTACTCATTCGTTAGTGGACCGAATTTTTACCAAGAGTACATGAAATAGGGGTAGAATTTCCTGGGGAGTGCTATAGGGTGTATAGTTTTTCGTTACCGATTTTGTGGAAACTGGTTTTTTTCATTTCTTCATTTTTTCGGGAAATAATTGACGGAATTTCAAAGAATTGTACATAAAACAGGGGTTGATAAAACGAAGCCTAAACATACGCGGAAAAACAAGCCGTTTGGCGACTATCGAAAGGAGTGGAGAATGTTCCTTCTGCATATGTATTTCTTGCAAATCTTACCATACGGTCAATTTTACGAGTTTCACGAATACGTTAAACGTTATAGCACAAGTACAGAGCGAATAATGAAGAAATTTAACGCAACGCAAAATAGGTTGTCAACATGTCAGAAAGGACAGAATTCTCCATTGGAGAGTTCTTATTTCTGCCGCGACGGTACGGCGCCACCGTGACTACCCAGGAGCCTTAATAAATGAATATGTAATAACTCTTTGTAATATGCAGATAGATTGACAAATTTGATCAGGAATTGCTAAAAAATTTGTATTGTATCACATTAAGGGGATCCTAAAGCCGTCTGTAATACCCGCTTTTTTTCTTAGCACTAATCTTTTAATTGGCTTTATAGAAATGCAAAATTCTTGTCTAGAATTAAAGTACGCATCAAAATCTAGGTCATGGTGGTCGAATTTATATCGAAAACGAGAAAAAAAAGAGCCGCAAACTGCAAATCGCGAAACCGAAATCATACTCCGTTACCGCATTTATCGGAAATTGCCTTTTACAGAGATGCAAAGTAATGTAATGTGACGTCATATATTAGTGCTACAGTAATTATTACGAAGATTTAAAGATAAAAAGTAAAAAAATAGTGCAAATTAGAAATTTGCACTTGGCTTCCTCATAGAGGAAGTGATGTCTTAAGATCACGGTCTTACATACAGGTCTCTCAACTCTAATGTGTGTATGTGCCAAATTTACCGAAATTTCTATAACTCCAGAACTAATTAACCAAATCTTAACGAATTGTATATGACATAGGGGTAGAATTTTCCGGGGAATACTATAGAGTGTATAGTTTGTTGTTACCGATTTTGTGGAAACCGTTTTTTTTTTTTTATTCTTCTAATTATTGAGTAAAAAAATTAAAAAAATTGTAGCGTTTTTTCTTGGCTGCACTACCGCTCACTTAGCAACACTGAACGTGCCCTGCGGCCACATGCGCATGCTCAGTGGTCGCACGCGCATGTAAAACTGCGCCAATTTTAAATGAATCAATCGTGCAGAATAACCAAGCATCTCGATTCAAGCAGTTAGGTCTCACGCTGGGAGTTTCATTAGTTTAATTATGCGTGGGAAGCACACACACACACACACACACACACACACGGGGGGGGTGCGAGGGGGGCCTTCGGTCCCCCCCTCCCCCGCACCCACCCCGCCGGCAGCGTGGACCTCGCTTTACAACATAAAGTACATGCTAAGTTGTAAAGCGAAATTATAAAGTACATGCATGGAAGGGGGGGTGCAGGGGAAAAAAGCCTTCCTGTTCACGTGCGCTCACGCATGTAAGCCCCCTTGCATGTGCTTTATAATTTCGCTTTACAACTTAGCTTAGCATGTATGTACATACTTTAAGTTGGAAAGCGAGGCTCACGCTGCCTACCGGCGGGGTGGGCGCGGGGGAAGGGGGGCCAAAGGCCTCTTTCTTGCACCCCTCCCCCCCCCGTGTGTGTGTGTGTGTGCTTCCCGCGCATAATTAAACTAAAGAAACTCCCAGCGTGAGACCTAACTGCTTGAATCGAGATGCTTGGTTATTCTGCACGATTTAACTGTTTAATATTTGTTAAAGCAGGGCACACACACACACACACACACACACACACACACACACACACGGGGGGGTGCGAGGGGGGCTACGGCCCCCCCTCCCTTGCGCCCACCCCGCCGGTAGGCAGCGTGGACCTCGCTTTATAACTTAAAGTACATGCTAAGTTGTAAAGCGAAATTATAAAGTACATGCATGGGGGGGAGGGGTGCAGAGGGTGCACCTCTTCATGCATGTGCTTTGATACATTATGTAAGATATAATCATCATTGAAAGCTAACAATAAGTGATATGCATTATATAAGTATACATACGTTTCAAATTCGCGCACTTTTGCATGCGCGTTCGGCCACTGAGCATGCGCATATGGCCACAGAGCATGGTCAGTGTTGCTACATGGCGTCGGTATGACAGGAATCATAACCTGATTCCTGTCAACTTTAACGTTTAATATCTCGCGTCGCGGGGCAGAGCGACACTTTTTTCTGCCAGATTCTTTCGTTTCGTACAAAAACGCGTTGATTGAACATAATTACATCGAGATTTGAGGTGAGGTCCCTAAACTGAATAATTACCATTTATTGTTATTATGAAAAACGAAGAACTTGAGTCGCCAGTGAATAATTAACAATAAGCAAAAGTATTGTGATTGACCCAACTGGCAAATTTTATTGTTCACAAAACGCTGCGTTTCGATCACAGATTCTTTGATTGTGGTTTTGAATCTGTGATCGAAACGTAGCGTTTTGTGAACAATAAAATTTGCCAGTTGGGTCGATCTCAATACTTTTACTTATTGTTATTATGTTAGAGTAAAGATAGTACTCTCTAAATATTACAATAATGTAATCTTAACGTAAGCTGTGACAAATATGTTTTTGTGTGTAGTACGTTTTTATACTCTACAGTGTACAATATCTTATAACATTGTTTATAGGTACCTCAACAACAGCAAGTACAGCAGGTACAAGTGCAGCAACAACAGCAGCAACAAATAATACATACAAGTCCACCTAGAGCAGAATTTTTAAAATCTGAAGATTTATCGATAAAGTCCGAAACTTTATCTAGTTCTTCGTCGCCAGTAAATCCTTCACAAGTGGCTATGACAGGACAAGGGCCACCACCTTGTATACATCAGGGATGTCCCAATCCTGCTATATCCAATAACGAATGGGAAGATGAATATTGCAGCAACGAGTGTGTGGTCAGCCATTGCAGGTTGGCCAAGAACATTTATATTTAATTGTTCTCCATCTTAAATTAATTCATACATTTTATATAAAGAAGTATATAAAGTGGACAATCAAAGTTTGTTGCATCTTATTACATGTCTTTGCTGTACGTTTGATTGTATACTCATTTATATCACAATTGTGATATATTTCTAATTCACAGAGATTATTCTTATATATGTTTTATGACTTCTATTTATCTTGTATTTATACCTGCTTTATTATGTATTTCAGAGATGTATTCAACACATGGGTGTCTTCAAATCAAAATCCTCAACAAAACTATTCTACAGTTAAATAAGTGTTCTATAAGAAATGAACTACAGCAACTACTCAATGGCCTCACAGCTTAATGGCCCGTTGTTAATCTGTAAAGTAAAATATTTAAATGGATGTATATATACATAAGCTGGTGGATGACAACTTTTTCAAGACTATTCATGCAGCAACAGAGATACACAGCATTAGAAAAGTTGACGGATAGTTATATTAATGGTAATAGCATACAGATATGTTCTGTATGTATATGCGTGACAACGAGAGAACAAGAAGACAAGAAAAAGGAGAAAGAAAGATAATGATGAAATAAAGATAAAATTATTTCTTTTTAGAAAAAGAACTTAGAATATATATTGAAAAGCCTTATCCAAAAACTTATTACTCTGGCCAAAGGTCTTTGTTTGTAAGGAGTGTATTACGACTTGAGTAATTTAAATAAGTGTATTTTTTTACACTTATATGAGAAGTTAAATAACAACCAACTTTTTTATATTCTCTGATATTCCTTACTGTTAGGCAAAGTGTGCCAATTGTACAGGCATATTTGTTTCTTTTTTTTCTTTTTTTTTTAAATATAGATAGTGTTTGCAGTTTTTAAAGTTTACCCCGAACAAAGACTAGTTTTCTTAATTGAATTATCTCAACTGTTTCCTCAACTTTACACTTGTTATTTTGATATAGTAATAAATAACACAGTACAAGCAGATGAAAGCAGTGTAAAATGTATAAATAAGTGTACTACGTTCAATGTGTGTTTCGTTCATACTGTGAAAACAATGACTAGATAAAAAGAGGACTTATATAGCAAATTATTACATGCCATGGTCGTTAATTATCATGTTTTATTTTAAGATGTAAGATTTAAGAATAAAAATTATATCTATTGTATTTCTTAATTAGGCATATATTTTTAATTACTTGTAATTATAGATATCGTATTTGAACTACATATGTATTATACTTATATTGCAAGAATGAAAAAATAAAAAAAAAATATGGAATTAGATATAAATTTGATTCAATTATATAATTTCATATTTTTATTTTTTTAAATTATATACATATATATATATGATACATATGTATATTATACATACACACACACACACACACACACATATATATATATATTATATAAATTATTTTTGCAATATGATTATAATTCATTACATGTAATTTCCCGAGTAAAAGTTTTTAGTCATTTTCATCTCTTGGATGTTGCATCGTAAGTATCATTTTATTTCTGTGAGTAGAAGAAATTTAATTTATTTTGTAATGTATTCTGATCTCTTGTGTTCTCCCTTCGCAAGAAAATTTATTATTCCGTTTCTGTTCATACAACATGGAATACAATCGACTGATAAACATACGTGAAGCATCTATAATCGTATAATACTGTTTTCACAAATAAATATACTATAATACTATTAGTCCATCACAGTTATAGAAATTAATTACTATGCATTTAGATTAGGCCCGTATAAGTAAAACGCGATTTAATTACATAATTTATTTTTATATTGATATTACAACAACCAATAAATAATACAGTACAGTTTTCATACATAAAATTTCATATAGTACACAAAAAAACGTGACATCAGAATGATATTGACAGCAAATACAAATCTGATATTTTTTTAAACACATTAATTTTACACCGCGTGTTTACGCCGCGACCTATACCTTATATTCAACATAAACACGATAGGTCGCGACGATGTAAACGGTTGCGACCTCGCTTGGGTCAGGTCTCTTTTTCGCGTGCCCTGACTTAAATTAAGTCACACGACGTAACGCGTGTAAACGCAGGTGACCTAAAGACCGCCTAAAATGCAGAGAGTGTACCAATAGATACTGGATACTGGATTTTTATCTATATTTGACCAAAAGTATCATAGGTCTACATGGTGTGAACGTTTTGTTTAGCAGCCTATTTTAGGTCAAGGCGTAGGTCAGGTCGCGATCAGGTCGCACGGTGTAAACTAAGCCAATATTA
The DNA here is from genome assembly GCF_048541705.1 of Temnothorax americanus. Classification (NCBI taxonomy): domain Eukaryota; kingdom Metazoa; phylum Arthropoda; class Insecta; order Hymenoptera; family Formicidae; genus Temnothorax; species Temnothorax americanus. The sequence goes on along the minus strand of NW_027509688.1, from coordinate 379,120 downwards.
TATTACATAAAATTGTTTTCATTTGTTTTTTATTAATTACTAGACACTACAGACGCGCGCTTCGCGCGCGCTATTTAGCTTTAATATTACACACAACTGTCAAAATATGCTATGACAGCCGCTCACGAAGTTAGCGCAGCAACAGAATCAATCAGCATCGCGGAAAAGAGCTAACAAAGCACGTCGAGACTTTCGAGAAGACTTCGAGAGATGCGAGTATCGATTTAACATGCCTTTTTTTAGAAAGGATATATCTCTTTTGTTATTACTTTCGAAGAATGTATTGACTATATGGATACGGCTAATATGGATATAGCTAATATAATTTAATACCCATGTAAGTAGCCCAATCATATTAATAGATCATGGAGAAAAATGATTTCAAAATTTTTAAATAGATGAAAAAAGAATATGTTGTGTATCTCCAAAATTCTTGAATTTGATCAAATCTGTCATCGCGATCAAACAAATTACAAAAAATATATATATATATATATTGTTCTTGAATTACAAAGATCGAATAATTACATATTTATGTCCTCTGATTGAAATACACTTGTAACGTAGGCCTTGAAATAAATTAATATGATATAAAGCATTTTTATGTATAAAAGCAAAGAAATACATCCATATTAAATTCACCAGCAATTTTGCAATCTTTTATGCAAATATACAAATTGCCTGTTAGGTAACGCATCCCTCTAACAGGGATTTTGTTCAAATTTTGTTTTTTCTTTTCTTTATATGAATTATCAAATGTTTTAAATATACTTATTGTTTGATATCCTTGTAAATATATAACTATATTCTATAGATTTATAAGTTGTAATGTAAACATAATATAGAAACTGTATTATATAAATAATACAATTGTGGTAAATATAAAGATACGTACATATACACACGTGCGCGCGCGCATACACACACACACCACACACACACACACACAGAGAGAGAGAGAGAGAGAGAGAGAGAGAGAGAGAGAGAGAAAGGATAAAAAGATAATTATACTTAATCATTTTAATAAAATAGGATATTAATTATCTAAACAGAGCCCTTTTAGGTAATGGGACTGTACAAATATGTCTATAAAGTAATAAAAAGCAAGTAACGTTGAGAAATAATACGGAAGGAAATCTTCAATTATTCATCTTTAAGGCACAGAAATTTGCATAAAAGTATAAGCATGAAGTGCTTCAATTAATAAAACTCTCGACATAACTCATCGATACAATTTCACCGAATTTATACTATTTGTTCTGTTGTTCGAGACATTCATTCTTAATGCTTATTTTTCTATATAAATTTCTGTGCAATGGACTCACAGAAACAAAAGCGCAATTTTTGCAACATCAATCATACTCATATAAATCTGTATCGGAAAGAAATTTAGAAAGTATCAAGCATGTGTACTGTAGCGCTAGCCTATACATCAAATGCTAATATATTGCGGTAATTTTCAATAAATTTATGTTAAATTTTAATTGTTTTATGTACAAAGACATATGATTAAACGATTTCAGTCCCGAAACTATAGTTACAGAAATACTTTATTATTATCCTGTCATCCTTATACCTAGAAAGTTAGAATATTTAGTATTATGAAATCACTATTAAATATAGTACGTAATATAATTTGAAAAAAGTTATAATGTACCATTTTAAGATATGAAAATGTGAATAAGATATATAAAATGATTTCAAGGCTCCTGTTCACTCACCACTACTATCTCAAATTGTGACGTCAGAAGCGAGAAAGGCTAGAATTCTATTGTTCCGTATGCGACCCCCCTCCGATTTTAATCTATTTTTGCAGGCACAATTTAGTGGTACGTACAATTTAGTAGTACATACTAAAAGAAGTCGAAAGCCCCAGTGCAAACTTGCAAATGACTTCGGGAAAAAAGGATTAGATCCCAGATATTATAGCAACGTGTCTGCATTGTTGCTGGCATGTTGCCGACAACGTTGTGTTGCTATCAGAATTGTGGCAACTGAATCCGCATTTGTCGATAAGTTTTGATGCCTTCACAATATATAACAAATTTTGTATAGCAATCTTGCCAGCAACTTGTTGGCAACTTATGCTGCGGTCTAAAATCGTCTGGTTCAAAATTCGAGCTGTTGCTGTCTTGTTATTGCTGTAATAATTCATAGGATCACACAATGTTGTTATATTGTTATATATAGCAACGCGGAGTAAATTTGATGCTGCTCTCTTGCCGACAAATTGTTGGCAATACATATATCCAATGTTGCCTGCGTGTTGCTTCAAATATTAAATTACTCGAAATCAATTGAAGCAAATGTACGGCAAGTTGCCAGCATCATAAGCTATCACAAGTTTGCGCGATTTTGCTCAGACACGCCGCTTTGCTATCTGGGATGTTAGTCGACGACCAACACTTTTTAAAAAATAATTAGGTGTGAAATTGATTGTATTTCGTTTGTAGATTATTGTAGTGCATTTATTTTCGTTTGTTAGTTCATAATTAATTTTTAATTAATTATTTAATTGTAGACCATAAAACTAGCCGACATGTATTATGAAATTTAAAAAATAGGTGTTGAATCGATTGTATTTTGTTTGTAGATCATTGCAATGCATTCATTTTCGTTTATTAGTCCATAATTAATTTTTAATTAAATATTTAAAGTGTCAGTCGGCTACTAACATCATATAATACATCAACATATTATATAAAATAAAAAAACTCTTTTGTAGTTAATTGTATGTTGTTTGTAGAGCTTTGTAGTGAAGTTAAAAAGTTTTGTAGTCTTTTCGAATTGTTTATAATTAATAAATACATTTGTTGAACTATATGTAGCTATCCGACAATCAATTAACGATAGCTGCTGCCCTCTGCTACATATTAGTAACTTCAACAAATGTATTTATATATTATTAATTATAAACAATCCAAATAGCCAAGCATTCCTTGACATAAAAAAGAAATAGTGTTTGGCATAAGTTTCCCTTCAGTTGTCATCATATTGCTGTCACCGCGACAACAGTAATTTCGTTTAGAACTTAAAAGCATTATGCAGACAACGATTACGCAAACAAGCGGAAAGCTCGTAGCATATACTTATTGCCATAAAAGTTGCTACAGTTAGTAGCCACAATCTGTTGGCAACTGTTTTGGTGGCAATAAAAGTCGGCAATCCAATAGGCAAAATCGGAAGCCGCTTTCCTCAATAAGGGCGCGTTCAGCAGAACAAACCGCTCAGTAGCAATCGAACGTGATTGGCTCTTACTTTTAGACCCAACAAATCAACGTAGCGTGTTGATAAGACGACACTCAACAGTTGTGTCTGCTGAACGCGGCCAAGACAACTTAGCAGAGCAGTTTTAGCAAATTGACAGCAACCTGCGGGCAACTTGCTCTCTGGGAATTTAAAGAGACTACAAAACTTCTTAAGGTAGGCGTCTCGCTACGTGCTAGTCATGTGACTGTTTGTAGGTTTTTACGTTCAGAAATATATTTCAGGCAATTTTTGCTAAGGGAAAAATAATTTTATGAATTATGGTGTAAAATTTCATACGTGACAAATACTACGTTTACGCGAGCGTTACTTCTGTATTAACTTACGATAATTTACCCGTTTACGCGGAGTAAATTATCGTATATAAGTTACTACAAAATCCCGTTTACGCGAAGGAAAATCCCGTTTACGCGAAGGAATTATCGTAAGTTACTACAGAAGTAACGCTCGCGTAAACGTAGTAAAAGTATGTTACTTTTTCCAAATTATGTGATTTTTTTCATTTGACTCCTTTTTGATCAGCTGATCATGCGAGTCGTCGAGAAAGGTTACAAGTGAGAAGAATACTTCGATTGAATTTTGACAATTACTGAGAAAGGATTTCAAAACGTATGACAGGGGTGTCAATCACTATCCAATTCGGCTAAGAAAGACGAGCCCCATAACCTGGAACCTGGAACTACAGTGATTAGCCAGCGGCGTTGCCAAGTCTTCCCAACCTCACCTCGACCAAAAAATGTCTGCTCGATTACCGCATTTTCACTAAAATAAACTAAAAAATTAGCAGCGAAATCTCCGGTAAACTATATATTTTATAGTTGCACTGTTTTCTTCGAAATCTAATGTACAAAAAGCAATGTTTTTTCTCACTTCATCTAATCGAAAAATGCGAAAATATGTGATTGAAACCGTGATAGAGCCTTCTTTTTCTGGCCGTCTGTATGAAGTAATGCAAAATTTGTGATTTTCGAGATCGATTTTCTAGAGTAAATAGTCGGTAAGGAGCCACATAAAAAATCGACTGCAAAGCTGATCATATAATTTGATATAAAATCCGAAATCGAAAACTTTATAATACATTAAGAATTAAAAATTATAAGGCTCTCGTGATTAAATCGATTAACTTGCGCCCTATTTACCGCGCCGGCTCTTACTGCCTCTTTTCCTTTAATCGATTTATAATACATGCTCTGACGAGACGACTACCTTAAGAAACATATTTAGTTAAAAAATAGTAATAAAATTTTGAAATAAATAATTTTTTTTATGTCGGGTGAATAATTATTCAGTGAAACATGTCACTCTTTTCAGAGTTGAAGAATCACTCCAAGTAAAGAATGAATAACTCACTTTTTCGAAAAGTGAAATTTCACTCCAATTAGACTGGCAGTGAAATCTCACTCTTTTGGAGTGAGATTCTACTCTAAGAAATTTAGAAAGTGGATTTCACGTCAAATCGATGATCTCATGCACGTGGACTACAGTACCGTTCTTGAGCGGATTGTCCTAGAGGCTCTCTAGATTGTCCACCGAATGTCCACGTGGATTCCACGATGCTGATCCACGTAGCAATAACGTGCATTTCACGTACTGTTTTTATCGGGCTACTCCTCTAATTTCGAAGAACTGATGCCTTTTTTCCTCCTCCTATCTCGACAGTTTCCTTCCTTTTGCTATATTGTCCCCCATCTCCCATAAGCATCTCTGTGCCAACCCCCCTCCCTTTCCCTCCAGCAATCTTTCTTCAAAACCACATGCTCTTCTTCCTGCTTTTGCAATCGTCCTCACGAGCTCAGACAATGGCATCGTCATCCTCAGATTCCAAAGCACGAGGAAAAGCAGCTACACCGATGACAGCGGGACGAGAGGCAACGCCAGCGAGAGATACGGTTAAAACCAAAGCTGAAATAAAAAGTGTAAGCGCCGAATTGCGGTGGGTATAAGTGCAAGCGCCGAATTGGGATAGACATATGACATATGGTAAGCGCCGATTTGCGATATATGGTTCCACCTGTCGAATGAGGCTGACGCGACAGGATCGGATTTGGAGCAGTAGGAGAGAATACTCCGGACGGTCTGCCCGCGATCCAAGGGACTGCCGAGTCGGATCGTGTTTTGTGAAACGGATCTGCAATCGGTAAAACTGTAAACCGAACGAACATAATAAACGGAGCAAGTGATTTTCTGTATGCTGTCTGACTTATTAATAATTGTCTACAAATGATTGACCCTAAAATCCGTTCCTCTACTCCCATCATCGAAAAAGACACGAACGAGAACGATAACGAGTCTATGCGGACATCACAATACCGCTGGATGAGCGAAGGAGACATCCCGGTGGAACAGCTGATTGCCAGCAGTCAGCTGGTGAGGAGACGAGACAGCGCAAGCCGAGTCACAGACGACGACGTAAAAAGTTGGTGTTGTGCTGAAAATAAAAAGAAACATGATTAAAGACATTCAGGAAATTAGAGAAATAAGCTTAATAAATAAATAGCAAAAGCGTGATAATAGTAATAGCATAATTGTCCTGTGATAGGTATTATTTATCAGTATTATTTATCAGTATTTTGATACTTACTCTTTTTGATATAAAATATATAAATAATCGTCAAGCTCTTCCAAACGAGCATATATTATAGTTTGCGTGATATATATATATATATATATATATATATATATATATATAGTATTAAGATTTGATTTATTTACTTTATAATTACTACGTTTACGCGAGCGTTACTTCTGTATTAACTTACGATAATTTACCCGTTTACGCGAAGTAAATTATCGTAAGTTACTACAGAAGTAACGCTCGCGTAAACGTAGTATACGTTTACGCGAGCGTTACTTCTGTATTAACTTACGATAATTCCTTCGCGTAAACGAGATTTTCCTTCGCGTAAACGGGATTTTGTAGTAACTTGCGATAATTTACTCCGCGTAAACGTATGATATATCATAAGTTTACTACAGAAGTAACGCTTGCGTAAACGTAGTAGTAGTAGTAGTAATAGATTCTATTTACTTATGATCTCCTGAAATGGAATATATGCCCATTATCGATTTCCGACCGATAATTCAAGTTTTGACATCTTGAGATGAACTTCTGCATTTGGGACAAATATGATGAAAAATGGGTGTGGATGGATTCGTGGTGACCTAAATAAGAGGCCTGCATAGTTTTTTCCAAAGAAATTGCGATAGTTTAACTTTTTGCATATTTAGGCCTACTTTGCTATTTATGATGCGATTGCGATAAGAATGCCCAGATAACAAAATGCCCGCAAAGTGAGCTCACGACGCGTGCACGTCGTGCAAATAATTTACACGGCGTGCACTCACGGTGCTAGACAGATGCGTCCTCAAATGATGCTCATATGACTCGCACGCGTGAGTGCCGCATGCATGCGGGTCATATGAGCATCAATTGCTCTCACCTTGTACCCTACTTTTTAATATAAATCTAATATATGTACTATTACAGTTATAAAAAAACGTTAAATTAAAGAAGACCAAATATATATTTATTTATAAACATTCTTATTTTAAAATTTGCACACACGTGAGTGCCGCATGCGTGCGGCTCATATGAGCATCATTGCTCTCACATATATTATACATACATATATACGCTCTCAAGATATACGCTCTCTCATACATTTTATAAAGTTGAAACTCAATGAAATCATATCTCGATACGACAGCAATTAAAACCGACAAGTTTAAAGGATTCCGCACCAAACCACGGATAAATAGATCCCGGTCAAATTGGCTAAAAAAATTTAGTATGATGTAGTTTATGACGTCCTGATGAAAAGTGACTATGAGCACTAAGTCCAAAAATGGACAGTTTTCGAGTTACAGAGCGTCAAACATCGGAAAAATGGGTTCATCAGCTCATGGTAGTCCTTAATGTGTGCGGTCATGTTGGTGTGTGTGTGTGTGTGTGGGGGGGGGGGTGTGAGTAGGTGTAAATAATATCACGTGCGCGCGCGCAAACACACACATATATACACGCACACTCAGTCAGTCAGTCACACACACACACCCACGCACACCCACCCACCCACACGCACGCACGCACGCACGCACGCGCGCACGCACGCACGCACGCACGCACGCACGCACGCACGCACACACGCACACACACACACACACACACACACACACACACAGGCACACACCAACATGACCGCACACATTAAGGACTACCATGAGCTGATGAACCCATTTATCCGATGTTTAAAAATATTTAAATATATATATTTAATATTTAATATTTAATATATATATATATATGGCTTAATAAGAGCAATATATATATTTATATAAATAATCCTACTAACCTCGCGCAACTGGCGTTGATCGATTAGCTCGATCCTCCTCCTTACGACGGCGACGAGGGGCGAATGGCAAGGCGCGAACAGGCGTGAGACCGCGCGAGCGGAAGCGTCCCGTTGAGATATAGGCTGCAGTCCATTTAATGCTATAAATGCTTGGAATTCTCTTCTCTTTTCTTTCAGTGAAGAAAGAAGAAGACAAAGAACGCTTCGAAGCATTTGTAACATATCAAATGGATCGCAGCCATAATCGACCGGCCGGTCGCGCGCGGACACGCGAGATTTTTAAAATTCACACCGCCAGACGGATAGGCAAGGCTCGATGAGAATAAGCCAGGAAGGCGTGGATGGCCCGTGAAGGCAGAAATGTTACCGCGAGAACATTCGGATCACGAAGGACGACAAATGACAATCCAGCCGCTGCTGTCGAGCGAGTCACGTTGGCGGGCGAACAATGAAAGCATGCGGGGTCGCGTAGGCGTGATTATCATATCGTGCATGCACGAACGCATTATGCTCGCTTCACGAAGTGATTTTGGCATACGTACCGAATTTATACGTATTTGTGACGTTTTTGCCATTTTATCTAATATTTAAATATTATTTTTATATGTAGTGCGATCTTTTACGATCAATATTATAATTCATCAACAATTATATATTAATCGTAAAAGATCGCACTATGTCATCATGTGTGTGTTCACTATGCCATCACGTGCGTGTGTAATCACTATGCCATCACGTGTGCGTAATCACTGTACCATCACACGTGTAATCACACGTGATGGCATAGTGCGACCTTCTATACGCGCACGTATGCCAAAATCACTTCGTGAAGCGAGCATGATGCGTTCGTGCATGCACGATATGATAATCACGCCGTGAAGGTAATATGACCCCGCACGAATTGTTATCTGGGTGGTTTTAAACATTTTGTTAAGTCTTAAGGAGACCACCCATATGGTTTTTATATTAAATTGTCCGTTATTACAAGTTTTTACACCTGTTCAGGTGAACTTTGCCAATTCTCATGTTATTGAGCCGGAAATGATTTTAAACGTTTACTCATGTTCTCTAGAAGTGACCCACATAATTTTTATTTTATTTTTCTCATTATTTTAATAAGATTTTGCATTTTAACTTCGAATTGCCAAAATTGAGAATAAGCTTAATTATGATGCAATTATGATATATACGGATTAGAATAAACCTAAATAAGGATAATCTGAAGTTCTTTTTTCAATTTTCGCGATATTTTGCAAAATGACCATTTTGGGTAAAAAATCGTATTAATTGATATTTTAAGTTGTAATTGTGATATTTCTGCTTAGTAAGACTATCTAAAGTAATTCATGATGAGAAAACGCGAAGTTTCTCGAAAATACAGAACTTGATCATTTTGGGCAAAATTGTTAAAAATCGAAAAATCATCAATTATTTCGATAGTTTTGAGTTCAGTGGGATGTAAGAAGCTCAAATATAATGTTTATATACAAATTAAGGTGGTTCTCGCAGTAATTTGAAGTCACAAAAACAACTATTGTTACTAGTGACAAATATGAATGATTTAGTATGTAAAAATTAATATACATTAAAATTAATTATTCCTTAAGGTTCTTTTTCATTTAACCGTTGCTATAAACTGAAAATATCAGAGCAAAGTCACAAATTTGACTTTGGTGATATAACCATAAATATGATCAAACCGGTAAAGAATAAAATATACTAAAATAGAAAAAATATACGTCAAAATTTTTAGAATTCCACGATAGTGAATATATTTATACAACTGCCGAAAAAGATATGTTATAACCTCCTTATAACCTCCATTCAACGGTGGAAGAATAGTAGGACACGCGACTTCGGACTTGGTGCGTCAGCTGACGCGTACGACGTTGTCAAGCAGCCACTCAAGGACTCAAGACGGCCGCCATGACTCTCGTGTCGTATCGAAACGTCGAAAGTTGCCGAAAGTTTGTCGAAAATTTCGCTTTATTTATATACGGTACGGCCAATCAATTTGGTGTCGCGTCAGTATATATCTTTAGAAATGTTTATTAGATCGATTAAACAGTTTTTTATTCGTTCATCTACTCGAGAAGTATATATGAACGTATTCCATAAATGTGCGATCTGACCCTCCTTTCCCTATTATCATCATGTAAAATTGGCAAAGTTTACGGACATATATCTCCGGAACCAAGCGGTAAAAAAATTCGAAATTTTTCAGACACACTTTAGGAACGTTAACCTTTCATTTAATATCATATTTTCCGAGCTATCTACATTTGACCTAAATGCTAGAACCACCTTAAGGGATTAGTTCAAAAACTCACCCACTTTGATCAACTTTCGTATTTTTAATAATTATTGAATTTTAACGATGGAAATGATTTATTTATCGTAAAAGGAATCCAACAAACCCTCATTTATTGAATTCGAAGCATCCCTGATAGCACAGTGTCAGTTGGTGCCGTCATGATGCCGTCGTGTTGCTGTTAATATGCATGAATTTTGTGTATATTAACAGCAACACGACGACATCATAACGGCACCAACTGACACTGTGCTATCAGAGATTATTAAAGATTTTGATAAAAATTGTGAAATTAGCGAATATCGATAAATATGCGTGTATGATTGCATAGGAGGCATAGTAATAAAATAATAAAAGCATATCTAAAGTCAGAGTTGCATATTTTCACGCATACGAAGATTTCGTTGTCGTAGGTCAGTTATACCCAAGGCCCTTACATACAGGTCTTGAAACGAAGGTGGTGGGGGGAGTTCATCTGACGACCCATAAATTATTTCGACTTGTATCCATAAGGGCGGCGCTGCGATCTACAGAAGTGGCAGACGCACGCGTATTACGATTAATCTAAATTTTTATATTGCAAACACTTGAGGAAGAAAAATATGAAATAAAATAAATATTTGAGTGAAACATTGAATAAATAATAGAAAATAGAACATAGAAGTGATTGTATGTGTGTAGAAGATCCTGTTGGGTAGCGGTTGAAGTAGTTGTGACACTTTGTTTTTTAATAAGTTTAGAAAAGTAAGTTATAATTGTAAGTTATGTTTATAGCTTTTTAAAAATAAGTTTAGTTTTTTTAAGTGTTGCAACTACTCCTTACCGCGACTATACGTGTATAAAGGACCAAGGGTAAAAACATAGAACTGCATTGAAAAAAGTAAAGTATATTTTAAGTTTTGGTCCATTTAGAAATTTTTTTTTTACGAGATTGTGTTTTGGCATTTTTAAGTTTTCTTGGTGCGCATTTTGCCTCATTCTTAACCGAATATAATACAATATAGAATATGACAAAATTTCGGATGCATGCTCCATGCAAGGAAAAGTAAACTTGTACGTAGAAAACATTTCATCCAGCGTAAGATTGAAAACATCTTTGCAAGATGCATATTTCACAAAGCATGTTTCTACGTGAGAAATCAGTTCAAAAAATCATAAGTTTGAGTGTATTAGTCCACCTTTTGATTTAATGTCGACCAATTGTGACACAGAAGATTCATGCAAAGAATTAATCTGATCTTATAGCTTCTACGCAAGTAGTGCAAGAATTGTAAACCTTTAATACCTGCTTGCATAAATAACCTGTGAAAATCATAAACAATGTGTTAGCAAACAATAGTAGCTTCCCATTTACACCAAAACTCAGTTAATTTTCACTTATGACGTCATAAAGGTGCCATTTCATGTTGACTCTTGACGCTCATTTTCAGCGCGCAAAAAACTTCAGAAATAATATTTTTTATTTATATATAGATATATAAATTTATTTATATATATATATATATATAACTATATATATATATATAAATATTATTTTTAAGCTCACGTGGCTTCGCTTTGACGCTAGCGTCAAGAAATGAAGTTGAAGAAATGAATTTATTCAACATCCAGCGTTGACGCTAAATCGTCGTTGATCGTCCCAGTACAATCAAAAATGGACTTCAAAATACGTAAAATATTAATTATTACAATACACCTTTTCGTCATAATAACAATTATAGATGAATAAAGATGAACACACGTGGCACAGAAACACACGTCATAAACACGTACGAAGCTCGAGAGAAACTGCCGCAACTACGCTGTGATTGGCTGATTGCGCTACATCTGTCGATGGCTGCGCCGCATAGTGGCGATGCCAAGTCCTAAAACCGGGGACAAACGAGACATCCCCACCCTCGAAATTTGATCCCGTTTCAAGACCTGTATGTAAGACCGTGGTTATACCGAATTTCGAATAAAGCATGTAAAGTTAGTTATATTGATATGTTCATTAATATTGAGCATAATAGAGTGCGTTGAGATTATTTTGCGAGCATTTGAAGCGTTTTGCGAAGATTCTATCTGAAAACCTGAAAAAGGGGAAAATTGATTATTTTCCGTTACGAATGTGATATAATTACGATTATTATACTTACCTATACTCACCTGATGAATCCTGGGACCGTATTCTCGAGCCTGCCTTAATGATGTTCGTATGCGACTTTCTATTTGAAAAGCATTGAATTTCGCATGCAAGTTTCATGAAAACGATTCGAGAATAGGGCCTTGTAAGAGGTCTGAAGCGTGTGTGACGTACCTGAAAAAAAAAAAGAATTAATAAAGAGATTGATTAAAAGCATGGATGTATAAATGTGCGATATTAAAATCAAAATGTAATGAGCAGGGATTAACCGCAAATTAATGTAAAAAATGAAATGTATGATTTTATTACATAAGGGACAGGAAAACACATTCGGGATTAACACGTACGGGATTTATTATTTAAAGATTTATTTCATTTTCTGACTGAAAGGAAAGATAATTTATGTAAAACATGTAGTTGCGTGTCTAATTAATATTTCAGCTAAAAACCATTTATTAAAAGCAGTTATAGTAAATTCATATTATAAAAAGTTGTTTACGTTGAAAGGAATTTTCCGTTGAGCAAGTTCAGACAAGTCAGCTACATGTTGGAGAGAGGTAGCGAGAGTGGCGCGACTGGCTGCTGATTGGCCGCATGCCGCATGCAAGCGAGTGGGAATAATGGACAGCCAGCCGACGTATAAAAGGAAGCCCGATCGAACGACTCGAGGTCTTTCCCGTCCTGACTTTGAGAGATAGTCTTCGTCCAGACTCTCCTCGAAGGTCTTTCGTGTAATACGAACGTGTTCGGAAAAAGATATATCTTGCATTAAGATTAACGATCGTGTAATCGTTCAGAGGAAGAACTAGTTTCGCGATCTCGCGTACTTGTAATCGTCATTTCTACAACGTACGATTGTTAAGCGGCAATAAGTATTATTGTGATATAGAAACCGACTCGTGATACGGGATCGTACCCGGTTAACGCCCGATAGTCGTTGGATAAGTGAATTATCTCACGTTTCGAGTACCTATGTACTAATATTTGAATATATGGTAATTATTCAGTTTAGGGGCCTCACCTCAAATCTCGATGTAATTATGTTCAATCGACGCGTTTTTGTACGAAACGAAAGAATCTAGCAGAAAAAAGTGTCGCTCTGCCCCGCGATGCGAGATATTAAACGTTAAAGTTGACAGGAATTAGGTTATGAATCATAACTTATGATTCCTGTCATACCGACGCCATGTAGCCTGTCGCACAGTTTTTAGCCAATAAGCTTGCAGCTTTTCTGTTAGAGCAGAGTTTACGCATACGTTTGTAGATAGAAAATCGGGCCCCATATCTGTCAAAGCTTGTTCTTTGAAACGGCTTCATAGATTGCAAAATCCTTTTACAGGAGTAAAGTTTAGGTACTAATGAAGGGTGGGATTGTAAAATAATTAGTAATAATTGAAAAAAATGCTTAACGAGATATCTGTATCATATATCTGTCCTGGTTCGATTGCTGTGTGTATGAACCAGACAATGTAGCCAACCGCCCAACCCCGAAACTGCCTGTGCTGTGACATGATTGCTGCTCTGCGTGAATATTTTTGTGAAAAATATACACGATTGTTTCAAAGCTCTCATTTTTATTCCAGGCTTTCAATCTCAATTTCAAAGGTACGTTTATTATTGTTTGTGCACGTCTTCTGAAGGGTGGAAAAGTTTAATTTCGTACATATTACTTATACAACTGTTTATATTAGAAAATAAGGTTATGAGGTGTCAGCATTTAAAATTTTTTTTCAATTATTGCTAATTATTTGACAATCCCACCTTTCATTAGTACCTCTACTTTACTCCTGTAAAAGGATTTTGCGATCTGTAAAGCCGTTTCAAAATGAGACCTTTGACTGTAATTCGGTAATTTGAACGGCTTTAGCATCCCCTTAAGCGTCAAAGCCAAAGCAGCGCGAAGACGCCGAAATTTTGACGCTGTTTTCCTTTTTATGAATTTCAATTGACGCCGGCGTCAATTGTGGTCATGCGACCTTCTTGCCGCTGAAAATGAGCGTCGAGCGTCGAGCGTCAGCATGAAAAGGCACCTTAAGGTGATCCTAAAGCTGTCTGTAATCCCTATACTTGTTTTTAACAATATTTGCTTCGTACAAAAATTCTACAACTTGATGTTACAAAATGAGGGTGCAGGTCCATTCAGTAGACATCAAGGAATATCATACCGCGCGCGTTTGTAGAATTAGGTTGAGACTCCAAACAAAAAAGTTAAACGAAAAGTACGATAATGTATGTATACATACATTACGTGTTCACGTAGTCGTACTTTTCGTTTAACTTTTTTGTTTTTGTAGGCTATTAAAATTCAAAGAACTGCGCGCTGCATTCCTCTCCGCCGCCCCTTAAGATTTCCTTTCTACATCACGTACACAGTTTATGCTGTCTCACCACTCGAATGAAAATGGATCTTGAATATTGCGATAGTGACACAAGCTTCATTGACACGAGACACGATTGACACTCATTTTCAACAAGAAATTGGCCGTATCGCCCACTGACAAGAGGCGGGTGCCATTAAACAAAAAAGAAGAAAAAGCCTCTCAAACGCTACACAACGCTATAACGAGATTGGATAAATAATAGCGTATTGATAGCGGACTTGAAGAAGAAGAGTAATTTATATATATACGTGATATTTTCGTTGTGATTATCAAAACAACACAACGCAGAAAGATGGCGGAGCAGAATGACAGGAGTCAATTACCACCCGGCTGGGAATGCAGATATGACATTCGCAGCGGTCGTCCGTATGTAAATTGCACTCTAGAACTTTTTATCGTTATATTCCTTTTATTATTAAGGATAACGTACTGATAAAGTTCTCGAAATCAAAATTGTCCCATATCAGTAAATCCATGTTGTTTAACGCAAAGTTTAACGCACATAGTAATAATTACAGTTATCGAGATAAATAAATGGCCAAAATATCAATATATCTGTTGAAGAAGAAGATAAGGATGTAGATAATATTCTACGTGCATTAATCGAAATGCTTTGTGCTCAAAGAAGTTTGGCTCCGATAGATGCCTCAAGTTAAAAATGCTTATAAAAAATCACATATTTTTTTAGCATGAGAAATTAAATATGACTGTTAATGAAATGTCTTTCAGATATTTCATAAATCATTTCAACCGAACTACAACATGGGAAGATCCAAGAGTGAGATATTGGCAGTATTCTCAGTATATACAGTCTCAAAACTCAATGGCACTGAGCTCAGCCACTACCACTACATCTCAAGATATTCCTATGCAGGTCAGTTATAACAATTAGTTGAATATATATATATATATATAAGCAGGAAGTCATAAAAGTTGACGTATTTCTGAGTCAAATGTTAAATGCTTAAAAAGATGATTATGTTACACTATGAAATTTATACTTTTTTAAATTAACAGATTTCGAAATAATGACTTTTAAAATATTTTTACTGCAATTTATTAAATAATAAATTTATTTCATCTTTTTGTGTCACTTTGCGTTTAATGTTTATATAATATCAGAATGATATATATGTATATCAGATTTTTAAATAACACTCAATATAAATATTTACAAAGCACTTCTTTCTTGAAAGTGACGATTTATTTAATTTTCCATCAATGTCTGATGGTCATAAATTTGTGTGGGATTTAAAAATTTTGTAGTGGCATATTTCTACAACATGAGGTACATACATTATACAAGTGTACTTGTCGAAAACGAAAATTTAGTAAGTCTAAATTTTTCTCAAGTTATTTCAAATTTTCCTTTAAAATATCTAAATATTTATATTTATTTAAAATTTAGTTATCAGTAATCACATAAGATTTCCAGTGTCACTAGCTTTGGTATATTTATACCATTATTACCACACTTTCTCAATATAAAAATTTGCAAAATTTTTATATTTATTTTCTCCAAATTGTTATTATTTATCTGATATAAATATATCGGATTTACTTTAATCGCAAAAAAGTTCACATTTTAAAAATTTATTATTTGTATTAACATATATTTTAGCAGAATTTAATCGCTATTAATGATTTACTTTACTAACATATGACTTCTCTTGAGGAATTTTGACCATAAAGGTGTATTTTCAGAGAAAAGAATATTATTCCGCCATAATTTAGGATAAATTTACTTTTTAAAATTATCAACAATTATTGTGATTACAAATTATACACCATATAATTAATAGTTTTCTTGGATTCGTTTCTACTTTCCTTGATGGATATATTAATGATAGAAAGAACTTTGCCCAAAATAAACGCGCACAGTATTGAAACATATATCATTTTGTAGATGTTGTGTATATTACTAAAGAAATACTAGAAAAATAATTTTAGATTTTGGGACGGAGAGCAAAAGAAGTTATGACCAGTTAAATTACCAGTCTTAATACCTATTCATTATTATAATACCTTCATCGTCAGAACTGTCAGAAAATGATATAAAAATATCTACAATATGTTCTGATGACAGCTTAATTTTTGCGTTTGAGTATTTGCCTTGACTTAAATACCACACCAATGTCATGATATGAGTACAACATCTATATAGTACGAGCCTTATTTTTGCAAATGCAATAATACGCTTTTATAGAATTTAATCTTTTTCTATTTCATTCTGCTAAAACACAATATATTGTTTTATTTATGTACCTTGATTGTATACCAGAGACTTAGCTGAACAAACAAATAAGTTTGTTTGTTATATTATTGTCACCACGGGAAGGTACCCTGGACGATATTACAAAATATATTATTTTATATAAAATTAATGATATTATTTATAATACATTTATGTTAATTTGTGTGAAGTTTTTAGTGCTAATTATTTAATATTAGATATGGTTATATTATTATTATTTCTACCAACCTTTTTTAGAAATGGATATATAGAAGTATGCGTTCATAGCCCAGAACCCATAATAAAATTGGCGATGTTCTTTCTCTATCTTGATAATATTAATAAAGGAAAGAGTGTAACATTAAAGGTCAAGGTTCATGTTAAGATTTATATTTTACCACATTATAAGAATGTCAAAATTGATCTTTGTTATGCCAAAAGAATGTTTATGTTAACATTTTATATCATTTAATACTTTTATGGTGTTTATGTTGTGGTGTTTGATTGTTTTATTAAAACATTGTATATATATATATATATATATAATATATTTCATTAGATTTTTATTTTAACTTTGTCCTAACATATATAACCCTGTTATATTGGTATTTTATAAGTCGCAATATAAAATATTTTTCAACCATTGAATATTTTATTTGAAAGTGTCCAAGTGTTTCCTGGCATATTGTGGCCAAGTTTTTCTTGCTCGCTTTTACACTAAAAACGTTCGTAGGTATTACCAATGGATTTTACATTTCAAAGCACTTTTGTAAAGCCTTAAACTTTTGTAATAACAACTATTTTTTTTTAGCAAATACGTTATTCTTTCTCGCTTACTCTTGCTTTGTTTTTATTTTTAAAGAAATAGTGTAATAAAAACACGCGCTTTCAGCTAACAAGTAACCTCTTTCAAGTGTCACATGCCAATTTTTTGGATTTTGATTCAAGATGTCGAAAGATAATTTTTCATGCAAAAAATAACTGCTCAATATTAACCGTTTATACATGTCTTATTTTTAATAATGGAATAAAATAACCTTTATTTGACCTTAGGAGTTTCTGCCAAGGTCATATAAAAGTCACTTAAATTTTTCCAAAAAATTTATATAATTTTTTTTACGTAAATCAATTCTTCTCATTATTCTGCGTATACAAATATTAAGGTAAAATGTTCGCAAAATAAACATTTTAAAAGATATTTTGTGTTATATAAGATGTTTTTTATTTTGTTATATTTTTTAACTGTTTTTCTAAAATTTTTATTAGGCTAATTTTTTTTAATTACAGATAAATAAAATTAACTGAAATTTAATTTTATACAATTTAGTTGTTGTATATATGTATAATATGTGACGGGCAAAGTCCGCATGGTGTGCAGTGTCGGCATTGCCCGGGCAATATCAGCATTTCACAACGCGACTGGGCAAAGTATAGTTTATTAGCGGACATTGCCTGGTTTGATGTGGGCAAAATTGACACTGCCTATCCAGCGATGGCAATGCCAGCAACTATTATCACATTGCGGACTTTGCTCAATTCTATGTGAGCAATGTCGACAATGCTAAATCTCCGTGGACTAACAAGCTGCGCTAAATGGACATGTCAGGCTCAAAGACCGACGCTCACTAAACGAAAAAGCCGACCACAACGCGTGGCATATTCAAAAAGGCCACAATGCGAAATTCGTATCGTGGCACTTTCAATAACGCTCACAACGCATTTTGGCAATGTGAAAATGCCACAACGCGTTGTGGACACTTATTGATGCAGTCATGACGCAATGTGGATGTTTTTGATTACATGCATGAACTTTTCACGCGTGAAAAGTTGTAAACCCATGTAGTAACTCGTCTCACGTGGAAAGTGTATGCGTGAAGGCAGTAGGTTCCGTCCATCTGCGGGGGGCTCCTCTACCGTTAAACTAGACACATAGTGTGCCTTGCAAAGTACATGCGTGGAAAGTTGTAAACCCATGTGGCAACTCGTCTCGGTGGAAACGGAGCCCCTCTCCTGCCTACATAAGGCTAACTGTTAATTTTCGATATTGCCCACTTGGAACCGAGCAAAGTCCGCAATGTGATAATAGTCGTTGACATTGCCATCGCTGGATGGGCAGTGTTAACTTTGTCCACATCAAACCGGGCAATATCCGCTAATAAACTACTTTGCCCAGTCGCGTTGTGAAATGCTGATATTGCCCGGGCAATGCCGACACTGCACACTATGCGGACTTTGCTCGTAACATATACAGGGTGTATCAAAAATTTGTGCCAAAATTTTTAGGAGTGATAGAGAAAGGCACAACAAATATTTTTTGTATCACAAAATGATTGACACATAGGCTGAGTTTCGATATTCACTGCCAGTACTAAAAATCTATGGTTTACGTCACGTAAAACTTTTCTGTCGACGAGCGTATATACACTATGCATAAAGGTCACTATTTTACATTTTTTTCTAAATCAAACAACTTTTGTTTAAAACATTTTTTGGAGAAAGTGTTATTTCCGAAGTATTTCATTCCATTATTAAAAATGAGACATCGTATATAAGTGTTATGGTTGGGACTTGGTTAAATGGCGCGTGTGTGAATGGTAGCGGTGAAAGTGCGTTGTGCGATTTTAGCTTTGTTTCTGGGTTTAAAGATTAGTATGTGGTAAGTAAGGATAATGGAAAGATAGGGTGTAAGTAGAAGATGCGATGAGAATGAAGGGAGGTAGTAGGATGCAAGTAGAGAAAAGTAGTATAAAAGTGTTTAGAGAACGTGGTAGGATGAGGTTATGGTGACGAATCAGTTAGGCGGCAAAGGCGGTAAAGGTAATGTAGGTAAAGTAGGGAAGGTTTCGATCGATGATTGTAAAGAAGATTGTATGATAAGTGCATGATTAGCTAAGGAGCCTTTGGTCGTAAATTAAGTATAGGTTAAGAAGATAGTTAAAGAGATGACAGGTTGAACTCAGAACACAGGTAAATTTTAGATTGGGAAATATAGGATCAAGAATAAAGGCCCAGTTCAACAGTGGCCAGTTAGCTTAACTAGTAGTTAACTCTCACTCTCCGTCTCTATCTAACCTTTGAGTTAAAAAGAGACAGAGAGTGAGAGTTAACTACTAGTTAAGCTAACTGGCCACTGTTGAACTGGGCCTTAAGAAGAGGAAGAAGAGGAAAAAGGAAGAAAACAGGAGAGGACAAGAGGTAGGTGAAAGAAGCGCTGTTATAGAAGAGGTTATACGAAACAAGAGAGGATTAAATGTGAAGAAAAAAGAAGAAAAAAGTAGTTGTAAAAACTCGAGTTCCGGGTTAATGGAAATGAAAAGAAGAAAGGTGAAATAAAGCTAGGACACAAGGATTGGCGGGTTCAGAGGTGTTCTAGAAAAGGGAAGTAAAAGAAGATAAGTAACTGAGGAAGGGTTATAAGCCATTGATGAAGAAGAGAGAAGATGAACAGAAGAAAGGTGAAGGAAAGCGATTGGCGTAATCCTGGAACAAGGATTAGCGAAACTTATCTGCGTTGAAGGAAAGGAAAGGTAAAAGAAGATGGAAATAGGAAAGGGAGTAAACGAGGACATAAGGCGTAATGAGAAGAGGAGAGGAAGAAAAGGAAGGAAATGTGGAAAAAGGAAAAATAAGAGGTTTGAACGTTACAGTTTACGAAAGGACGCAGCAGTTTCTGGAAATATTAGAATCTTTGGATGGCACGGATGCGAATACAGGTATATTGGTTATGCAACGGCAGATAGAAGGTACGGGAAGATAACCAGAGAACGCGCGCGCGCGCGCGCGCGCGGAGGAAATAAATGTTGCTTCGAAGGGAACGAGAGAAGAAGAGCTGGGAGACAATGTAGTAGGAGAGGAGAGGAGCAGTGCTGAGGAATTTGGCAAATAAGGAAGAGGAAAGGAGCGATTCGAGGGCACAGAAGTTTTTTTAGTTAAATTAGGAATGAACTCAAAAAGATCAGAAAGATTAAGATTAGGAAGATAATATATTGGAAGAGAAAAGAAAAGAAGAGGAAGGAGGGGCATACAGGGAGGTGTGATGAGTTAGATAGGGGGACATAGGAAAGTATTAGTTGGAAGCAGGAGATTTGTTATTAGTCGAGTTTATTATATGTAGGTGTATGTAAATATTTGAGTGTAAGGGTTTTACAGTTAAATTGAGTATTGTAAGATGAGAGAGTTGCGTTAATATTTTAAGGTAAAGGTAAAGAATTATTAATATGTCAATATGTGGTTGAAAAATAGGAAAATGGTTGTAATATTAAGGTAGAGGTAGGGATAAAGAAAAAGAGAGAGAATTATGTTTTGTAGTTTTAAGATTTGGCTTTGAGTTTCGCACGCAGAAGTTATGGAAAATATGAGTTTAAGGTATATGATAGGTTCTGGAGTATAAGGTTTATAGAGAGAATACATTAGAATTCAAGTTTTATAAGTTTTAGGATGGTTCTTCCTGGATTAAAGGAGATTTGAGAAGAATTTAGAAATATATGGAATATTAATATTAGATGTTGCGCGTTGTTGTATGAAGGTATGTGTGTGTGTGTGTGTATAGGTGTATAATGTCCGTTTCTTGGCCTACTGCTGAAGCGGACTAGGTTCAAATATTTTTTTTAGTTTAGGTTGTGAAGTTTAACGTGCAAATAATGGATTAAGTCGTTTAAGGCTTAAGGAATTTTTCTAAAAGAAATTTAAGAAAGTACGGAATAATGAATTAATAGTTGCACGCGTTAAGTTAAAAAAGTTGGTATGAGTGTGTATAAGGTATATTGTAAACCAAGTCCATTTCTTGGCTTTTTGTAGCTGAAATTAAATAAATCTATAAGTGTTATGGTTAATACTAAGCAGTTATTTTTTACATAAAAAATCGTTTTTTGACATCTTGAATTAAAATACAAAAAATGAAAAAATCGGTGTGTGACACTTGAAAGAAATTACTTGTAAGACGAACGCAATATTTAAATATTACTAATTCAGACAGTAACGAATAATGAACGAAAAAAACAAATCCAAGAACAAGTAATATTTTATTTAATATGAATGAATGTAAAAATATGAACGTAAATAATTGATCCAATGAATAAGAAAAATTACAAACTGTTAAATCAAACTGTTGTCGGATGACATGTTCTGAAATGTTGTAAAGAAATAGTTTATTTTTAAAAAGTAAAATATTATAAATTTTAATAAACTAAACTTTTCAAGCAGTTATATCGTATTTGAGGTTTTTATTATAGATATTTTCAAGATTTTACAAGATATTTACACTAATATTGAAGTAAATAGTTTTTCAATATATGTATAATACATTAATTTATCTATTCTATAACTTTATTTCTTTATTTTTTTGTGACTATAATGGTTACTTTAATATATTCTATGAACATTTACTAGTAAGAAGCCCGTGAATGATAGTTATAGCTTATTTTAAACATAGCATATAATTCTGTATTTTTAATTTAGGAAGTTTTTTTCTATAATATAATTTTCTATGATATAATTCAATATCATCATCACTTTCTTTCAATGAAGATAAAAATGTAATATAAAAATCTCTTATTGCTAATGTTAATAATTATCGTTGATCTATTTTGAAATGCATTTGTTTAAAAAATATCTTCGTCACACTATAAACACATACTGATGTCTTAGTCTGTATATATATATTTATAATATATATGTGGCAATTGGTATATTTATTAAAAGTATATTCCATTTATATAAAGGAAAGACACAAAATGTTTCTTCAAGAACATCTACTAATTATATAACGCTATTTCTTATTGTTAGTGGACCGCTCGAGGTTTTCGCGCGCCGCGCCGAGGACAGCACAAGGAATAGTCAGGCTCGCATGTAAAACGAGACAAGAGTCACTTTATTCAAAGCTTGTTACAATACACGAAGATTCGCGTTGTAATATCGCATTCGCTATTTTGCCACGTAATATTCGCTATGGTTCGACTCCGGTTTTCGACGTCAACAAATGCAAGTGTCGCGTACGAATTGTGATGGCTCACTGGGCTCCCGGCCGGAGCTCCGAACTTTGCCGCGAGGAATTTTGAGACGTGAGATACGCTGATTGGCTCCAAATCGTCGAGCGACAAGACTATTGGTCGCAGTACGTGCGATTACGCGATATACACCTGCGAGCTGGTCGCTAGCGAAAACACCAAAAAAAAGGGGGAAGGCAAATACTCGCGGTTTGGAGCAAATCGAGCGTTCCCGAATATTTTCGTTGCTCGTTTTCATTTTTTGAACGTATTCAATTCTTAACACTTATTAAAAATTGAGTCAAAAATTCCTGAACCATTTTTTCTATAATGCTTAAAATAAAGCAGTACTTATTGAATAAAGATAATCCAATTAGCGTCGTCCTTGAAACAGACATACGTCAATGAGCTGTGCGCCTGATAGTATGCGTGAGTGTTCCTCACCGTTATCTAAAGACTAGTCTGAAAAGTAAAGACCTGAAGCTGTAAAATACTTCTTGAATTGTCTCATTCTGATCATTTTTGGTAAAGTTACATCATGAAATTGGTCTATTTTTCGACCGAAAAAGTGATGCTTTCTTTCTTCTTTAACCCTTTAGGGGCCACATATCGATCCCGCTGGAGTAAAACGTTACAATTTATAAGATAGTCTTAAAAGATGTCCCTGATGAAAGTTTTTTTTTTAACAATATGTACATAATTATGTACACAAACCCCTAAAGGGTTAAATGCCCATTGGATTTCTGATTCTAAGGAATCATAGTACCACAATAATTAATCCAGAGAGGAAAAGGTGATGCTATAATTTCCGCTGGTAGTACAGTTTACCATGACAACAAAGTTGTCGTAGAAGACGATTTTTATTCAGGAGAATTACAGAGCACACACATTCACACTACCAGGCGCGCTACCACTCACTGACGTCTAAAGGAGGACACTGATTGGATTTTCTTTACTCTATAGTTATTGCTTTATTTTAAGCATTATTAAAAAAATGGTTCAGGAATTTCTTACTCAATTTTTTTATAAGAAATAACGCTATATAATTAGTGGATGTTCTATAAGAAACACTGTATAAATAATTTTTCCCCCCAAAAAATTACAGATAGATGGAATGTATATAAATGTATTTTCTTTTTATTTGTCATTAAAGATAATTAGATATATGTTTCACGAACAGTTACATATACTAATTAGGTTTTTAGTTTAATTTTGGTGACACTGAAGACAAAGTAAAATACACATTATTTATAAATATATAAAATGAAAGAAAGGATGCTTATTCTCTCACATTACGTGGTCTGTTCAAAAATTTTCCGAATTTTTATAATAACGTCAACACGATATTATATCGATATGCGGTAAGCAGTTCTGCCTAGCAGTAACCTTAGCAAGTAACCTTGCATTTACCGCGTTCTTCTATTGTGGTTAGAATCAACAAGGGAAAAAATGATATGTCCTCCCTGCTAAAAAAGCTCAATTAAAACCATTAGAAAATCCTATTTGGTCTAATAAGATCGAATTGTGTTTTTGAACCTGCATTTTCCATTAAAACATAATTACTCTCAAATCGGTTGTACTTTGTTGAACTGGAACTTATGCCAATAGTATGTATAAATAAGTTTTTATGGTTTTGAATAAGAACAAAATAAGAAGCTTCCTTCGCCAGTAAATAAATACAAAACAAAAGTCGTTTTTGTTCGACCCAACTGGCCAAATAATTAATATATTTAAAATTCACAACGTTTCAACCGCAATTTTGGTCCTTCTCAAGTGATTCATCAAGCTATGCATCCTCAAAAACCGCGTACAAAATATCGATTACGTCGCTGACATCGTGCCCTAACCACATCATGCACACGTAAAGCTAAAAAAGTGAAATAAACTCACAATAGTCAAAAGGATAAAAACGCTCAGAAGTCATAAAATAAAAAGTAAAAATAAAATTGAATTGTTAAGTTATAAATAATGTACAAAGTAAAATGAAAGGCTTACATATTCTGTGCGTCAAAACGGAAAATGAGAACGGTAGCGCAGAATGAAGAAACGTCGCAAGCCATAACTGCGAACACATCAGTACAGCGTGACAGACGAAGTCATACTAAATGACCGATACATAACAAATAAATAGATGTGTTCACAGGTGGAAACGAGCAGAACAAAAGTAAGTTAGGTGACGCCAATCACACGGTTGTAATTCGCGGGCAGACTTTCTGTGTCTTTTTGAAGATTGATTGCGCAATCGCATTTTTTAATAAAAAACAAGAATTGAGGACGGCTGAGCTTCGTCTCTTTAGAGATGTGATTCCACCTCCGTTCAATCGCTCTCAAAACAAGGTCTTTAGGGATGTTAGTGAAAAGAGACGCAACGTTCAAAGAGATCTAAACATCATCCTCCCCAATCCCTACGTCACTAATCAATTCAACAAAAGACCAACCGTCTTTAATATATGACTTCGGTTTAGGGACAGATTTTTTAGGTTTAGGGACGAGACTTCTAGAGATATCATTGCCACCTTTGACTAGAGAGGATACGGCCTTAGAAGCGTTTAGGCATAATCCCACGGATGGTAGCTTTGCACCACCGGCCGCTCGACCGAGTGCGTGAACCAAATGTCCGAACCTGCGGTTCCTCTCGTACTGAGCAGGATTACTATCGCAATGACTGGTCATCAGTAGGGTAAAACTAACCTGTCTCACGACGGTTTTAATTATTACGACGATATTAATTATTTGGCCAGTTGGGTCGAACAAAAACGACTTTTATTTTGAATAAGATTTGATAGAAATATTCACATTCCGTCCTATATGTTTTAAGGTGGTCCTTTCGCGGACCCAGCTAGTCAAGTAACAGTCCGTCATGAGGTAATTGAAAACAAACATTACACAGCATTCCATTAATTATAATAATATAACTTGATTTTACACGCACGATTTAATCGTAATTAATTATTTATTAATTCAAAAAATATCACAATAGTAGTGCGGTTGGACTCGATTTAGGTTAGGTCAGGCATGACAGTACGAGTAAAGCAATATGCGCGTGGATCCACTACTTATTTAACCTTATATATCAGAGCAAAACATTCGGCAAGCCCTTATTTTCAAGGTATGTACGAAATCCGGAAACTTCAGGGAATATTTTAAGACATGAATAATGTATTCATCTGATCGCTAAGTACATGTATTATTCGTTGAAAACCTCGGCCGTGGCGATTTGCATCATTCTATCTTTCTCGTTCATTAGATGTAAACAAGGATAGAATGACAATGGCACGCTCCGCGAACGCACATTTAGAATGACTTATTTCTTGTAAAGTGTCGGTAACCTCACTTGATTTTTCGTACACATGTCCCTTATTACTGTATATTTAACATATATTAACGTTAGGGGTACTTATCTAATACTTGTTCTCACGAAAGGACTACCTTAACGCTCAATCGTAAAATAGCAATCAAAATCTTAAACAGTTTTTATTGTTCCCGATTGAGCGATTGGAACCAAAATAGACATATTAAAACATATAGGACGGAATGTGAATATTTCTATAAAATCTTATTTAAAACCATAAAAAAATACGTACTATTGGCATAAGTTTCAGTTCAACAAAATACAACCGATTTGAGAGTAATTATGTTTTAATGGAAAATGCAGGTTCAAAAATACAATTCAATCTTATTAGACTGAATAGGATTTTCTAATGGTTTTAATCGAGCTTTTTCAGCAGCGCTATTCTACGTAAAAGAACGTTCAGATTTTTGAATCTACAAAGAAAAATTTTTAATCAATTTATAAAAGGATTATCGTGCTGCTCGTGAAACTTAGTCATCTTGAAAATCGCAGAATACATATAAACTTGTAAGCAAAGCGATGCAGCATGATAATTAATCGCAATAAAAAGATACGTTAAGGGGATCTTGCAGCCGTATGATTTACCGACATTATCGTTTTTAGATGGATCTTTTAATTGGCTTTATAGAATTGCAAAAATCTTTTACAGAATTAAAGTCCGCACAAAAATCTAGGGTGCCAAACGCGATTTTATATCAAAAACACCAAAAAATGAAAAATATTGCTTATTGGGGCACATACACAGCTGTCACTTGACGACAATATTTGCTTAAAACCAAAGTTCTGCAGTTTATACATACATAATGTTTATCATCCACCCTTGGGAAAACATGTAGGAATAATATCATGCAAGTAGAAGTAAGATTTAATGCGTACAAAAAAAGATAAATCTAAAAATTATTTTTGTAATGCAAATACGGATGCAGGATGACAAGAAGACCAGCAACAGTAGTTGCCGGATCTTGCGTAAGATGGCGAGCAATCGAACAAAGACAGATGTTATTTCGTTAGACGAAGACAAATATAGGGAAAACAAAATTAGAAAAGTTGACATTCTCGATATCGAGGAAGTTTGCCTGTCACTGCAGGATCCCCTTAAACGTGGCAAACGGAAGGTTACTCACTAAGGTCGCTGCTAGGCCGCACTGCTTATCGCACATCGGTGTGATATCGCGTTGGCGCACTAATATAAGTTCGGAAAATTTTTTAACAAATCACGTACATCAAGAAAATTTTGACGTATACGACATCAAGAAAATTTTTGACTTAATTAAATAGATTACTGAAAGTACATATGTCTATATGTATATCATAATTACATGTAACACGTTTACTTTTAATAATAATAAATAAAAAGAAATTATGTAAAAAGTATTTTTATTTATTGAAGTGGATGTTCTTCAATTAGATCGTTCAAAGATTAAATGTAAATAATTTTGGTAAGACAAAAGAGTTTCTAAATTCTTTAAAGTATTCTATTGAAACGTAAAAGGACTAAAAATGAAATGTAAAGTCATAATTATAACAATCCGAAAATGTAGCATTATTCATGAAGTAAAATATTTTACGTGAAATGTGTTGTATGTAAGATTTTATTCACGTATTAATTTTTTTTATATGTACAAAGATATTCTATCCTGCACTTGATACATCATTTAGCGTGTGTCGCGTGCGCGCGCTCGTGTGTATGTTCGTGCACGCGCGCGCGCGTGTGTGATGTTAAATTGTAAAAATGTATATATTCTTATGATATGCACACGCTGCATTTGGATAACGCACACGATATACTACAAATAAATAGACTGGAGGAAGCGGAAGTGGTGGGCACTTAAATCACACAGTTGCTCACAGAGTTCCACAAATTTATCCAACACCGTCCCCTTATCATAATCCACAACTAGCATTCTTACCTCCCAGTGCGCAAGTAAGTAAATATTTATATTGAAAGTCATCCCCTCATTGAATCATGCATGCTTTTTGTTAATAAGTTAGTTATCGATATAGTTGTAGACGTATACACGTATATACATACACGCATACACACACACACATACACACAAGATATTTTTTAATTGTTATACAATTCAAATTATATGTATGTGCAGGAACTGAAAACGCCACTGTCGTTGAAATCGACCAGTGCGGTGACGACTCGATTTGGTGACTTGACTTTAGGATCTCCGACTCCAGTAAGAAACACAGAAACAACTTTTACTCAAAATTCCGACTCTGAGTCACAAGTGGCGAAGATCAACGCTGTATTCCCGACAGTTTCGGACACGCATATTCGTCTTTTACTGAAGAAGTAAGTTTCTTATCTCATGCAAATGATCTACTTTAGCAAGATTTCCATTTAAAGCTTAGTACTCACGCTTTTTAACATTTTTCTATAAACATTTATATTAATATTAGTACTATTAACACAGAAAATAAAACTACTACACATGTACAAGGAATAGTTGATTTTTCAAGTTTCTTTAATTTAATTTATCCGAGCTTCCTGTCCATTTTCTTAAATTAGCACTATATCAGATTTGGTGCTAAGTCGACAGCCGATATCTTTCAGATACCATAACAGAGCAGCTTTGGTCATGAGTGCTCTCCAAGTGGAAAAGAATCCTCTTTGTGCCCCAGGACCGTGTACACCTGTGGGAGTGCATTCAAATTATGCAATCCCGAGATGGCGTCTACCGGCTCATTCTATACATGCAGCATTAACATTGAGTCCGCCTCGCGGAGTTCGGCCAGCCCCTAACTCCCCAAAAATGAAACTTAGGTTTAACCCAAATATTCATAGTTTTCAGTCTCTTTCACCCAGTCTGGATGCTAGATGTTGATATCGTATCTTGTGATAGTTCCGTGGAAGTATACCAGTCAAAGAGCACTGCCTTTCTTTGCATTGTTATAACTGTCTGGTATATTTCACGCATACACACGACGTTATGTAGCGGTAGCATGTATAGAATAGATTTCCTTTAACTATATTTAGATATTAAGTATTAGAGACACAGTTATATGTGTATATACCTATATACTATATATATATATATATATATATATATATATACATACAACAAAAATATATATTAGCTCTTCTTTTTAGTTATGTCATATGTCATTGTTGTAGCAAATAAGCGATATATATACGCGATATCGCTTATTTGCTACAACAATGACATATGACATAACTAAAAAGAAGAGCTAATATATATTTTTCTCTACAATCAATTATTGCACCAAAATCATATTTAAAAGTATAATATTGAAAATTTTATGATTTAAAACATTCAAACCTATTTTTTGAAAAATTTTGTTTTTTGAGTTATGTTATTGTTGTAGCAAATGAGCGATATATATATATATATATATATATATATATATATATATATATAAAATATGTATATGCGTATGTACACATATATATACAGGGTGTTCCATTTAAAAAAATATGTTTAAATATACAGGGTGAGTCATTTTAATTTACGCAGGCAAATCTCGAAAAATATGGAAGATACGAAAAAATGTTTCAGACAAAAGTTGTATGGTCTAAAGGGGGACACATGATTCATATCATCATTTTCAAGAAATTTTAAAGGCGACTAATTTCTTAAATGGAACTTGATTTTTTCCTTAAGCTTTATTATAGTGCTTTGAAAACGTCTCGACGAGATTTACAACTTTAATCTCAAGAAAAAATCAAGTTCCATTTAAAAAATTAGCCTTTAAAATTTTTTTGAAAATAACATCTACGACATGACTTATATCAGAATCATGTGTCCCCCTTTAGACCATACAACTTTTAAACATACAACTTTTGTCTAAAACATTTTTCCGTATCTTCTATATTTTTTAGATATTTGCCTGCGTGGATTAAAATTAACTCACCCTGTATAAAAAAAACATTGCTTTTAAAAAATGTTTTAAACAAAAGTTATTTGGTTTTGAGGAGGATACAAAGTGATAAAATCAGTTTAACCTTGCATGACAATTTCAAGGTCACATTGAAATTTTTAATTAAAATAAATTTTTATTGCAGACTTTTGTAGTCTTGTAGTCAGACGTTGAGACCTTTTTAAATCACTGATAAAATTGAATTTTGTTCAGAATTTTCTGAGTTATGAAACATTAAATTTTGAAACCCGGCTCTATCTGATGATGTACATCGCTGAGATATTGCTCCGTGGGATTTTGTACATTATGTAGCCCTTAAAAAAAGCTAATGTAGTATAAGTATTTACACGTAGGCGTGTTTGATTTAATTAATAAGTGCTCGAAATTTGCGTCATTAACTCTTGCCACTCACCAGGAGTATTTTTTTACCCCATGCACTTAAAAATGATGATATTTTTTGTTTTATCGATGATGATTCCGAGTAGTTATTTTTATAGCAACATTTATACTTTTTGTTACTTTTGATTTCAATAAAAATGTTTATATATTAAAAATTCTTGATTTATATGTGTTAAAAACTCCTTTTTTTTAATGTAAAATGAATAATTATAAAGTGGGGTTAAAAACGATCCCAGGTGGGTTATATGAAATTCTATAGAGCAGTTAGGTGGCGAGGAATAACTTGTATACAACATGTTTAAAATATGTGCAAATCGTTTAAGTTCAAAATTTGCTGTTAATTTGAGATGTTTTCATAAATCGGTACCAGAAAATAGGAAAATAAATATTTCTCTTTTTGCATCATGTAGTCGTCCTGAGTACTCACGAGTAACCTCCCCGCGATGGGCAAATGCTAAACAGTGGGATATCAGGTAACGCTAATAATACCAGTGGAAATAGGCGTGGACTAAATGTCAGTGATTCTCAAACTTTAATTTCTTATAGGTCAGGAAATTTTGAATAAAATTCAATTCAATCATAGGCTGAGTTCATCTTGATGCTTTTAGCGCTGTAAGCATCATTCTATCTTCGTTGCACATCGAATATCAAACGAGGATAGAGCCAGCACGTCAAGACGAACACAGCCATAGTGATTTGAAAAAGTCTTGACGTCAGCTGCAAGAATCTACATTATCTACAATAAAAAAATTAGTTTTTATTTTAAAATTATTCTTTTTTTATGTGATCTTCACGTGACCTTGGAATTTTTGCGCAAAGTCAAACTGACTATCACTTTGTGTCTCCCGCAAAACCAAATTTATACTTAACATAACTTTTGTTTAAAACATTTTTTTCCAAAACGCGGTTTTTTTATATTTTTAAACATATTTTTTTAAAATAGGGTACTTTGTATGTAGAAGATTGGCCGACTCTTCAAGATAATTTATCATGCACGGTAGCAAATATTATACATATAATATAGTTTAATAAGTTATTATTAATTATGTTTATTTTGTTACATTTTCATCGTTTTTCAGAAATTTGAAAAATATTTTGTCACATTGATCAATAATACCCAATTTTATGACATCTGTATTATTTAGATTTTTCTTTTATCTTTCAGTTTCTTCCTGGTTTGCTATAACATAGATGTTGGATAGTATGAAATTTACTCTATCTAAAATAGGTTGGTTTTTGTTCAATATTCTTCTTGTTTTGTTTTTGTTTGTCATTTAATGGCACAAATTGAAGCTTACATTAGATGTTATTGTTATGTTAGTCGTTAAAAAATTTCTAAGGGAATAAAGGAGTTTTTATGTTTTTGTAGAAACAAATATATATAAAGGAGATATATATATATATATATATATATATAATATACGTAGTTTGTTTAAAAAATAATAAGACTGATTTTTTTTCTCAACAACTGGTAACACAAGAAAATCGAGCAGCGTTATAAAGCCCCTTGCACAATGCCAGGCAACAGGCAATAGGAACAGGGAATAGAAATCAGAAATCATGTATAAATGCAGAATAAACAGTGACACAGGCAATAGACACAGAGTTTCAGTCACGTTGGAAATTCTGTGCCTATTGCCTGTTGCCAACCAATCATAGCATTCGAATTTTTTAGGTTATAATTAACAATTTTTTTGTTCCTATTACCTGTTGCCTGGCATTCTGCAAGGGGCTTAAGTTCTGTGTCAAACTCCAGGACAATGCAATGGAAACATTTAAGAAATTGAAACAGACTTACAAAGGTCAAGTTCTATCCCTGGCACAAGGCATTTTTAAACGGCGGTGAAATTGTGAAGATGAATCCCGTTCTGGATCACTAATGGCATAAATAATTTGGTGATTTAAATTTAATAAAATTGATCACCAATCATTGTCAACTTTTTAAATGTTTCTGTCACGTTATCCTGAAATTTTACACGGAATTTACCGTGTCAAACTTTGCATAACGTTGCTCGATTTTCTTGTGTTTCATTTTCGTGATGAGTCACTCAAACATACAGTTATACAAATTATTGTAGAATCACATGTGTTAATGCTATCAAATTGAAATTTTAACTGAAGGTAGAGTATGAATGTAGCTCTCGATCTACTGCAGTTTTTACAGTGTTACTACCAGTTGTTGAAAAAAAATCAGTCTCATTACTTTTCAAACAAACACACACACACACACACATACATTATTGTTAAAAATAAATATATATTGGCAATATTTTCTTTAAATACTGCTTTATATAGGTAGATATAAAAGAAACTCGTTTATCCCAAAATGGGATAAAAATTAAGCATGATAGTATGTGCATGTGCATTCTATTCTAAAAATGTTCAAATAAAAATAATTGTATCAGATATCTCATTGCCATGAAGAAAAGAGATATTTTATGAATATTTTCAGGTGTTAGATCACATGTACATATTATAAATAATGTTAATTATTAATCTTTTATGTGTTATTAATTTACTAAGTTATGATCGAGAGCATTAACGTCATCCGTTACGCATTTACGGAAAGATCTTTATCTGTGATTTATCAGTTCTTTTTGCAAACTCAAATAATCGATACTATTAATAATGTAAGTGACAAGATAAATTTCTCTTAAATATAATATAGCAAATTTTGAATGCGCATATACCGGATGGCACACATTAATGCTGTGTGCACGAGTCACATTTAAATAAGATTATATTAGATTATCGTTGTGTTAGTCATGAGTTACAATTTGTATACTATTAAAAAGTATATAATCCATAAGTCCATATGATATGCACTGTATTATGTTTGTATGTTGTGCATATTGCGATAACAGTTTATTATACATTTATATGTTTGGAATGTATGTACAGGTACCTGAAAAATGTATTTCCAAAAGTGGATGAAACAATATTATTAGATGTGCTAGAACAGAGCGATAATAATGTGCAGAAGGCATCTGAAAAATTAATTAATTTAGGATACGAAAAACGAAATCCAACTGTTTCTGCCAGAGCCTTAGCAAAGAAGAAAGAAGAAGAACGGGTAATGAATTTTTTACCAAACAATGTAATATTGTTATATGCAAAAAAAATTGTTTCTATAGGTACATGACGAGCCAACTGCACCCACGCCTCCTCCGCGCATAAAAAGCCTGGAAGAAAAGAATAAGTGTATGTATTTGTTTAGATATCTATTTTTTTTATGTCCGGTGATAGTATACTACAGAAAGAAAACATTACAGTAAAAACACGTTTGATGGAAAAATATAAGAATTTACCGGATCGAATTGTGATGCTTGCTATGGATAGTGTAGATTATGATGAAGAAAGAGCAATACATATATTAGATATAGTAATGGCAGAAGAAGCTACTCGACCACTATGTACTTCTAGCAGCCAAAGGTAATGATTCATTTTTCAACAATGTATAAAAAATTATGCATAAATGTATATTTCTATTAATTGTTTCTCATGAGTTTATATAAAATATTGTAGTAGTAGAAGCGACGAACGGAAAGATAGTCTGCCAATAACAGAAGCTATAAAATTAACTGCTTCTCCAATTAAAAAGATAAGTAAAGATGCGGAAACTGAAAAATTAAAACGGTCCAAAAATAAGACTGAGATACCGAAGTAAGATATCTCTTTAAAATTATGTCTTTTAAGATGTATTATTACCATGATAACACTTATCTATATAATAAAATATGTTGCGTTAGAGTTTCACGTGGAACCAGTACTACAGAGGATAAAGAATATAAATCCCCATACTTAACAAAACCAGTAGGATCAAACTCGGATTTAACAAAGGGAGCGAATAATGATCTGCTGCTGTACGTTAAAAAGAATATTATTTAACTACTTTTCACGATGTGTATATCTTTATAAACATTAAGTAAACGAAAACTATAGGCCGGATTATGCACCGTGGTCGGGGCCAGATCCAAATTTGCTGACCAAGCAACCATTTTCAAGATCACTCGCGATGGGGCATGATGCAAGTCTGATTTCTACCCGCAATTGTCTTGCTAAAGGTTCTCAGTCCGAATTACGAAAAGGACCGTTAAGGGGATTGGCCCAAGGCTCCATTTATTCGCAAAGGAATGTAGCCAATACCGAGAGTCGTGGTAAATGAAATATGTGCAATTGTTTCTTTCTTGATATTTTCGCATTTGTTAAATAATTATATATTAAATTCTAATTTTTAGTAGCAACTGTACAACTGTCCCGTTTTGGGATGTTATGATTTAATTTTTAATATTTTTTATTGATTTGCACATTCAAAAATATAATCTGTTCTTATGTAAATCTAATCTGGTTCTATGTAATTTAATAGATTTATATTTTGTTGATAGTTTATATATATTTTTGTTTGGTAGGATTAAACGACAAATACATTATATTGATTATTATTTGAGATTATATTATTTATTATTGAGCCACAATAAATTTATTTATGAATTTGTTTCTCTTAGGAACTTAATTTATATTTATCATATGAGCCATGTGTATATATATAAAAGAAACTTTACTAAACGTAATCTATTAATAAGACGCAGCTGCGTAAAATTTGATGCATTTTGATTTTGCTAAAAATTTTGAAACTTGGCTTATCTCACTATTAAAGTAAACACTTTATATACACAAGTGCAATCGGCCCCATGCTATACATAGATTTATGTCAGCTGAAAGTAAGTAAAACTTATAAATTTAAATAATGAGACAATTTGTACAGTAAATGCAAGTAAAAATATACATTAATCATAGCTCATGAACCAGCGACGACAGTGAACTGGTGAAACGGCTGTGTACATCGAATCACCACCTTTTTTTTGTTCATATACTATATAGGATTGCTTGACATTTTCGCATTTTAAACGCAATAACTATTTACATATTTACGTTAGTTTTTTTTATTTAAACACTGATTATGTTGTCCAAAGTTTTCGATATGTAGGATACATTTCTATACTCAAAAAATCATGTAGATGTTAAAACAAATAACTAAAAGTAACTGGCACATACATTTAAAACAAGTAATTAATTTACGAGTACGGTTGAATTACGCGAATATACATGAACAAGAAAAATCAAGTCAAACCGGGTATTTTCTATCTGATCACCTCACAATTTTGATATATTATATATTTGTGTTACAATTTATTTATTACTATAACATAGATACTTCTTATTTGCAAAAATAATGTTAATAAAAAATATTTATTTGTTTAAAAATTTTTTTAAATAAATAATTTTTTTAAATTGTTACAACAATGCACCAAAACAATATAGTAATTAAACGTGTATACATTGCATAATTCATTCCTTTGACTAATCACAGTTTTTTTGTAAATATCTCGAAAACTACAAATTTTAAGAAAAAAATGATAAAATATGTTTTGTAGATCTTGATCAGATCTACAACTTTGATCTCTTGAGTTTTTTCGATATTCCTCATAGTTTTTTAGAAAAACTCATTTGTTTACATTTTCACGTGTATTTTGTTTAAAAAAATATAGAGGCAAAGGCGATTTTGGTGGATTTCGGATATGTTATTCAGTATATTTTTCTGAAAATTTTAAGCCTAAAAACGTGCGTGGTACAATTTTTTCCGGATCAAATCGTATCTCAAACCTGTACTACATGGATAGTTCCGATAAATTTATATAAATATACGAAAATTCCACTGTACTACTTTGTATTAAACATATACTACACCTTTGAAAATAGTTGTACAAGTTTTTTTTTCAATGTTATTTACATATAAAAATCAAAAGGGCATGTCATCTACTCGAATCTATTAAAGTATTGTTGTCGCTTTTCCGCGTTCTCTCTCTGCGCTTCATGAGCGGCTGTCATGACATTTCGACAGTTGTGTGGTTAATAGTGGAATAGTAACAGAGTGAAATATTAAAGTTAAATAGCGCGCGCCTGTGATGTCTAGTAATAAATAAATTACTAATTGATTAGAGTTACTATTTTATTGGAAGATGTGCCAATTTTTTAACACAAATCTAGAAATCTAAACAAAATAAACAAAAAATAATAAATTACAGGACCGATATAAATCATACAATAAATTAGAGAAGATACTAGTCGGACTGGATTTTGGTAGTCTAATAATAATATTTCTGTATGAATTTTTGTATACTTTTTCCTCAGTAAACTGCGCGCCGATTATTTGTCGGTCTTAAAACACAGCTTTTTGTTGGAACAGTAAATCCACTTAAATCGATAATCGATTAAACTTTTGATGCTAATAAACATCCTATTTAAATCACTGTAAAGAATTTATTGCGAAAAGTATCACGAACAGCTAGGGTTCGAACGGACCTCGCTACAATGTGTGACGTCTCTAATGTGACGTCTTCGCCGTTGAGGTATGTGATGATGTCGCAATAACCAGTAACTATTAAGGAGAACGTTTTTCGACATGAAAAAACAATAATAAATGAAACAGTTTACTGACAATTAGTACGTTTACGCGAGCGTTACTTCTGTAGTAACTTATTACGATAATTCCTTCGCGTAAACGGGATTTTGTAGTAACTTACGATAATTTACTCCGCGTAAACGAGTGAATTATCGTAAGTTACTACAAAAGTAACGCTCGCGTAAACGTAGTAACAGAAATATTATTATTGGCTACCAAGATCCAGCGATCCAGCCCGACCGAAAATCTCTAATTAATTGTATAAAAAAACTAAGTTCAATGCATAAATTCTCCGGGAACTTGAGATATCTACCATGAGCCCCCCCATGCCTTGCCTTGCCGGCAAATTCCCATAGATCTAACTTGTGACGGATGGTCGATGGACGACCCCACGTCCATCCGCCACCCCCCTCCGCGGGTGTTGCCGTAACAACCGTGGGCGCGCGGTGGTCCCCATAACAACATATGTCAAGGTCAAGATCATTGGCGAGTGGGGTGTTTTTATGCATAATTACCTATTTTTATATATAACAGTAATAAGCAGCATAAACATTTTTACTTTTTTTACATATAGAGCTTTGAATTTTCTGAGACAAAAATTAGAACTTTTAAAAAGAATTCTCTATCTAGATTGATCAAAAATAACTACAAAAATAATAGAATATTTAGTGGTTTTAACACATTCTGGTAGTGATAGAAAAAGAAAAAGGAAGATTTGTAAAGAAGTATGGAGAGAAAGAACTTGTATTTCGTAAGAGTTGCCACATGATATAAACTCACCAATAATTCATAATAAACCATATAAGTAGAAAAATACGTTTCTATTGCAAAGCAATTTGCTTTCTCTCTCCTATGAAGTTTTTATTTAATATTTTAACATTTATTGTACGGTTTTTACTAGCAATTATCGATATACTTGTTCTATGTAAAATATTTTAGGCCTAGCAAATCAGATTTCTGCCACATAATTTTCTTTTACTAATTTAGGATTTTTCAGATTTTTTTTTTAATTTAATTATCTTGACAAAGATCATATCGTTTGTTGCAATTTGACTAATTAACTATCAGACTTTAACAATCTGTCGAAACTTACATGAAATTAAACGAAAAATAAGACTTTTACTATCTATATACGCTTGTAAAGTTTAATCCCCTAAAAACTTTTTATTTTCAATCATAACTCGAGACTTTTTCCACTATCCGGTTTGATATTTTTATTAAGAAATGATTGATTTCAGATTATGTTGAAAAAAAGTTATGTGGATACAAAAATGATAAAAATATACGGAACATCTCAGTTAATTTCCATATATTTTTTCTTGTTTTTCTTTGTGAAAATAATAGAAATATAAAAATATAATAGAAAAGAATATGTTATGGTCAAAACCTGAAATGCAGGCAATCCTAGGATTGACTAATCAATTCTGCCGAATGGCCAAAGCGTCTTGGTCAAAGTTTTGTAGTAATTAATTGCTGATATGTTTATATAGACAGTACATAAATAGGCAGGGAAGGGGCCCCGCCGCACAAAAAAACTAATCTAACTCCCAGCCTATTCCTAGAAACTGCTTTAATCAAGACGCTTGGACATTCCGCAGGATTGACCAGTCATTCCGCAGAATTGACTGTTCAGTCCTAAGAATGCCGTGTTTCGAGCTTTGACCATAATGCATATACACACATACACGCACACGTACAAAAATATCATTAAAAAATTAAACCTTGTAATTATGATAATTTATTATTATAACAATTATAAATAATTTTGTGTGTATGTGTATGTGTGTAAAGAAAGGGAGAAAGGAAAAGCGCTTAATACAAATGAAGAGAAACATTAATGAGTCGTGTATCATGAGTTTACTTTATAAAAACATGGTGTTCAGGTCCATTTAATAGAGCATGTCAGAAAATGTTACATTCTTTGAAAATAAGAAAGATTGAGAGAATGTGTGGTATATTTTTCAAGGGCAAATACGCTATTAGATCTTCCTAGAATCATAGTATACATCCTATAAAATTTTATTCCGCAATACGTAATAACGTAAAATATTACATAGCGTTTCTATCTTTGACATATCTTATTGAGTTTGATATTGTATATGTATAAAACATGTTGAAACTCTCTCAGAACATATTTAAGTATTACCGGTGAAGTTTAAACTTGATTTTCTATACACATATACACATAAAATTATATATTATACTTAATAGTACATATTTTTAATTGGTATATATTTACATATATTCGTATATTCTTAAATAAATAATACATAACTGAATCTTTTTTAAACTTTTCCACAAATGTGAACAAGTTTATTAAAGATTTTTTTAACTTTGGTAGAGTTCAAAATTTAGCATCAATCTAATGACATTTTGAAGTATCATTATCATGCATAATTGTTTCTTTTGATATTTTTTTCGTTAGAAACGATAAAATTATGTATATTATTGAAATTCTTGTATGCTAATTTAGCATAATCTAATTTAACATAATACTACACTGTATTAATATTCGTTACATGTAATGTCGTTGAATGTAATGTCTCATCTATTTTGAGTTTATAAAATAAGTAATTATATACTCTGAGGAATTTATTGGTATTAAAATATAAGATCATTAATTACTTATCTTTTGTTAAATATTATTTTTACAGATTATTTTACAAAAATGTAAGATTTATTATTATCCAGTAAAATTATCATTACTATAACGTAACTTTAAGTCTTGAATATTAGAGCTAAAATCCTGAAATTTTTCCACATGATAATTTTAAAATGTTTTAATGTCGATAAATTCCTTAATAATAAAATGAACTTCCTTTTAAGTACAGTGTTTATAATAGTCGTATTCCAAATGAAAATTTTGGCTGAAATTTAAAGCCAAATATACAGTATTAAAATATATTTTAATGTATGCGTGCGTGTGTGTATATGTGTGTGTGTACATATATGTAAAAGAGAAATTCCATTAGATGGATGTATATTTAGAGATATGTTTTGTAAACTTGCGTTATATATAAAACAGAAAAAACAAAACCAGATAAAGATAGAGAAAATTAGCATATCTCTAATACAGAGCAAAATCTCCAACAATTAATGTGCAGAATAGGTCACAACCAAAATTAATTTTCCAATAATAAACTATATAAAAATTAATATTTATATACGCTATAATCGAATATTAATATACAGAAATATTTTCATAGCTTGACTCAAGAGTAATCCAGCTTTATAAATGTTTAAACGATTAAAATGTTAATAACGGATGGGCTGTGGCTGAAATGTTAATTGAGAGCTATTTTTATAGCTTTTTGACTTTTAAAAATAAATTACAAGGAATAAAGTAATATATTTTGCTATATTTTGAGCATTGCCATTGGTACAGGAAACTAATATGTACAGAAAACTACAAGTAGATAATATCGCACGTCCTTCGATATTAGCCATTAAATTAAAGTCATTTTATTTATAAGTACTTCTTAAAGTATATTTGCTTATATTATACATATTATTCTATGAAAAAAGCTATTTAATGATGTCAAATTTGTGTATTTGAAATATATGCATTATTCTATTCATAAAGAAGAAATAGTGATAATTGATAATAACATTTTTAATTGCGCAGTATGTTACATTTTATGAAAAAATTTCAGTTAAATAACAAATTATAAATAATTGTAACACGTATTTCAGATAACAAATTACAATTTGAAATATGACAAAGAATTTTGTGCAAAAGATGTTAAATGTTGTTTTATGTTACTATATATGTATTTTAGAAAATTAATCTTCAAAAGTATATGTTTATCTATCAGTAAATTATTATATTCCTCACGCACAATCAATATACAAATAACTTTGCATGATAGTTTAAATTTAAGTCCAAAATAACTTACACATGTGTTACATGTGTGTGTGTGTGTGTCAGTATGTGTACGTGCGTGTATGCGTGTGCGTGTATCTTGTCAAAAGATATTTTTCGTACCTATATATCAATCAGTATTATCTTATTTCCAAATATAATATATGCTAGAATTATATAGGTATTCTATTTCACTTATAATTTAATATATACTTCATTGTAATATTGCTACAAGAGTTTGCTATGCTCTTAGCTGTAGTAAAACAATTGTATCAAAGTATTACATTGCTAAAGTAACTTACTACCTAGTTTCACCAACGTCGATTAACTGTAACCTTCGATTAAACTCATTCTTCGCCTCTTTCTAATATCCATTTCTATCAATGCAGATTAACTTCAATCTCCGCGGTTTAACTTACTTTTCTAGTTTCTTTTTCTAGTTTCGAAATTAGAAAAAGATAAAAAGTAAGTTAAACCGAGATTAGTTAATCCATATTGATAGAAATGGTTATAAGGGAAATAGTTAGAAAGAGACAGAGAGTGAGTTTAATCGAAGGTTACAGTTAATCGACGTTGGTGAAATTGGGCCTAGCTCGCTCTGATAAAAACGAATAGGTAATACTCGAGAAAATTATCTAAGTAGCAATGTAAGTGTGATGTAAATAAAAAATGTATGTTAAATATTGCAAATAATACAAGAAATGATATCTCATTATCTTTAGACATATATGTGCAATAAATCTGTAATCATATTATATATATGCGACAATCTAATTTCATTAAATCACCTATATATTAAGAATTATTAATTTATAAGTTACGTATGTTAGGCCGATCAAACAAAAAACTTTTTACTCTTGCTTTTCTGTAATTCCAGTATTATCTTAGATAAATTTTTTGTGTGTAAGTTTACTTTGTACTTCTTTAAATAACATTTGTGTGTAGCTTAATTTAATATATTATTTACACGCGCTTGGGATAAGTTTAAAAAATCAATTTTTTTATTATCTAAAAACAAACTGTTGTACTTTATATTCTACATTTCCAATTAAACATATTTCCAAATTATTCGAGATAGGAGCTTATAAAGTTTCACACGTACGTATATACACGCACATAAGCATACACACAAACTTAATGCATTATTTATGCGCTAAATATAAATTGCTTTCTTTATCCTTATTAAAGTATTAACATTTTGTATCAATATAAAAAATAAGGAGGTAACTTATGGCTTTATACAAGACCGACCGATTCATAAGCAAATCGAGTTCGATTTTGATCATTATCCTATATATGCTTACTCTGCCTGTGTAAAAAATGAGTTAGTAGCTTATTGTTAGACGTCAACACTGCCGGCCCCAAGCTCGGACAAAGAAAGAGGCTTTATGGGCAAGGTTAACCTATCCATGAGTAAAACAAAAATAAATGCTCACAGGTCCAACAATAAGCCTCGGAAGAGGCGCCATAAAGTTGGAAAAAGACTCACTCAAGCCTAGTTCAAGAGAAAGAAGAAAAAAAAACAAAATTAATGGTGATACGCGTGATACAAATATATATAAACTAGATGCACTTAAAGAAACAATGTACAGGACAACTATAACTAAAAAGAATACAATGACAAATAATATTCTTAGAATATTTGGTTCTGTTATTTAAACTTCGTCTTCGTTTAAAAGCATGTTTGGAATGCCATCGTTGATCGGAAATTTTCTATTGGATTCTGGACACAACAAATCTCCATTTATAACTTCGACTTCCAACAAAACGTGATGAGCCTTTTTCAGAAAGTCTTCATTAGTCTCGAAGTCTTCTATTAGAATCTGAGGTAATTCACCAACATGCCCTATCTATAAAACGTTTGTTAATATATTAATTTAAAATATTGTTTATTATTACAATATTTTACATGAAAAGATGATATCTTACGCTCTCGGCAGCTTTCCATAGTACTGTCCAGTCCAGTTTTGGAATTATCCTAGCGATATATTCTGGATTAAAGTCTACTTCGGACACTCGGATGTCTCGAGCCTGCAAATATTTTTAATACATATGTAACAGTAATAGAGAAATGAGAGCTGTAGATTTAAAATAAATTTTTTTGTTTTTTAAGATAAACAAAATTAAAAATAATAATAGAAATAAATTTCAAGCTTTTATAAAACAAAGACTAATATCAAAATAGCATGAAACTATATATTTTTGTCAAAAAGTAATTATATTTCAAATTATATATCTTCTTTGTTATTTGTTTAAAACATGAAAAAAAATATATATATGCTTATGAATAATTATATATATATATATATATATATATAAAATAATAGATTTACCTCTTATTTTCCTATTATTTAATACAAGTTTTTTAATTATTCATAAACATATATATTTTCATGTTTTAAACAAATGACAAAGAGGATATATAATTCGAAATATATTACTTTTTGACAAAAAAAATATATATATACACACATATATATAAAGTAAAAATTGATATAAAAATTAATTTGGAAACTTTTTTAAAATTTTTATTGATTCTTATCAACTCAAAGAATATAACATTCATAAACTTCATTGGACCTAATTAAATGAAGTAAAATTGAGATAATTATGAAGGAGAGGAGCTTCTTTACCTATTTGGCTGAAACTTCACAAACACAATTTTGTGTATTTTAGTGCTTAAAATATGAATCTATAAGTTAAAATTGTCGCTTTCTCGCTAGAGAAAAAGTTATTAAGTACTAAAGTTGACAGTTGCGTGGTTAGGGGATGTCTGTTATTTATTATATTTTGTATTTATAGACTTTTCAATATGCCAATTATTTTCTGCTTAAAAAAAAGCATAATAACACTATTTCTATCATCTTTTTTAACAATTTAATTCAATATGTTATAGCATATTCAGTACAACAAAACTGCATATTTTCCCAAAAAAAACAATAATTTATGTCTTTTGTTAAAGCAGAGAATAGTTGGACCAACCATATCCAGTGCAACAAAACTGTATATTTTCCAAAGGAAATAATAATTTATGTTTTTTATTGAAGCAGAGAATAGTTGGACCAACTATGCCATAATATATTGAATTAAATGATTAAAAAAGATAATAGAAAGAGTTATTATGCTTTTTTTAAAGCAGAAAGTAATTGGCATATTAAAAAGTCAATAAATACAAAGTATAATAAATGACAGACATCCTAACCACGCAACCGTCAACTTTAGTACTTGATAACTGTTGATAACCTTTTTCCTAATTGAGAGCGACAATTTTAACTTATAGATTCATGTTTTACGCACAAAAATACACAAAATTGTGAAGTTTTAGCCCTTCTCCTTCATAATCAACTCGTTTTTTTTTTCCAGTTTTCTATATGCAACAATTTAGCAACAAAAGTTAAATGTAACAACTTTAATAAAAATAACCTTACTTTGGAGACTATTCAATGTACTATATTTAGTGTACCATATAATAATTTTCAATACTTATATTGCTGAGTATTTCAACAATTCTAAATCAATTTTATATTCTAGACGTATAAATTGCAATTTGTGTATCTTAATATAATAAAGAAAAAGGCTTACAATAATTTTCAGAGGATAGCCGACCGTCACGCCTTTCATAGCTCTAGATGTTAACATATTGTGCGTGAGAAGCTTCATATTTTTCTACAACGAGAAAGTGACAGCGAATTATTTACTCTAATATCAAGAGACACGATATTCGGATAGTGTCTCGCGCCAATAAGACATACAGAGAA
Source organism: Temnothorax americanus (assembly GCF_048541705.1). NCBI lineage: Eukaryota > Metazoa > Arthropoda > Insecta > Hymenoptera > Formicidae > Temnothorax > Temnothorax americanus. The sequence goes on along the minus strand of NW_027509688.1, from coordinate 334,745 downwards.
ATAAAACGTGTACACCTGAGCCTGGGATTGAGATGTAATGTATACATACATATGTATATGTAGGTATGTGTACACTGGTCTATGTTGAATGTATGCGATGTATGTAACATACATACAAACATGTCACGTGGTCATTATAATGGGTGCTTCTCATTTAGCGACACAAGCATCATTGGCCTATACTACGTCACCGACGAGATACTATTAAAGACCGACAACCCTGAGTAAATTTTCGTGACTGCCCGGGGGCCCGGTGGTAATTGAAGAATACTGACATTATCGACTGTTTTGGCTATTCGACTATTCCGAAAAAAGGAGTTTTACCACCGGAAATGAGTTGGCGCTGCAAGTTCATATTTTTTAATGAACTATAGCTCAAACAATTGCTCCCTATGCTCCCTCAGAATCAACAATTGCTCCCCTTTTAAAATTATTATTTTTTGAGATATTTAATAAAAACGAAAAATTTCTAATTTTTATTGAAAAACATATTTATAATAACTCTATGCAACTAAATCCGGCATAGAACGATTGCTCCTTCATTGCTCCTTATTGCTCTATCATAATTTTAATGATTTATTGCATTTTTATTGAAAAATTAACAAATTAATCATTTCACAAGTAACGCCGCCGCCGTCACTATCGGCCGCCTATTGTAACTATGGCTCGGCAGCCATTGGCGGAAATATTCAAACGTAATATAACAGCTCTATTGTTCATAACTATATCTCAAAGAGTTTAGTCAACATTCCCTATTTATTTTCGGTAGAATAACTATTTCAATTATTCCAAAATACAATTTAGAAATAACAAAGTTGCTTCATGGGATGATATTATTGAATTTTATAACAGAGACAGTAATGCCCGATCTACAATAAGAAGTTGATCCGTCTACATTACGTAGAGTAAGCCTAAATTAAGTATTAAGAGAGGCGTAAGGAGTAAGAGTAAAGGTGCCTTTTCATGCTGACGCTCGACGCTCATTTTCAGCGGCAAGAAGGTCGCATGACCACACGTGACGTCGGCGTCAATTGAAATTCATGAAAAGGAAAACAGCGTCAAAATTTCGGCGTCTTCGCGCTGCTTTGGCTTTGACGCTAAAGCTGAGAAAATCCAGCTTTCTTTCCAGCTCTCTAAGGACGTAAGCGAAATGAATAAAGAGTGAGCATACTAGTTATACTATCAATACTATGCCCCATGGTGTAAAGAAAGTAAGGTGTGCTCATACCGAGGACGCGTTTTCGTATCGTTCTGCGCATTGTACCAACCGCCTCCATTTTTAAATTCGTATGTACCCGGCAATTACGAGAGTAAAAAGTATATTAACATGCCTTCATGTGCAGTAAAAAGTTGCCGAAGTTATACGGGAAAAAAGGGATCTGAAAATCTCAGATTTTTTAGATTTCCTGCAGATCCAGTAATGAGTGAGCAATGGAAAGTTATCTGCGAAAATGAAAATATTAATGTAAAAAATGGTATGTTAAACAAACACTTTCTATTTTGATGTATTTGTTAATACTATAATAAATAAATAAATAAAAATAATATATATTTTGTACACATATGTGTAGCTCGTATCTGTTCGCTTCATTTTCATGCAAATGCATACAAAGAGGCTTCATGGATTATTATACTTGACCATACATATTGTATATGTATATTTAATATATATACGTTCGTAATAAAATGTTCCGTTCGTTACTTGTTCATCTTAAAAAATTTTTTTTTTAAATTTATTATTATTTTTTTTATGTGTAAATGTTTAATTTTTTTATTACAATTTTATATAATATATGCATATTGAACGTACATTTTATTTTCTTTCTTTATTTTATCCTTTTATTAATTTTATGCAAATTGTATAAAAATGAGTGTGATATGTCAATTTAATTTGCCACTACAAAATGGCGGCCGCTGGAACAAAATTTGATTGGTTGTTCAAAAACCTGCGTAATAGCACACCTTACTTTCTTTACACCATGCTATGCCCTAGGTGGAAGACATTTTATTGACGCCGATTGTAAATTGACCTTTGGGACCAGGAAATAAGGTGATGTGTTTACGAACGCGGAAACAGCACGCCATGTTTGCATCCGAGGCATGTAACTGGATGTTTCATCAAAAACATGGCTGAATTATCTTTCCGTTGTTCAGTGAAATTTTGTGTACAGTAAGAGGACGATCCAACGTTGAACTCATGTGAGTTGAAGTCATTATGACTTCGATTCACCTCGTCGTACACCCTTTGCCAGGAACTGACGACCAACTCAATGATAGGTAAGCAATTTCATCCGCTATCGGTTTTTCCATTACTGCATCCTAGTTTGTACGTCATACTTGAGAGAAGAGAAATACTATTCTTTTCTTATTTTCAAGCCTTCCATTTACGTTACGACGTGTCACGACATGTCGCAACATGTTGCGATGTGTCACGCGTATGTAACTATTCCTACCTATTTTTTCTCTTATTCTGTGTATATTCGTTTGACGAACATGCCTCCCTTTACGATGTCCTCGCCATATTTTAATGGCAACCTATAAAAATGTGATGTCTATCAATTGCGGGTTGACGGAGCGTGGCTCTTCGTTCGAGTGTGGTCTCGGATTTGATCCCCGGCCCTCATCCCGCATTGTACATATGTATGTACTTCGATAAGAGGCTGATATTTTAAAGAACTCTAGTTTGAAAAATCTGTGGTTTTTTTTTTTTTATTGCTGCACTAGGACTGTAGCTAGAACTTCTTGCTTTCGTCAAGCTTCAAGAGTGTACTGCATTTTAAGTATAGAAATCCTTCACTAGTCAGCTATAAAACAAAAACAGACTTATGATGAAATAGATCAAAAGTATTGCATATGCCTTGATAAGAGGTTAAGAGTTAAAAAAGTGTGATTGTGAATTAAAAATATTAAGAATAGGATCAAGAAATTATGAGCAATATAAGCCTATAGAGTGGGTTGAAACCATCTCAACTATCCACTAGTGGAAATTCCAAAAGATAGATATAGGCTGTTGTCCATTTGACACTACAAATGCTTCAAAGCATTCCTCTTTCTTTCAATGAAGAAAGAAGGAGAAGAAGAACTCTTCAAAGCATTTGTAGCATCAAATGGACCACAGCTATAGTAATTGATTCTGTTTATACATAATATATACACATATATATATGTATATATATTGATTATGTTTCAAGTCTTATATAGAAGATCTTGTAGAAGATGCAAGATACAATATTGAGAGATATAATATTGAATCTAATATTTAATATTTCATGTGTAATAGATGAATATAAACCATGTCACTATTGAAACTTGATATCAAACTTGTGATATTATGGATAAGAAAAGTTATCTTGTAGTAACAATGGAAATGTTTAGGAGACAATGTAGGAGTTACGAATCATTATTATTTAGCTTATCAATTTAAAAAAATAATCTATAAATTGTCTATTTTATATATGTAGACAATTCTATTACATTTTGTATTTTTATATTTTAGATTGAGGGAAATAGCAGATAAAATAAATCGATATGGATTTGTAACACCACCGGCTTTTAATTCTTTAAAAGCGTCGATAAAGCGCATTGTAGTTGGACCAACGCATATCGCTCTTCTTACGGATGACAATAGAATAGCTAGAGTTGCATTTACAGTACTACCAGATAAATTGGATTTGAGTAAAAATGAACCTAATAGAAAGTGAGTAACGAGAGAACAATTGCATGAAAGAGGACAGTTCAATAATAAGAAAATGTTTTATTTTATTGTAGCACAAGTAAAAATCATGTTGGAAATTCTAATTCTGTGCCGAATGGGAATGGAAGTAACAGTAGTGGCAGTAGAACAGGGATGTCACGTTCACGTGCACGGATCATGCGTAACAGTTCTGCGATACGTGGAGGTAGCAGCAGCGGAGGGAGTGGCAGTGGTGGTCGTATAGGACCACCCGGAGTTATTATGGGAGGTGGAAGTGGTAACAGTTCTCGTCCTATCGCTTCTGTGCCAGCACCGTTTGTACCAGAAGATCTAATATCTCAGGCACAAGTTGTGTTGCAAGGAAAAAGTCGTAATCTTATCATCAGAGAATTACAGGTTTAATATTAATATTATTGGAAACAGAAAGAATATAAGATGACCGATGAAAAAAGTACATAATTTAATAAAAATTATAATATTGTAGCGTACAAATCTAGATGTAAACTTAGCAGTAAACAATCTTTTGTCACGAGAGGACGAAGAAGGCGATGATGCGGAGGACGCAGCAGACAGTTATGTCCCAGAGGATCTTATCTCTTTGTTAGATGGTGGCTTTAGTAATGAGCATTCAGTTATAATTGACGCTGATTCTATGTTTTCTGAAGATGTATTTGGATACACTGGGATAAGGCAGTAATTAATTTTTAATATATCTTTTATAATAATCATATATAGAGAGAAACAGACAGAGTATTTTAAAAAGATTAAAACTGTACAGGCTTATAGTCGCAGGCTTATAGCTATATATTTGCTAATAAGTTATATAAAAGATATTTGATCAGTGTTCGTTTTTATATCAATCCCTTCAATAAAATATGTTCTACTTTAATAATATAAGTTATTAAATAAAAGATAAAGTTATTGGTATATCTCTCAATAAGAAGATATTAATATAATAATAAAGGCTTACATGATTACAAATCTATCTAAGAAAAATGGAGCGTTGAGCCGTAATAAGGTATTGGTGTTCATACATTCTATACTTTAAGTAAAGAAGTAACGAATTATAATGTACATACTGTACATATACATATATTCCAATTTAATAGACTGCGCGCCACAAATTTGTCGGACTTGAAACGCAGCTATCTTGGAACATTAATACCCTTCTCTTCCCCCGAATTAAATTGACGCAATTTAATTGTTTAAAAAAAATTTGCGGCGCGCAATCTATTAAGTTGGAATATATGTATATGTACAGTATGTACATTATAATTCGTTACTTCTTTACTTAAAGTATAGAATGTATGAACACCAACACCTTGTTACGGCTCAACGCTCCATTTTTCTTAGAAAGAAGTTATTAATTTATCGAGCAGAGTATAAATGTACGATAATCAAATATCAGTCATTAGCAAACTTATAAACAAAATTAGATAATGCCTGTCGGGCAGCTTAAAATAAATTAAAAATTAAAAAAATAAGATTTGATACAAAGCTGTCGAATATCTTTAGATGATATGGATAGATAATCTATGAAAATGAAAAATGGTTTACTTTGAAGAAATTAATCGGGTTCTATGTTAAGTATTTTTTATCGAGTTTATTAAATATTAAAAGCCTGCAAAGTTGTTTTTTTTTTTAATCTGCATGTATGTTGGTTGTGTGTGTGCGTATGCGTGTGCCTGTGTAGAGGAAAGTGCCCTAATATGGGCAGGATCCTAATATGAGATATGTTAAGCTAAAAGGTCCTATATAGGCCCCATTTGTTGATCCCACCATCTCATATTAGGATCCTATCTCATAATAGGGCACTTTCTTCTCTCTCTCTTTCTATATATATATATATATATATATATATATATATATATATATATATAAAAGTCCCGGAACATACTTCCGGACCTACATATATATATATATATATATATATATATATATGTAGGTCCGGAAGTATGTTCCGGGACTTTTATTTTTGATATCGGTATATTCCGGGACATTTGGCAGTTTCCAGGACTGTCCTGGAAAAAATTGATGTCCTACGGCAATTTTCGGGACAGTTTTTTGAATCTGATTACATATATATGCGTTATATTCCAGGACTGTACATTTCAAAAAACGTAAACACACAGTCCGTATATATATTATATATATATATATATGTATGTATGTATGTATGTATGTATGTATGTATGTAAGTATGTATGTATATGCATATGTATATGTATATGTATATGTATATGTACATATATATGTATATTTTTAAGGAAATATTTTATTTTTAGTCGCGGAAGTTCTTCACGCCGCTTAGGTAACGACAGAGAGAGCGAACGTTCATCTCATGAAAGAGATCGAGATCGTGATAGTTTTAGTAGATGGCGAGATCGTCAATATTATGGACCACGACGTTGGCTGGAAACTGCTCTTAAAGATTCATGGGAGAAGGATTCAGGTATTTTATATAAAAAATTAAATAAATTTTATTGAATATAATCGCAGTTTTTAATGTTTTTTTGTTTAAATATTCTAGATAATAAGAAAAAAGAATTGGCCTCGCAGAGTCCACTATGGATATCTGAAGAATTGGAATGGTGGCACGATCGCAGTAACGATCCAGTACCCCGCTTTGTACAAATAGCATCGCTTTACAGTGAACTAATTGCCATTTCCGTATCAGGCCAATTATATCAATGGAAATGGACAGAATCAGAACCATATAAAAACACAGAAGTACTTATACAAATAAGGCATTGTGATTATATACATTTACTATACAATTTTGCGATACGTTTCATTTTTTCTAATTTTTGTAGAATCCAAATGTGCATCATCCGAAAACCATTCCTTTGGCATTGACAACAGAAAAGATAGTCAATATATCTGCTACGGCAATTCGATGTTCTGTTAGCACAGAAAGTGGAAGAGTAGCGACGTGGCTTGATGAACTTTTAGGACATGTCGCTTCCCGTCTTGAACATCCAGCGCAAGCTTTCACTGAATTTACATTGGATAAAATTGTATCACTTCATACATGTGCTTTATACACTGTCGCAAGACTTGAAAGTGGAACATTATATTGGTGGTATGATCTGGTGTATGATATTTAGCTTTGCGTGCGTGCGTGCGTGCGTGCGTGTATTAGGATGGTCGTTAAAAAAAAATAGATTTTTGTTGCCGCCCCCTAAAATGGTAGTAATTGATGAAAAATAAGATCTGAGGAACCCTAAAGCTGTCAAGTCACGGGAAAGGGTGCCTCTCAAAGAAAGGAGTCTTAGAATTCGCGTTTATCCATTTAATTTTTGCTCTAAATTAGACCCTGATTTACATCATATCTTTTCAAATAGATGAATACTTTTAATTACCTATCATTTGATTAATATCGTTGAAATAACAATTTTTTTTATATTGAATAAAAATATACTCCGGATAATTGACAAAAAAATTCATCGTAATCGTTCTTTTCTGTAGCATTATACAGAGAAAATCGCTTATAGATATATAATTGGACCTTGCTTTACATTGATGTGTTCACCGAATAGGAAAATTTATTAAGATAACAAATTGATGTAAATGAGGGTCTAATTTATAGAGCACAAATTAAATAGAAAAATGCGAATTCTAAGACTTCTTTCTTCGAGAAACACCCTTTCCCGTGACTTGACAGCCTTAGGGTTGCACAGATATTATTTTTTTATCAATTACTACCATTTTAGGAGGCGGAACCAAAAATCTATTTTTTAACGACCACCTCAAATATATATATATGGAGGGGTAAAAGTCAGTGGTGTAAGTCAAATTTTTTTAAATTTTTTCTTGCGTGCATAGATGCAATCTATACAATATATAAATTGCATCTATGCACACGAAAAAATATTTTTAAAAATTTGACTTACACCACTGTGGTTTTTACCCCTTCATATATATATATATATATATATATATATATATATATATATTTATATATATATGTGTATATATATATATATATATACACATATATATATAAATATAAAAACCCCCTGTATACATATGTATGTACATGCATTAAGGTTTTTCATTACTTTTATCTTTCAGGGGTGTTTTACCATTTGCACAGCGTAAGAAATTATGGGAAAAATATAAAGCTAAATCACGCAAGCATAGGCCGTCTACGATATTGTCAAGTGACATTAGTTATGGGACACATGTATGCATGAAAAATAGCCCGGTTTACCAGCCGGGAGCTATTGGTAAGATATCGGTATCTTGTACATCTTGTAAATTGATTTAAATATACTGTTGTACATATAATATAGTCTAATGAAACAATTGTATCGCATAATTTTGAATGTATATAATTGACTTTTAAGGATTTACGATAGCTAACGGTGTACCAAAAGTTGGACAATTGTTATCGGCAGCATGGAATGTGGATGCTACTTGTAGATTTAAAATATTGCCTGCTGGTATGCAAGTGTCTAACGCGAGTACTGATAAACGCGAGTCTAACGGAAATGGAAGCGCGGGAGTTGTGAACAAACCAAATCACAAGGAAACGGCTGACAGGCTTGATATGCCCCCTCCGCCATCTCCAGCTTCGAGTACTTGCAGTGACACTGGCAGCATTACAACAAGTCATAGTGAGATATACACGTTACTTATTTAAATTAATAATATTTATAAAAGAAAGATGTAGTATTGAAGATGAAAGATGTATTATTGAAGTAAACTTGATGCGTTTAGAATAAGAATCTTTACGAAGAAATGTAATTTTAGAACGACAAAAACGTATGGCACCTCGATGCGAAGGAGAATCTGAAAGAAAAGATGAAGAGGATTGGCAATTAAAAGATGTTGTTTTTGTTGAAGATGTCAAGACTGTACCTATTGGTGCGATCATTATTTATACCTATGAAAAAAATATTTTTTGACTCTATTTTAAAATGAATCAGAAAGAATTAAATGTTGTGTAAAAGTCGGGTATTCATAGTCGGTTCTTATATTTAAGACCGTTTTAAGTACAATCTTAAGATGTCATTAACCAATCCTAGAGCTGTATTAGCATCTTAAGATATTACTTAAGACGATCTTGAAATAAGATCCGACTATGAATACCGGTCTAAGACTTCTATTTTATTATCTTTTATTAATAGGGAAAGTTATAAAAGTCGATGGCTGCTACGTTGCGGTTAAATTCTTTTCTAAGGATTCAAAGGAGAAAGAGAAGGAGATTAAAGAGAAAGATTTCAGCACGTCAGACTTTAAAGATCTTACGACAGAGGAGCCAATGAAATTATTAGCAGATTGCAGACTTTTACGTAAGGATGAGCTACAGGTAAGCCATAGTTGTTGTGTGTATTTATTATATGTAACATAGTACTAAATATATAATTTTTATAGGTAATTAAATCATCATTGAATCCACGAGCTCCGGACTGTTTTCAAAGAACACCTAGAAGGGTCAATATCGTGGAAGGTTCAAACGATAGTCTGTTAACTATATCTACCGATGGACAAGGTATCTTTTTTTAAAGAACTATATTTTTATATACAATGGTCTTTACATTTTAATATAGATTTTTGTTATTCTTAAGATGAAAGTAAATGATTATTAATCAATGAAAAGTATATATCGTTATTACCATTAATCAATAACAGATACATTTATTTATATATTTATTTATAGGTATTCATGCTATATTGAAAAGTGGCAATAAATTGAGTTACGTTGTATACAATTTAAGTACTGGAAGATATGTTCAAGATTGTTATATTCCATCTGATATTTCATCATTTTTGGGATTGCAACCTCAAAATATTAATCTTACGAGCGCAGGAGAGGTATATTTCATTGATATTTATAAATAAAATATATGTAAGATACAAGATATCTAGAAGAAAATTTTATCTTTTTTGTATTTTAGAATATCGAATTTAGAATATATGTATTTTAGAATATTGATTTGTATTTTAGAATATCGAATGTTCTATGATTTTACGAGATGGTAATAATACCATTTATCCAATCGCGAAAGATTGTGCTGACGCTATACGCGACCCAAACTGGTTGGATTTGGCTCCGGTAAATTGTATTGGTGCAGCAACCATTCCTATTCCTAGTTGTTCCAATTCCACCAATTTAAAGAATCAGGTTGCAGTTATTGCATTAGCATTCGACAATCTTTTGCTTATGCCACGTATATTGCGATGTGATTACGAAAGTGTAAAGCAAGTATTTTGTAATTTGGACCAAGATCTAAGTAAGTGTAACAAGTATATGTAACAGTAAAGTGTATATGTATATGTAAAATTTGATTTTCTATAAATTATGTATGATAAATTTTACAAAAGTACATATGCAATGCTTAATATATTTTTCTGTTTTGCAGGGAACAATTTGACATATTCGAGTGCAAATTCACAAATCCAAATGATATTGAAGGAACGCTGCGATGGAAACCGAAATATACTTCATGCTTGTGTCAACATGTGTTCGCCAACTTCTAATAAAGAAACCGAACAAGGTTATTACAATTATAAAGATATTAAGAGAATTGTGACATATTTTGTTTAATATATTATATTTGACTAATATTATATATTTTATTTGTTTTGTTAAAGTTATCGAACGTGAGTTAGTGTCGAATACAGTAGATGGAACTTCCGCACCTATTGAAGAGCCCATCCCGACATTAAGTTGGCCACCAGAAGCATTTGATAACACATCAGGAGAAGAGGATAGTTTATTAAGCATAGGTGCTGCTAGTATATCTATGATGAATAAATCTGGTAAGTGACATCAGTTTTATATGTCTGTTTATGTCACGACGCAAATTTAATTTTACACGTATATGTACATGAATGTGTGTGCGCGCGCGCGCGTGTAATTATATTTAATATCTTCTTTTTATTATTATTTCAGGTATTGGGACTACATCTAATAATACATACATTATAGATTCCGTTGAAAGACGACATAATGCATTGCTCATACTGAAATACATGTGCGAAAATAATATCTTGACACCGCACCTAAGAGAATTACTAACAGCAAAGTATGATTAAAATTTAAATATAATTCTAAAGCAAGAAACATACTGATACATAAACTCTTTTAATGTTAACATTTTTCACGTTAATTTTTTAATAATTTTTTTACATGTAAAAAGGGATGCTCAAGGGCAAACGCCCCTCATGCTCGCTGTATCGGTCCGTGCATATCATGCAGCTCTTATCTTATTAGATACTATACAAAGAGTTGGCAAAGATGCAAAAGACACTTCAGCCATGATATTGCCAGCGGATGCGAGTCCAGATCTATCTCCACTGTTCGTTACTTGTTGCAATGATACATGTAGTTTTACGTGGACTGGAGCAGAGCATATTAATCAAGTATTGAATATATGTATTTACAAGATGCATTGTATGCAAGATACATTGTATGTAGAAGTTTTTTTATTAAACTAAATTTTTTTTATTTTAAGGATATTTTTGAATGCAGAACATGCGGCTTAACGGGATCTTTGTGTTGCTGCACCGAATGTGCTCGTGTCTGTCACAGAGGTCATGATTGTAAGCTCAAAAGAACTTCACCTACAGCATATTGTGATTGTTGGGAAAAATGTAAGTGTCGCGCTCTCATCGCTGGTCATCAAGGTGCAAGATATGACTTGCTATGTCGTCTCGTAAATAGCACTGATCTCGCCACGAAAATTAACTCACGGTAAGTCATACAAATTATACACAAATATTCATGTGTAATGTGGAGAACAATTTTGTTTGAATAACAAATAATTATTTTACGTACATTTTATTCAGAGGTGAGAGCATCTTGTTATTTCTGGTGCAAACGGTTGGAAGGCAATTAGTCGAACAACGTCAATTTAGATCGGCACCTAGACAACGATCAACTTCGGCTAGTCGTAAAGCACCCACTTCGGACGGTATACTTTCTACAGTCTTTTTATATTTTTATTGTTAAAATTAAAAAATTCAAAGATTTATATATGGAATCTTATTTTATTCTATATAAAACTTGTTTTATACAGCAAGCAATATATCTATTTACATTGTTACGTTTGTATATTTACAGATGTATAATTGACATAATCGTGAAATTGAAAGTATGTAGTTCTTGGTTTCGCAGGCTTGGGTGCGGATTCGGACATGCCAGATCATGATTTGGAACCTCCTCGATTCAGTCGAAAAGCGCTCGAAAGATTGTTAAATGATTGGCCAGCTGTTCAATGTATGATCATGTCAGGCGTTTCTGAAAATGGTACTGATCAATTATTCGGCGATCAAGGGCAGTTATGTCGGCAGAGTGGCACCGCATTACTAGACAAATTTACGCATTCCTTGCTAGTTAAATGCAGCGCCGAAGTAAGTGAAATGATATGCAGAGCGGAATTGAATAGTGCATATATATTTTTCCTTTTTTCTTATGATTATACACTAACGAATTTTATATGATATTTATAGATGCTCGATACGTTGCTCACCACTCTAATCAGAGAATTGCAAGACGAGTCTGTGCCTGGACGACAAGAAGAAGCGAATAATGTAGCACGTCGATTCGTGAGATCCGTGGCACGCATATTTGTCATTTTCACTATAGAAATGGCACCAAACACGACGAAAAGGCGAAGGTAAAATAATTATTTCCGCTTTATACGGAAAGTTTGATAATAATTCGCTCATTATAATTATAATATTACATAGTGTCATTTCTTAATGAAAAACAAGTTAAAAACTTCTGAACCATTTTCAATACTTAAGGGGATCCTATAGTCGTCTGTAATACCGAAACTTGTTTTAACCTCAACTTGCGAAAACATTCGCTTTATATAAAAATTCTACAAGTATTGTTATAAAAAGACTGTGGCGTGGCCAGCGGATTACATCTAAAAATACGATACCGTTGTCAGAATTAGGTTTATGGCGTTCGATTTGCGACTCAACCGACTCGGGTCGCATCATGTATACAGGATCTAGTATCATTGACGTGGAATACATACATAGATTATGTATGTATTCCACGTCCATTGATGCGACCCAAGTCGGGTCGAGTAGCAAATCGAAAACGCCAGACTCTAAACAAAAAAGTTATCTGTGAAAAATGATTATTGCAAACGTGCACTTTTAGTGTAATTTAGTGTACACTAAAAGTGCACGTTTGCAATAATCATTTTTCACAGATAACTTTTTTGTTTAGAGTCTAAACCTAATTCTGACAACGGTAGCGTATTTTTAGATGTAATCCGTTGGCCACGCCACAGTTTTTTTGTAACAATACATTGTTGAATTTTTATACAAAGCGAATGTTTTCGCAAGTTGAGGTTAAAACAAGTTTTGGTATTACAGACGACTCATAGGATCCCCTTAAACGAAAAGAAAGTGTTGCATATTGTATATATAATATATATATATACATATATATATATATATATATATATATATATATATATATATATATATATATAAGGCGCTTGCAATTTTACTTAACACTTTCTTCGTTAAGTATTGGAAATGGTATATATATATGAACACACATTTTTACGTATACATACACATCTATATATATATATATATATACAGGGTGTTCCATTTTAAAAGACCCAGCTAAATATCTCGAAAACTTTTTCCGGTTGTACTTGTCGGTTGTAGTTGTTGGCGAATTTTTAACTTTCTGGCGACAGCAACTGGCAATTGGCAACCGAAAATAGTACTTTTTAACTACCAATTGCCATCCTTCGCGACTGGCGACGGGGCATTTGCGACGTATTGTAGAATGGCCCTAAGGGAGAATTCACACCTTGGTAGAATAGCAGAAAGCAGAAAAGCAACAGCCAATCAGGACTTTGCGCTGGTAGTAAGCATATTACAGTATGCATGCACAGTACATTCTGTTTACTACCAGCGCAAAGTTCTGATTGGCTGCTGCTTTTTTGCTTTCTGCTATTCTGCCAAGATGTGAATTCTCCCTAAGACTTCTCAACCAATTTATGTCGATACAAAAACACGTTAAAAAGAGAGAGTTTGATTTTTCGTATTTCCAGTACAAGTCAAGCCTCGCAGCCTTTAATGAAGTGTCGGAAAGTTTTCCAAGCACTAATTAAATTAGCCGTAGAAGAATTATGCGAAACAGCGGATTCATTGATAGCACCAGTTAGATTGGGCGTAGCACGTCCAACGGCGCCATTTACGCTAACGAGTTCTGCAATTGAGGTGATTAACGGCTCGGAGGAACTATTTTCTATAGAGCCCTTAATACCTCACAGTGGTGTCAATTCGGAAACGTTGGACGCGGCATTGCAAACGCAACAAGGAAACAATAACATAACTATGTCAAGAGGAGATGTTTCTGCTGTAGATGAAACTGAAGGTGGAGAAGGTATAGAGAGATATATTAAAATTTGAGTTGTCTTAATAGACCAATTTGTATACGTAATGATTAGGGATGGGATCAAGTTTCATATGTACTCAAAAATTCGAGTTAAATAATAATCAAGTTTTATTTTCTAGAATTCAAGTATAAATATTCATAAAAAATAACATTTCATACATTGTACTTGCAGGATTTGAAATGTACTTATAAGCAGTTTCTATTGTAAAAATTAAATCTTTTACAAGTAGTACTTGAAATCTAAGACTAAAGTTGTGTTAGTTTAAAGAATATGTAAATGTATAAAGATTTTAAGTAACTTTTATTTTATATTTTATTATATTTAATTTTGAAGTATAATTTAATATTTGTAATTATCAAAAAATAATTATTAAAATTTTGCTTTATAAAAAGGAAGGGCCATCTCCGCGAGGACCATCTCCTATTCAAAGGAATGTAAAATTTGTAGTGAAGTATTCACAAAAGATTCGAATCTATTTGATCCAGGTTTGACTGTACTTGGGAGTAATACTGTTACAGATTCGAACCTTCTTGTAAGATACTTAATCCCATCGCTAGTAATGACACATGAGTTTTTGACTGCGTAAAAATACATGATTGCTCGATGTAGAAGTCCCTATGGATATGGATGGTGATATTAGCGAACACGAAGAATCGGGGGTCTCTGGGACTGCCACGGGCCAACCACTCGGAGAGGTCGACTCAAACGTCGGTGGTGTAGGCGAGGAACAAGCGGGAGATGGTGAATCAGACACGGAGTTGGACCTCTTAGCGGAAGCGGAAACTGAATCTGATTCAGATGACAATCATAGCAATCAGGACGCAGCGTCGGCACAACGTAGCGTGCAAACGGGCGCAACCGCAGGTTCCGATGGTGGAATGGGATCGATATTATTGTTTCCAGAAGACGAATCTGGAGAATCGAGCCAGCAGGAGGACGATGAGAGCGAAGCGGGGGAAACAGACGAGCAAGATAACGAAGAGTTTATCGGTGATGAACAATTGGAGCGCAGAAGGTAATTGTGTTCCCGATCTTTCTCAATTGTGTCACCATCTTGTCGAGCTATATTTATGTTTTTCTTTCTCATTATATCTCTGATGTAACGAAGATGACTGATAAGCTGTCAGAACGAGAGCATATTTGCCCTTTATGTTCCAGACGTGGAACACTCGTGGAATGCTAAATGTAACATTGCTTTATTTCAGTGGATCCTCCGGTCATTTGCATCGTAATAATCTCGCACCCGTGTACATGCAGTGGGCGATACGCAATCGTGAATCGAATACGCGTACAGCGGGATTACGGGTGACTGGTGGTAGTAATCTAGTGTTTATCGACCCCGCGTCCTTGAGACGCACCACTGCCACGTCGGCCGTTGCGACCGCGCAGGAGCCCATAACAATGGGGACTACTGCTAGTTGCCTGGCGCGAGCTTTCGGAATTGTTATTCGACAGATTGCCGATCTGTTGGTCATGATGCAAGATTATAAGAACTTGGCGCCAGCCTTACCACGTTTGATGGAAATCACTTTTCAGGACGCTCTAAGTTTACAGGTATGCAAACTTATTGTTTCAAATTTCATCACGTCGGTTCGCGCATACGATCAACGAATCCTGACGAGACAAGTTATTTCTGCCGTAGTCGTATTTAGAAGCGCACTTGAAGCCTACGTGGGATTGGCTGCTTACGGTGATGGATGCTACAGAAGCGCAACTGAGATTCGGAGTATCCCTGACACGTAGCGCGGATCCGACTCACCCTGAACACCCTCTCAATAACGCTCCGTCTCTGTCGGGCGGTAATTTTAGTGGTTTGCTAAACACGGCCGCGCTTTCGTTGACTCTTCAAGGAACTACAGGTCGGAATACTCGCGGTGGTATTGCTACGAGCTCGAATATCTCCACTCCTCAAGCTTCAACACGACTCACCGTTGGTTTTGCAGGCGTTGGCGAGCCTCCGAGGAGCAGTAGAGAGCGTGAAGGTTTACATTTATTTTGATATCTTTATATTAAATGTTGCGATACTTTTGGCATATTTTAAAATCCGTAAGCCACACATTTTCATAAAATTGAGTATAGAAGTATTTGTGTGATTTTCCTAACAAACGCAAAATAATCAAAATTTTCTCGATCTTACAAAAGAAATAGAAAAAGGAACGTCATGATGTGTTTCAGGTGGTGATGCACACTCAGCGAGACGTGAATTCTTATCATATTGTCTGTCTTTGATGCGTGCCCACAATAGCGAGCATAGAGATAGTTTGCCAGTTTTGGATGTTTCCGCTTTAAGACATGTCGCTTATGTGTTCGATGCACTTGTATATTATATGCGTTCTCTCTCGGAACCACTTGCTTCCCGAGGCGAAACTCAAAAGGAATCATCCAGTTATTCTAGCTGGAATGATCAGGTATGTGAAAAATTTAATCGCTTTATTCGCATACGTTTCAGCTTGTTTGTAGACACGATATCGTGTAAAGTAGAGAAATTGAAAGTGGATATAATATACATTTTGATGTAAATTTCTATTTTGATACTGTAAACATGCTTCTCTCTCTTTTTATGACAATGGACACGCGACGCGATTAGTACAACGTTCTTTTCGAAGTACCGAGTACCGAGAGCATTTAAAATCATAATTATCGATGTAATTACATTAAATTTTTTCTTTGTAGGATGAGAATGACAATGATGAAGGTGAAGAATACAACTCGCCAGCACCAACTGCCATGGAAACGGATTCCGTAGATTATCCAGATTTACTTCAAGTACCCATATGTGGATCTGGAAATCATGGCAATTCGACGCCGAAAGGGAGAAAACATCCTTTCTTGCAAAGATCAGATTCTACCTTGTGTCTTGGTTGCCCGCCCCTAGACCCTTTTGATACCGTAATGAGCGAAGCGTTGCCATTAGCTGATCAGCCGCATTTATTGCAGCCACATTCGAGACGCGAAGATCTATTCGGTATTCCGAGACAACCAACTTGTTCTAGCGCAGGTGGATCTAGTCAAAACCCTTTGGAAGGTTTACCAACGAGATTAGGTCTTTCTGTGCGTGGCATGGACAGTCAAAATAACGTGACAACTCCAACATTCAGTCAAGTTGTACAAGGGCCGCTTTCAAATTCCAACTTGGAATCGAGACGAAATTCCATTTCAGCTGGAGACTTAAACTCAAGTTCTATTAAATACGCGGTAATAATTTTTCCTATAATATTCATTCTTACATAAATTGCTGGGATATTTCACCAGCGGCACGTTTGCATGTGTTTTTAAGGAATTGCATGTATAATTTGTGTATTGTATTTCAGGAGAAATTAAAGTCATCTAATCACGCTAACGAAGGGCATTCATCTCTTGTAACGGAACAAATCATCGACAGAGCGCCGATTATAGTATCGACAAACAATCAAAGTGATGCGGCAACGAGCACCAAAGGCAAAGACATGTGCAAAAATAATAGAAGCGTTATAGTTCGAGCTGGAACGATATCGGTAAATGTTATCACGATATTATTTTGAACAAATGTTTTTTAGTATCAATATTTAATATTTATCATTTTACAATTTATTTTCTAAAAGGAATCAAATACGAGTAAAGTTGGTGCGCCAGAAATATTGGTTGTTCCAACCGTCGAAAGCCAAAACGTGTCCGAGGAAGTCGACCCGGCTGCCACAAGTCATGAGATATCTGCTCATGAAACTGTTGAAACAAGTCCGGTAGAATCTGCCAAAACGGTATCATCGATTGGGACGAATATCTCTCATAATATTTTGCTAGGACGATGGCGATTGTCGTTGGACTTGTTTGGACGAGTTTTTATGGAAGATGTAGGTTTAGAAGCTGGATCTGTAGTGTCCGAATTAGGAGGATTTCCCGTGAAGGAGGCTAAATTTCGCAGAGATATGGAAAAACTTAGAAATTCGCAACAAAAAGATATTACCATAAAGGTATGTAAAAATAAAACTAACAACTTAAGCCAGCGGTACACGGAATGTTTTCCTGCTGGATTGCTTGTGATCTAGTAAATTACTAGAAATCCTGAGTGTTGAGTGGTGCAATTATAGTAATTTACCATATTGCAAGCAATCCAGCAGGAAAACGTGCACCGTGTGTCACTGCATAAGAAATACTATGCACTGTATTAAATGTTTACGAATATATGCTATACAATAACCCAGGTAGTAGAGTGACGTCAAATGACGTATTAATTCCGTCCTAAACGTCCTCTAACGTCATTAAGACGTCTTTAGACGTCATCTTGCTACCTGGGAAGCCTTAAGTACAAACTACTACATCACGCAATTGACCGACAGGTCGAACGAGATAGAACACAGTTACTAGTGCAGACGATGAAGGAGTTAAATACGCAATATAACATATATAATAGAAGAGCTTCGAATACTCCACCTTTGGCAGTGAATCGCGTTAAAGTTTTTTTCAAGGATGAACCTGGCGAAGGAGCCGGCGTTACCCGCAGTTTTTACACGGCGATCGCAGAAGTTCGTAAAACCTAAAATATAAAATTAGCATCGAGTCGGTTTAGTCGTAAAAAAGTTTATACTATTTCTTATTATTTTTTAGGCATTGCTGGCAAATGAGAAACTCCCGAATCTCGAAGCAGCGCAAGTAGGATCGAAGTATACGCAATACAACGTTTTGCAAAAACTGAAAAGCAGAGATCGTGACCGTGATCTTAGACGACAAGTATGTCACGTCAATGAATCAATGCAAGATGGAGTCATTGATCTCTTATCACGTGATATTTGTTTTGATTTCAGAATACACGTTCTTCTGGAAAATGTCGCGAGACACGTCGCGCTTTATCTTTTGATGCTCGGTCTTTCCACCCTTCGAACGCGATTGAAGGGAATAATAGTTCAGCACCTGGTAGCTCGTCTAGCACTCATCCCTTGCCAATTAACCACCCGAATAACGATCACTTGACTATACATCAGCAACAACTTGGCGATAGATTATATCCTAAGGTTCTGTGCGACATATACTTGTTAAAATATCTCAAATTTAAATTTGTTTCGCGAAGTGTGAAATTGTAAACTCGTTTATTTTGACTTGGTCTCTTTTATATTGCATGTATAATCATTAATTTGTTTATTGTAGGTGCACGCTTTACGACCAGCGTTGGCTGAAAAAATAACTGGCATGTTGCTGGAGCTGTCACCGGCCCAGTTATTGATGTTGCTGGCTTCGGAAGACGCTCTGCGACAGAAAGTGGACGAAGCGTTCGAATTGATTCATAGCCACACTCAAGATTTGACCAGCGAAATGCTGGATCTCGATGTATTTAGCTTAACCGAACGATGCGCAGCAAATAAGAAGAAAATGGAGAACAGCATTCTAGACGACACGGAGGATAATGCCCCGATTTTCTATTCGCCTGGTAAACGCGGTTTTTATACGCCGAGGCAAGGCAGAGGCAGCTACGAACGGATAAATGCATTCAGGAACGTAGGCAGGTGAGTTCAATATATCTCTGTCGTGATGACACATCTTTCTCTTATGTAATTTCTTTTGTGTATATTTAAGTAAGAATTGAACTTCAAATTTGGTTATATTGTTCCCAGACTTATAGGACTATGCCTCTTACAAAACGAGCTTTGTCCACTATTTTTGAACCGCCACGTAATCAAATATATCCTAGGAAGGCCTATTCGTTTCCATGATCTTGCATTCTTCGATTCTGTTATTTACGAGAGCTTGCGACAATTGGTCATTGATGCTGAAACGAAAGACAGTAACAGCTTGTTTTCTGCATTGGATCTTACATTCAGGTACAACTTTTTACTCTGTCTTTTCATCTCTTTTTTTAATATATTTTTATCAGGATAATCATACATGTACGCAACAATTGTAATATATATGTATATGCGCGTGCGCGCGTTGTGTGTGCGTGTGCGTGTGTGTGTGTGTGTGCGCGCGCGCGCGTGCGCGTGTATGTGGTAATCTTATAGCGTTTTTCACTGGCAGAACTGGTGCGCACTCAGTGCACATTAAAGCCGTTGTACACTGATTTAAGTCTCTAATATTTAAAGTAAAATGCAAATATTTCGACTGATGAAATACTCAGTACATATTTTACCAAATAGTGCAATAAAGAATATTGAGGATTTCATGATTTAACCCGATTATATTAAACATACACTTTACGTTGGTTTGTGTACGACGGCTTTAATGTGCACTGAGTGCGCACCGGCTCTGCCAGTGAAAAACGCTATTATCTAATTTTCGTGATTATTCACACGTTAAGGGTCGGCAAGAGACACGGTGGAGACCTCTGTCGGGTTGGCTTAACTGCGACTCGCTGCGAGTCCGTATTTTATTTATTATAAATTTTTAAGAGCCAAAAAATGGAAAATCCGGCTCTGTACCAGGTTGCGGCTGATCTTACTGATTAAAACGAGCATAAGTTTAATGAGATTCGTTAATTAATTTGGCTAAAGTTTGGGAAAAACCGTTTCTAAGCAGCTTTGCAAGCCTGCTGCCTGCTGAAAAACTGCTTAGAAAAGGTTTTTCCCAAATTTTAGTTAAATTAATTAACGAATCTCATTAAACTTATGCTCGTTTTAATCAGTAAGATCACCCGCAACCCGGTACATAGCCGGATTTTCCATTTTTGGCTCTTAAAAAATTTATAATAAATAAAATACGGACTCGCAGCTAAGCAACCCGACAGAGGTCGGTAGTGTTACTCCTGTCGACCCTTAAGGCCATGATACTAGAAAAACTTAAGGCCGTGGCACATAGAAAAACTTAAGCAGTAAAACTCAAGCAGTAAGCAAATCAGCCAATCACAGTCAAGAACTTAAGGCATGGCCCTAAGCGGTAGCGAATCCATACCGTTGATTTCTTACTGCTTAAGTTTTACTGCTTAAGTTTTTCTATGTGCCAAGACCCTTAAGCAGTAAGGAAATCAACGGTATGGATTCGCTACCGCTTAAGGCCGTGCCTTAAGTTCTTGACTGTGATTGGCTGATTTGCTTACTGTTTAAGTTTTACTGCTTAAGTTTTTCTATATGCCACGGCCTTTAAGCAGTAAAACTTAAGCAGTAAAGAAATCAACGGTATGGATTCGCAACCGCTTAGGGCCGTGCTTTAAGTTCTTGACTGTGATTGGCTGATTTGCTTACTGCTTAAGTTTTACTGCTTAAGTTTTTCTATGTGCCCGAGCCCTTTATCTTCATGCAATCATGATAACCTGATGTTTAATTGAGCTGTCAAAATATAATTTACGATTAATTATAATTATTAGATATTAGAATTAATAAAATCATTAAACTTTTATTATATAATTTTTAATTGTATAATACATATGTACATATCTACATAAATGCAATTATATACGTACATACATACACATATAATTATATTAATAAAATCAATGCCAATATGATTGACTTGCCAAAAAATAATGAACTGTATCAATTGATGTAAAGAAAACGTAATTTCTCATTGCATTTAAAAAAGTGCAGTTGCCCATTCATTATGTGCGTGTACATAACTTATGCAAATGCATATTTCTAAAAAAATGCAATTATAAGTTTTTTTATATTCTTATTTTTATAATTTTAATACTTTTACATACAGAATAAAGCGAGAGTGGAAATTGAATCTGATAGGTAAAATTATGGGTCCGCTTATTTAAAAAATATCGCTGACAATATTATGTAAAAAGCGCATGCTCTTTATAAAAAGATTGTTATATACGTTATATTAATTTTTTATAATTATAAAACTTTGATATTTTTATTTTTTTATATTGAAAATGCTTCATTTTCGGTATATTTGAGGCATTTTCTTCAAATCCTATACATATGACAATTTAAATGTCGAAAGTTATTCCGTATTTTAGTATCGATTTGTGTCCCGAGGAAGGAGGTGGTTCGATCGAACTTATATCCAATGGTCGCGACGTGGAAGTAACTGCGAGCAATGTATATGATTATGTACGCAAATACGCAGAAGTTCGTATGATTAAGGTGCAAGAGAAAGCTTTGCATTCTATGCGCGAGGGAGTTTTTGATGTCCTTCCCGAAGGAGCGCTCGATGGTTTGACCTCGGAAGACTTAAGACTCCTTCTGAATGGAGTTGGCGACATCAACGTGTCAGTTCTAATATCGTATACATCGTTCAATGACGAATCCGGTGAATCGACAGAGAGACTAGTTAAATTTAAACGCTGGTTATGGTCCATCGTTGAAAAGATGTCACACGTGGAAAGGCAAGACTTGGTGAGAATTTTTTGCAGACCGCTTACTTTTTATTTTGTTGAAAACACGTTAATTTTTGTGAGCCGGAAATTCTGTTAACATTTACGCTCTCACTTATTGCAGGTATATTTCTGGACGGGCTCTCCAGCACTACCAGCGAGCGAGGATGGTTTTCAACCGATGCCGACCGTGACGATTCGGCCGGCGGACGACGCGCATCTACCAACCGCGAATACATGTATCTCCCGATTATACGTTCCACTGTACAGCTCCCGTCACGTCTTGCGACACAAACTACTTCTCGCTATTAAATCAAAGAACTTTGGATTTGTATGAACTTAGTTCTGTGACTATGCTTGTACGTGTACAAGATTAAGTCACGTTATTGATAATGATACAAAACCCGGAGTTGTACGTTGTTATTTTTTTCCTCCCTTAGACACAATTTTTAACATTTATAAATTTATAAGGTGTAATAATGGATTATGATTTTCTTGATCCTGAAAAAAAATTTTCACCTTCGTAAAGCTTTATGTTATATAAAGTGTCATACTTAGTGTCTCTCTCTTTCTCCCCCTTTCCTCTTTCCGCCTCTCTCTTTCTCTCTCCCCCCTCCCTCTCCCCTCTCTTTATAGCAAACAAATAAAATTTTTAAAAACACAGTGAAATTTTACTTGCCTATTTTAAAGCTTGGTTTACATCTGTTTGTCTTTACACATATTCCGTTTGAATAGGTTTAACGACAGTCTACTTAATTTCTTTCACGCAATCTCAATTGCATCTTCACATGTAACATTAAGATATATAACGTATCTCTCTTAAATCGTTGAAAAAATTATCAGAAATTTTCACAATATTGATACAATTAAAAATTTTTATTAGGCATGTTTGAAATGTAAGATAAAATGACAGGAAGTTGCAGGTTTTCTTTATGTACACCAATAACTTTCTTGGATATTGATTCGTTAATGTGCGTGGGGAAAGGAAATTACTCTATATATATTTGTGTGTATAATTTTAAAAATACCAGTTTACACACACATCAGATTATAAAATACGAAATTTGATAATTAAAAATGATAAGCGTTGGCAGAATTGATCATTAATATCTATTTCAGTCAATGTAAAAGTAGGTTGGAAAATTATTAAAAGTTAAAACATCACACCACGCACGCACGCATGCACACCTCCCCTCCCCCCCACACACAATATAAATGGTATCTCTCACAAATGTTGTTAAACATTCATCTTCGTTTATCTTGCCAAATATGTTTGATCAAAAAAATTTGTAATTCAAATTAAAACTAAATATTAAAACGATGGGAAAAGTAACCTAAGAATGTCAAGCTACACCTATCCTGCCGTACCATTACTTTTCTTCAATGTAATTATTTTTTAATATTGAAAATTGTGTTTCCAATGTAAAATAATGTCAACTCTGTCACATTTAGCACTTAGTCTTGGCATCCATATATGTTTTACCCTCTGTCTAGAATCATAACAACACAGATGTCTTCAAAATGATTTATCATTTTGAAAAAAAGAAAAGGTTCGATTTACGATTTTAAATATATTTCCTAAACGGTAAACTGAAATAGTAAAAAATAATCCATTATATTTAGTTCACCTAAAAAAAGTGTCTAATGCTAATATATATTTATATATAATAAATCTCATTATTTATAAATTTCTAAAAATCGTAAAGTTATATACAATAATTATATTATCTATTATTTACTTGACAAAGTATCGATAGAAACTTATGTACAATGGTTACCTATTGACCACTTCCTGAATTGTTTTGGGGTAATTTTGCTGTCGACTGACTCAATTGAGCCAACGTTTCTGGAGTTGCATGTGCTTTTAATATTGAATTTTCCGCTTCCAATTGATTGATACGGTCCATAAGCTCAGCTATCTTCTCTTTCAGTACCTCAACTTCTTCTCGTACCGCGAACATTAAATGACTTTTAACCAAATCCTAAAAAAAGATTACAATGCAGTTCATCGTTATCATCCACCTACGTTTACGAACGGTAAATGGTTCTATTGCAGCGGTTTCTCACCATAGCCTGCTCAATCTTGTTATCAATCGCCACAGCGTTTGTCCCCGACATACTGCAATGTAGATTTATTCATATAGATTTATTCGTATGCAAGCGTACGAATAAAAAAAGGTATACGATCTAAGGAGCGATATGAAATGTTGAAAGTTTATTACGTATCCGTAACCTTGTAAGACGAGTGATTAATTTCTTTGTAAGTCTATTTCGAGTACCTTTCGTTATCTTCGAGAGTACGATGCTCATCGCTGCCCTGCGTAACTTCAGCCAATGACTCGAGGAGAGTTGCGTCGGCCGACAGAACAGTAGTAGCGTTAGGAACGATGCCGGAGATGGATTCTTGCTCCGGATCAGATTGGTGGAACGCGATGTTTCCCTGCTGCAGACCACCCACGACATTCTGACAACCAGCCGTCACTTGTGTGATCTGTACCGGGGCATTACCGTTGGACGTTTGCGGTTGCATCTGCTGGGTCGAAGGTGTGATCACCTGCGATTGCACAGGCGCTCCGGAGGGATGGATCGTCGACGTCTGTTGCGACGCCCCGGTCGTCTGAGGAACATTGTGGATATTTTGCATGCCCTGTATCCCTTGTATGGCAGTCAATGGCTCGGAAATTTGCGTCATCTGTGGTTTTTGCGTCGGCAACGGCTGTTGACAGGAAGTTGCTTCTGATTGATGCTGCGTGACGAGAATATTTGGAGCCTGAGAGGTAGGAGCTGACGTTTGCTGAACCGTGGGCTGGCAAACATTCTGGACCGGCAAGGATTGATTCTGCGTGCTCACCGTTACGTAAGTTTCTTCCTTAGAGTGAGGTATACTCGGCTGAGGCGTCACTGCACTATTGCTAGTCTGTGTTATAATGGGGATAGAACCTTGGGGCATACTCTGAGGTTGTCCCAAGCTGCTAGGATGAGTGGCCTGTAAATTGGAAGGTAACGTAGAACCCCCTTGACCACCTTGCGACGGCTGTGGCGGCGGCTGTTGCTGTTGCGGCTGTTGCTGAGTAGCTATTGGCTGAGTCTGAGATTGAAAATATTGCGGGATTTGCTGCGCGGATGGCTGCTGCACTTTGGCCTGGGTCTGAACTTGTGTAGGATTATGCTGTACATTAGGAGGTATCGAATTATTTACCGTATAGTTTGTACTCGATACCGATTGCGCGGGGTTACTCGACACGGCGATCGACGGGTGCACCGTGTCCGGGTGAGACGATACCGGGCCATTAGCGTCGATACCAATCCCTTTATCGTCAGTCACTACAGATTGCTTCGCAGCTTCCGGTATAACAATCCCACTATCGGTCACCCCATACGATATGCACACTTCGTTCGGATCGGACACTTTTGGAGTACTGATGGCCGTCGGCTGATTAACGGACGTGTGATCCAGGTAATCCATGCAAGTCCAACGTCCTCTCTTGAAAGGCTCAGTGCTCTCGATTTTCACTACCTTGAATCTCTCGTTCCTGCCATGGGAATGGACCTCGCGTAGATCGGCGTCCTGCTTATCGGTGACGGACGTAATGTCCAAAGTATTGATATTGCTATCATTTACCGAATTATTAACGTTGCCACCCTCCGAGGGTACGATGGCTAGACCGTATTGCGAGCTAGTGGGAATCACCGGGGCCGTGCTGAGGGCGGCGTTGCTTGTATTGAAGAACACGTCTTCCTTGGAGAACGTGTCCTCGGAATAGCTCGGCGTCTCGATATCGAGATCGGTGATGCGCGAGTGCTCCACGGAATTGTCTTCCGTGTGCGACTCGTCCAAATCGTCGTTGGAATCCTCACCGGCGTCATTGCTCATGCGGCAGCCTACGGTGACGCTGGTTATTTGGAACGACGACGTTTTCTTCCGATTGCACTGATTGCCACTTGCAGCTTGCACGCTGCTCGGCGCGACAACCGGCTGATGATGCCTGTCTATCTCGCCCAGACGGATCGTCTCCGTGGTCGTGCGGTGCACGGGATTCGATATCTTCCTACTACCATCTAACAGCCTATGTGACTTTCTGTGCACATTATCTGCCATTATTATGAGCACTTAACATACGAGAAACACGATTGCTGCGTCCGTTCTCTCGCATGTTAGAATCAACATCGTCGTGCACGCGTTCCGGACTTTCAAATATCTTTTACTCTTACGCTCTTTCTCCCTCTCTCTCTCTCTCTCTATCTCATTCCCTCTTTCTTTCTTTCCTCTACCTCCTTATCTTGTCGATCCGATTTCAATGCGACCGATCGCAGTCGGCCGCACCACGCGCTCTCGCTCCTATGAAGAATACGGAGCAAGCACTCAAAGACATATTTCGTGCATGGTTGGATGTTCACAGTTCACCATTACATTAATCTCGAAAGGAAAAAAGCGCGTTTGCTCTAGCAATGTCCGTTCGTCCGTCCGTTGGTTTGTTCGGCTGCACTTTCGTGAAACAACGAAGCCTTTACTCTCGCCAATGTCCACCTATACTTGCCCGCCTGTTTGTCTGCTACGACGGCGACGACAACAACGATCACGTAGTGCTACTTATTCATCTCTCCTTTTCTATCGCGCGCTCTGCCCTCGCTCCTCTTCGCTAACAATCACGCCCCATTTAATCTCATTCGTTTAAAATTATTGTCTCGTAACACGAGGCCCATCATCCATATCCTTTTTATACACGTTATACACTGTATACTGTATAGTGAGTGGGCAGTTTAAAAATGGCTGCCGATTCATTCGCACGATTGCCACGAATTGTAACTAGACCATCCGCCACACGGCACACACCTGACACCACGATTAAAACCCCTTGCACAATGGCTGCGTTCAGCCGAACCTCTGCTTATTAGCGAAGCGAAAGGTAGCAATTAATAAGTGTAATTAGTTGGATCCAAAGGTAAGAACCAATGGGTGCGTTCAGCCGATACTCCGCTAGCCTAGCAATCGTGAGCAGTCGCTCGTTTCCTCTTCTTTTAATCCATTGGGTCAAAGAAGAGAAAACGAGCGACTGCTCACGATTGCTAGGCTAGCGGAGTATCGGCTGAACGCAGCCAATCACATTCATACTACGTTTACGCGAGCGCTACTTCTGTAGTAACTTACGATAATTTACCCGTTTACGCGGAGTAAATTATCGTAAGTTACTACAAAATCCCGTTTACGCGAAGGAATTCCCCCCAGCCGAACCTCTGCTTAGCGAAGCAAAAGGTAGCAACTGATACTACTACTACGTTTACGCGAGCGTTACTTCTGTAGTAACTTACGATAATTCCTTCGCGTAAACGGGATTTTCCTTCGCGTAAACGGGATTTTGTAGTAACTTACGATAATTTACGTCGCGTAAACGGATAAATTATCGTAAGTTACTACAGAAGTAACGCTCGCGTAAACGTAGTAGTAGTATCAGTTGCTACCTTTTGCTTCGCTAAGCAGAGGTTCGGCTGGGTCATGTTCCAAAACACTCTGGGTAACTAAAATCTATAGTTTACGTCACGTACACTATAGCATTTTAGTTAACTAGAGTGAGTTTTGGAACATGACCCTGGACACGGGCTAGGCAACAGGCAATGGGGCGCATTCAGCAGACCCAAGCCGCTGAGTAGCAGTTAAACGTGATTGGCTCTTACTTTTAAGGCCCCGGACACATACTACGTTTACGCGAGCGTTACTTCTGTAGTAACTTACGATAATTCACCCGTTTACGCGAAGGAAAATCCCGTTTACGCAAAGGAATTATCGTAAGTTACTACAGAAATAACGCTCGCGTAAACGTAGTAACATACTTTTTTTGAAACAGTAACAGTAGGATTTCGACCAATCGTGTTACTCGATTCGGGAACGTATGGCCATAGTATAACTAGTATGCTCACTCTTACCCTTTTTCGTGGTTTGCGCCGATCCGTACTGCGCATCGCCATTATTTTGGCGGAGACCAATCAGAGGATTTTTATATATGTGGTAGTGCAAAATCGGTGTGACGCTTGGTATGTGTGGTAGCGCAAAGTCTGTGTGACGCCATAGAGGTTAATTTTCGGTGAAATATTGCATAAATCAGACGCCAAAATGAATAAAAGTGATTATCAAAAGTTAGATTTAGTTGAAAAAAATTCGGTAATTATTCAGTTTAGGGGCCTCACCTCAAATCTCGATGTAATTATGCTCAATCGACGCGTTTTTGTACGAAACAAAAGAATCTGGCAGAAAAAAGTGTCGCTTTGCCCCGCGACGTGAGATATTAAACGTGAAAGTTGACAGAAATCAGGTTATGATTCCTGTCATACCGACGCCATGTAGCAACACTGAACGTGCCCTGTGGCAATATGCGCATGCTCAGTGGCCGCACGCGCATGCAAAAGTGCGCGAATTTGAAACGTATGTATACTTATAGGCTGCGTTCGGGAAGCGCGCTATTAGCGCTATTGCATCATTCTATCATCGCCCATCAGGTGTAAAACAAGGATAAAATAAGCAAATAGCACTAATAGTGTTTTCCCAAACGCACCCATATAATGCATATCACTTATTGTTAGCTTTCAATGATGAATATATCTTACATAATATATCAAAGCACATGCATGGAGAGGTGCAGGAGTGTTTACATGCGTGAGCGCACGTGAGCGGAAGGGCTTTGCTCATCTGCACCCTCCCCCATGCATGTACTTTATAATTTCGTTTTACAACTTAGCATGTATAGTATACTTTATGTTGTAAAGCGAAGTCCACGCTGCCTACCGACGGGGTGAGTGCGGGGAAGGGGGGAACCGAAGGCCTCCCGCTCGCACTTCCCCGTGTGTGTGTGTGTGTGTGTGTGTGTGTGTGTGTGTGTGTGTGTGTGTGTGTCTGCTTCCCACGCATAATTAAACTAATGAAACTCCCAGCGTGAGACGACTGAGACCTAACTGCTTGAATCGAGATGCTTGGTTATTCTGCACGATTGATTTATTTAAAATTGGCGCAGTTTTATATGCGCGCGACCACTGAGCATGCGCATGTGGCCGTAGGGCACGTTCAGTGTTGCTACATGTCGTCGGTATGACAGGAGAATCATAACCTGATTCCTGTCAACTTTAACGTTTAATATCTCGCGTCGCGGGGCAGAGCGACACTTTTTTCTGCCAGATTTTTTTGTTTCGTACAAAAACGCGTCGATTGAGCATATTTACATCGAGATTTGAGGTGAGGTCCCTAAACTGAATAATTACCAAAAATTCAATTCGTTATATATGTGGTTTTTTGATTCGTAAATGTTTAAAGAAACATTCATGCACAATTTGCGAAGGATACAGTATCGATCACGTAGAATTTGAAGATTCGACAATTTTTTGTTTCTTGAAAGCATACCAAAACCAAAATTCAAATTTCGGGAATTTAAAATTGCCACATAATAATTTTATTTTTTACGTGTGCTCATTGGAAGCGATTTTCAATGAGCACTTTCAAAATATTGTTTTAGAGAAAAATGTTATATAAAAATTATTAACAGAGGTTGAACTAACAACATTTAAGCACCCATGCAGCAGGTTTCCACATTTATACTTAAAAAATTATTTTTTAGAATGCGGTTATATTACACGTTAAAATTTATAAATCGTAACTTTCGATCATCCAATAACCCAAATAAAATAATTATTTGGAGACACGAATGAATACCGCCGTATATGTAAATACATGAAATGTATACATGTAAAAATGTATTTAACAAATACCGCTGTATAGACAGTAAAAGTAAAATTAAAAACATTATATTGTTTTTGCATTATTAAGTTTAATTAAACTTTACCACGAATATAAAATCTTTAACGACAAATAATAATCAGACTATTTTTTTATAATTTCCACTTTAATCTCATAATTTATAATAATTATATCAAATATAATTAGCATTCGAGTAATTCATCGAAACATTGTTATTCTAGCAATTTCATTAATCACTTTTATTTATATAATATTTTTGTGTATTTTTTTTTTTTTTTTTTTTTTACCTATAAACCATATATTCCCAATAAGAATGAATAATGTATAGTTTTTTTGCACATTTAACAAGTAACATTACTCAAGTGTGTCACACGCCAATTTTTTTGAAAGTGTGTACACATAGAACTTAAAAAAATATTTGTGTCGTATTTTTTTATTTTGCTCATAAAGCGTTTCAAGAGTATAATAGGGACCACCTTCGAAATATTAACCTTCTACACCCTATATACGTTATCCTGAATGGTTTTTGCACCAAAATAATATCTTTAGGAGTTTTCAGGGTTTTCTGGTCTGTATTATTACAAAAAATTGACGTGCATAATCTAAAGGATTATACATAGAATTGAGAAGGTTAATATTTCGAGGGTAGTTTCTACTCTTAAAACGCTTTATAAGCAAAATAAAAAAACACGACACAAATATTTTTCAAAGTTCTACATGTGTGCATAGTTTCGAAAAAATCGGCGTATTACATTTGGGCAGTGTTACTTGTAGGTACTACAACCCGGGGCCCTTTAACCGCTTGATACGTCGATGGTCCTCCAAAAACATGGCGGCGAATCGGAAACTAATAGATCAAAGGTGCCGACAGAGAGAAGCAAACTAGTTATACTATGGTATGGCCGTACGTTTTCGAATCGAGCAACGCGATTGGTCGAAATCCTACTGTTATAGCTTCTTCCACCTCGGTGATTCGAACTGGTTTGAGTCTCCTATTTATACCCCGAGCGGTGTAAGTGGAGGCTGCTCGTGTCTGGTGGCCGTCAGGGCCGTAACTGTAGTGACAAACGCGCTTATCGTCACAAAGAGAAGTAGATGTGTAAGCACGGATCTCCCTTTCTACTTTGTTTTCATTGGTTGAATTATGTATAAGGAGAAAGGGAACAGTACTGTATTTTTGTAAGTTGGAAACATCCTTAGTGTATTGCTATGTATAAAATTTTTAAGCGTGGCGACGGTACAGCTTTTTAGCTAGCAGGATGATATCTAAAGACCTCTTAATGACGTATTATTGATGTTAGAAATGTCATTAAGACGTTATTAATGTCATTTGATGTCACTCTGCTATTTAGGATTATGGCTCCGTGGCTTCATGAGCTGCTACTGGCCACACATTGTCTTGTCTCTTTTATGTCTGTCAACATGATTTCGGTTCCATGCTCCGTCCAGTACTATATGTCGATGTCTAAGAGCTTTGACTGTAGTCAAAAACTGAGACAAAAAGTTTGCCTAGATAAACAATTTAATTATCACAGTAACGGATATACGACCGTATACAGTGGTTGTTATATATGTATAATATGGTACACTGTAATAAAAGGGTCAATAAACATTAAATAATGTATTTTATACTATTTATTAGCTAAAAAGGATATTTAGTTAATAAAAATAAACTTTATAAATATTGTTGGATGCAGAATTTATATCAGTAAAGTATTGTAATAAAATAAATTACATATATTATATTTTTTCATAAATTGTGACTACATATCTTTTTTTATTTCTAAATAGCCATTTTAATAAATAGTTTAATTTAATAATTAAACTATTAATGTAACATTCAGCATTATGGTTCATTCTCATCGTGAAAAATATGTTTCCTTATCATATGATATCCCATCCCTATTGTTAAGCAAGCTATTGCTGTTCCTTGTGCAGCAACTCGGAGTTGTATTAAATATAATTGTGTAGATATCTTTTTCTTCTTAAAAGCATAGACACCATAGCCACAGATACCCGCTAAACTTATCAAACCTATTTAGAAAGCAATATATGCATCATATATTAATGACAAATATTTATATTTTTATATTAATTGACATACTTGCAACAAGAAATGGTGACTTTCGCCCCTTCTCTAACAATCTCTCCGATAAAGTTTGATCTATTATTGTGTCATCATCAGTAGTAGCCATTTTTGAAAAAGAAAATAGTAATAATATTTGTCAACCTGAAAATTGATTAATTCTAGATTAACTTGGTTACAAAAACAGCAAAGATTAAAAGGGCCACTTTGACCAAACTCAATCGTTGATTAAAGAGTTATCAACATGACAAAATCGCGTTAATCAGAGTTTGGTCGAAGTGGCTCTAAAGATTTTGAAGATAAGTTACTTCCAAAAGTTTATCTTAGACAGTCCTGCTTATAGATTTATCACTTCAGTTTATAATTTAGTATTATTAAGTTTATAATTTAGTATTATTAAGTTTATAATTTAGTATTATTAAGG
This sequence comes from Temnothorax americanus, assembly GCF_048541705.1. Classification (NCBI taxonomy): domain Eukaryota; kingdom Metazoa; phylum Arthropoda; class Insecta; order Hymenoptera; family Formicidae; genus Temnothorax; species Temnothorax americanus. Next base: position 302,188 of record NW_027509688.1, on the reverse strand, counting down.
TTGAATGTTAATTGTTAATGGATATAAAAATATATACCTTTACTTTATATATATACTAGCATGCCCCGCCGGGCTTCGCCCCGGCCCCGGTATTTTTTTTTTTTTTTTTTTTTTTTTTTTTTTTTTTTAGTTATGCTATTCGGGGCGGAGACGAATCCTTAAAAAATAAGGACCACCCTAATATATATCATATATATATATCATATATATATATCATATATATATTAGGGTGGTCTCCTTATTTTTCAACTTTTAAATTTATTCTGCGGCACCCCTCAGAATGTTTCCAATTTGCAAAAAAATAATCCCTGCCAAAGCTCAGTTCGATCAAATAACTGAAACCCGTGCCCCCGGATTTTTAAACATTTGAGTTCTCTTGTATTAAACTGTTTATTCCGTCAACATTGGTTTTTAAAGCGTATTTTCTACAAAAATCGGTCTAAAGCACTTTTCTTTTTTTAACATATGTGTGTTGCTTTTCTGCATCATTTGAGACCTTATACGTCTCATTTAAATAATTAGGTAAATTGTTAGATAATAACTAAAAAATAAAAATAAATAGTTATTGCATTTATTGCTTGATCAGCTGAAAAAAATTATATAGGGGCTACAAAAGTTATAGTAGCATGTTTAGAGCCAAAAGAAGAACAAAAAATAAAAGATTACTCTATTACTCTATATCAAATAATCAGTTGTAAAAATTTAAACGTTTTTCTCGAAACTACAATTTTGTAGCTGCTGGGCGCTCGCGTATCTCGGCCAATTTTTAACCGAATGACTTGAAATTTGGACAGAATGTTTATAACAAAATTGTCTTCAGTTAAGCGTACAATTTTTTATTAGACAATTAATTTTTGAAAAACAATTAAAAAGTAAAAAAATTTTCGGTTAAATTTCGAATTTTTTTTAGAACTGCGCCATTTTGTTAAAGATTAATAATTCCAAAAATCCGTACGCTTAACTAAAACTACATTCGTATAGTTTAAAATGATACCAAAATTTTTTATTTTAGACATCCCGTTCTGACGGAACATGAGCGCCCGCGCACCCACAATTTTTTTGCGGAGGTACACGATACCACACGCTAAAGGCGCAAATATTAATACTTTTCAGCGATTTTTTTGCATTATATTAAATATATGTACTTTAAAGAAATAAAAAGCCAATTTCATTAAATTTATTATTTCTCGGGAAAAAAAATTCACGAAATGATTTTTCCGGCCATCACAGTGGTTTTCCCCTTAAGTCTTCTCAGGTCACCTCCTAGAATGACCTAGAATAAGGGTCCGAGGGGCTCCCAATTATGTCAGGATACAATAAATGCAATAACTATTTACTTTTATTTTTAGTTATTAATAATTCATCTAATTATTTAAATGAGACGTATAAGGTCTCAAACGGTGCAGAAAAAAAAGCAAGGCACACATGTTAAATAAAAAAGAAAAGTCCTCTAGGCCGATTTTTGTGGAAAATATACTTCAAAAATCAATATTAATTGTATAAACAGTTTAATATAAGGGAATTCAAATGTTTAAAGAGCCCCGGGAGCACGTATTTCTGTTATCCGATCAAGCTGAACTTTGACAGGGAGTATTTTTTTGTAAATTGAAAACATTTTGGGGGGTGCCGCAAAAAAAAATTTTTTTTGTCGAGTAAATAAGAACCACTCTAATATATATATATATATATATATATATATATATATATATATATATGTATATAATATTATTTTTGAAGATTTTTGCTCGCTGAAAATGAGCGTTGAGTGTTAATGTGAAATGGCACCTTAAGGAAGTTTGCGCGTTTGCTATATATATGTAATATATTTTTGTTTTATTAAACAGTGTAAGTGTCTAAGCAGAATAGCTGACTTATAATTTCAAGACAGTGTTTTATGCTTTAAATCTTTGTTTTTAGCCACTTACAATACTGTCTTGTGTCTCAAGTCTTAAACGAGTGTACAAAGTGTTAACATTGTAAGACTTGAGACACAAGACAGTATTGTGCGTTGCTAAAAACAAAGATTTAAAGCATAAAACACTGTCTTAAAATTATAAGTCAGCTATTCTGCTCAGGCCCTTTAGCTAGTCTCAGAAATGATTATTGATTCATAAACAGCATGTTATCATTGGGACAGAAAAAGCGTAAAAATCGCAATGTTGTCCCATTTTTATACTTGATATTATGATGAAAATAAGTCATTTAAAAATTAAAAAAATCCAATTTAAAAAATTAAAAAAACCGTAATTGCAATTCTCGATGTCACAGAAGTGTAACAAAAATTTCATTCATTTTTTCCACATAGGAGCAAAGATACATAATATATTTATATCTAGAAGCAATTTTTTTTTTTTTTGGCGTGACTCTGATATAAGAAACCAAAGTGTACCAAACTGCACCAGCACCAATAGCAACCACGGAGCAACTTTGGTATATGTACCAAACTATACCAAACAATCGCCAAAAATTTCCTTATATAATACAATTTCTGTAATTTTTAAAGCAAATCTCAGAAACGCGACAGTAAAAGTAAATGAAATTTTTTCTACATATTGTTGATATAATTAACCCTTTTGTATATATTATGTATTATGTATATATTATGTATATATTATGTATATATTATAGACTTTTATTATATTTCATCAAACGCACCAACCTCCTTTAATCGACTGTATCACTTAAAATGAAACATCCTGTATACATATATGTCTTATAACTAATAATTAATTACAAATTAGTTCTATCCGAGCAGAACATGACTTTGTCTGCATTACATCATAAGTGTTTCATAATATTTCTATTTTTTTCTTTCTTTCTTATTGCTACTTAAATTAAATTTGACCATTTTTTTTTATAAATTCCAGGTATCAGAGTTTACACAATATTGATGAAAAATAAAACAATTTAACACTTTTGTAACTTTCATCCAACGGTCACGAGATGTGATTATTGATTAGCATACTCAGATTCAAGGTTAGGTTATCATGATTCATGACCTTGTCAATTATTGTTTCATATTTTTCTTGGCATTATATAATTAAAAATTAATACATATTATATTACATTATTTGTTAATAATAAAACAAACTAAAAAATAAAATATTTAATTCAAATAACTTATTATCTTGCTATCTCGATATTACTTCAATTCTCTTCATTAATTTATCGTTTAATTACGAGTTTCTAATAATTTTATCCGCGTATAAAAATATAAATATTCTGTATATTCGTGGAAAAAATTAAACATTTCAAAAAGCCTTGCTTACCCTTCGTACCTCCGATAAATGTATATTGATGTATATCGATGAAAAGATACTGACAGATATTAGTGATATCTATGGTAATAAGTGAATATTCCTTCCTCTTTTTTGGTTATTGGGTCCTGCCTCTTTACAAAGGACAATATGGCCAATATGTACTCCAGCTCCAGACTAGATATGTATGTCGAGCAAATTTTTTTACTCGAATCTGGTTACTGTGGCGCTGGTTAAGGGTCGGCAGGAGACACGAGACACGGTGGAGACACAGATTGACAGATAGCCTGAGATAGCCAAAGGTCCGGGTTGAGACGAGACCAGCATTTCTTACTGGTTTCAGCGCCATACCGTGTAGCGGCCAATGCAGTAACTACGTTCTTAAGATAAAGCGGGTCATTTTCGGACGAAGTCGCTAATAGTCGATAAGTCGCGTCGTTATTTTCTGTAAATACCTGACAGTCGATATTACCCCCATTATTAAAGGGGGCCCCCCTGGGGATGTACCCGGGGGTTTCCCCTATAAAATTACTTCAAAACCATCAAACATGATTTTGGGGATTTATAAATTATCCTGCCCCGTTTTTAAATAAAAAAGTAATCGAAGATATGTGTAAAATTTTTTTTTTTAATTTTGATTACATTTTTCCGAAATTTGATGGAGTTTTAATTTTTACCCCCGGGGGTTGAAAAGGGGTTTTTCCCCTTTTCGTTCCGCAGTTTTTTTTTTCCCCTTAATTTACATGGACCCAAATTTTCCCCGGGAAAAAAAGGGAAAACATTAAGTGATTAAATAGCATTTGTTTTTCATTTTTTTAAAAATTTTGTGTTCATTAAAATTTCTTAAAAATTTTTAAAATTAAAATTTTCTTTTTTTTTCACTTTCATTGAATCAACCTTTTAATACAAAAAAAAACCTTAAAAAAATTAAAATATTTTAAATTCTCCTTTCCTTTTTTTTTTTTCCGCTCAAATATGCCCAAAATGTAATAAAAGGGGTTTTAAACCCCGGGCCAAAGGACGAGGAAAAATCAAAAAAAATTTTTTTTCTTCCGCGCTTTCCCGCGTTTCCGCCCCCCCTTCTCCGGGGCCCCTTTTCATGGACCCAAAAAGGGGGAAACGCCGGGAACGAAAAGAACAATTTACTATTTTCCGTCGTCCGTTCCCCCCTTTTTTTAATCCTTTTAATTTACGGGAGCTTTTTTTGGGGGAAAAGGGGAAACGGAGAATTATAAAATTTAAAATTTTTAAAAAGGGGTTTTTTTGTTAAAATTTTTTTTTGGGGTATTCAATAAGGGGTTTAAAAGATAACTTTTTTAAAAAAAATTGCAAAAAATGAACCAATTTTAGAAATGAAAAAAAATTTCTTTTAAAATCACTATGGGGTTTCCGCTTTTCCCCAAATTTGGCCCCCATGTAATATAAGGAGAAACAAACTCGCGGAACGACGCGTCAAAATCCGTGTCAACGCGGATACAGTATACTCCATCAAAATTTCGGAGCTGTTTAATCACATTGAAAAAAGAGCTTTTACACATACTCTTCGATTACTTTATTATTATAAAAGTGGCAGTATAATATTATAGATCCAAACATCATGTTGATGGTTATTATGAAGTAAACATCTTATGCAAGCCAGGGTACATACATAGAGGCTGCGTTAAGTACTGGCAGTGAATATCGAAACGCAGCCATACATACATACACGATAATAGCGAATTCCGCTTTTCCGTCAAACGTGCGGGTGCCATTACATGGAGCGCGAAACGCGGAAACGCGGAAGCGCGGAAGACAAAATTTACTAGATTCCGTCGATCCGTTTCCGTCTTTTTGAATGCCTTGAATTACATTACAATTACATTACATTACAGTGGAGCATATGTTGAGGCGGAAAAACGGAACGGAGAATTATAAAATATTATTTTTTACGGTATTTATTGATTAAAATGCTTGTATTCAATAGAGAAGCTGAAAGATAAGCATATTAATAAAAATTGCAATGAATTAAGTGAACACAATTTTAAGAAATGAATACAAATGTCTATTTTGTCACTATCTGTTCCGCTTTTTCCGCGCAAATTGTGCTCCATGTAATATAAGAAGAAACAAACTCTCGCGGAACGAACGCGTCAAAATCCGTTGTCACGCGGATACATATACTCCATCAAATTTCCGGAGCTGTTAATACATTGAAAAAAAAAAATCTTTTACACAAGACTCTTCGATTACTTTATTATTTAATAAAAGTGGCAGTATAAATATTATAGATCAAACATCATGTTGATTGGTTATTATGAAGTATATCTTATATGCAAGCCAGGTACATACATAGGCTGCGTTAGTTACTGGCAAGTGAATATCGAAACGCAGCCATACATACATCATACACGATAATAGCGGATTCCGCTTTTTCCGTTCAATACGTGCGGGACTCAACTCGCGGAAACATTACATGGAGCGCGGAAACGCGGAAACGCGGAAGCGCGGAACAGAATAGTAACTAGATTCCGCGTTTCCGCGAGTTGAGTCCCGCACGTTTGAACGGAAAAGCGGAATCCGCTATTATCGTGTATGTATGTATGGCTGCGTTTCGATATTCACTGCCAGTACTTAACGCAGCCTATGTATGTACCCTGGCTTGCATATAAGATATACTTCATAATAACCATCAACATGATGTTTGGATCTATAATATTATACTGCCACTTTTATTAAATAATAAAGTAATCGAAGAGTATGAGTAAAAGCTTTTTTTTCAATGTGATTAAACAGCTCCGAAATTTGATGGAGTATATTGTATCCGCGTTGACAACGGATTTTGACGCGTTCGCTCCGCGAGTTTGTTTCTCCTTATATTACATGGAGCACAATTTGCGCGGAAAAGCGGAACAGTATAGTGACAAATAGACATTTGTATTCATTTCTTAAAATTGTGTTCACTTAATTCATTGCAATTTTTATTAATATGCTTATCTTTTCAGCTTATCTATTGAATACAAGCATTTTAATCAATAAATACCGTTAAAAATTAATATTTTATAATTCTCCGTTCCGCTTTTCCGCTCAAAATATGCTCCATGTAATATAAGGCATTCAAAACAGACGGAACGGATCGACGGAAATCTAGTAAATTTTGTCTTCCGCGCTTCCGCGTTTCCGCGTTTCCGCGCTCCATGTAATGGCACCCTCAGCATGAAAAGGCACCTAAATTGTTAGGAACTCTAGACGAACGTAGATCTCTAGGGACTCTCTAGCCGGATTCACCGGGTGTATTCGTTTACGCAGGGCTGCTGGCAGAAACATCACCCGAGTGCTAAAAATCCTACAGGGTTGCGTTCCAAAATTCACTCTGGGTAACTAAAATCTATAGTTTACGTGACGTACACTATAGCATTTTAGTTAACTAGAGTGAATTTTGGAACGCAGCCCAGCATATGCATATGCACTATAGATTTTCAGCGCTCGGGTGATATTTTTGCACGCAGCCTTGCGTGAACGAATGCACCCACCTTTTTTGATAAAGGTAGTGATTTAAGTAATGTATAGACATCTGTGCTTATATATATATATATATATATATATATATATATATATATATATAGGCTGCATTCCGATATTCACTAGCAACTTTCAGTCTGAAAATCTATAGTATACGTGACGTAAAATACAGATTTGCAGTACTGACAGTGGATATCGGAATGCAGCCATAGTTACAAAGAACTTGTTGCTAAATTTGTGATTTGTCTCGTGATGGGAATGATTTAAAACAAAAACGTGTTTTATTACACTAAAATGACTCTCTTAAATTATTTTTATAAAATTCAAATAATAATCGGATATTACTGCTTGTGTGTAAATGCCGAGAAGGATAATGCATATTGTCAATGCATGAGCAAACTAAATCGACAGTCAATTTTCCATTCCCGGGAAGAATATTGTGTTGTAAATAATGTTAAATTTAACGCAACTAGCGTAAAATTTGAGAAAATGAAGAAAATGGTCAAAATCAACGCTGGTACATATTTCATAGGAACAAACAATCCAATTTTTTCAGCCGATGGAGAAGCACCAAAACGCGAAGTAGTATTAAATAATTTTTACATAGATAAATTTGAAGTGAGTAATGAGGAATTTATGGCTTTTATAAACGCCACTGGATATGTGACTGAGGCAGAAAACTTTGGAGATTCCTTTGTCTTTGAAGGTCTTTTGACACAAAGCACAAAGGATAAAATCCATAAAGCAGTTGCACAAGCTCCTTGGTGGTTACCTGTGAAACAAGCGTCATGGCAACATCCAGAAGGTCCAAATTCAAATATCATTTGTACGTATAAAAATAAAAAAGAAAATTTGAATACTTTGTTTATGAGATATATTCATAACAAGTTTTATAAAACTTTAAATCATCAAATTAATTGGAAGGTATTTAGTCAGAATGGATCATCCTGTTGTTCATGTCTCCTGGTACGATGCAGTTGCTTATTGCAGTTGGATGGGAAAGAGATTACCAACTGAAGCAGAATGGGAAGTTGCATGTCGTGGTGGACTCTCTGATAGACTCTATCCTTGGGGAAATAAATTGATGCCAAATAATCAGCATAAGTAAATTGAACTTGTATTTATAAAACTTAAATTTCTATAAATATATTATTTCTGCTATTATTGTATATGTGTATTATTATATAATATTGGTTATAATATTATAAAAATTTATATTTTACCATTATGTTGTAGAGCCAATATTTGGCAAGGAAATTTTCCTACAGAAAACACCGAAGAAGATGGATACAAAGGCACGTCACCAGTTACAATATTTTCACAAAATAAATATGGTTTGCATAATATTGTTGGAAATGTTTGGGAATGGACAGCAGATTGGTGGATAACAAAGCACTCACATGATCGACAAACAAATCCAGTAAGTATAGGCCGGTTTTACCATCTCCGATGAGTTTAATCGGCCGATTAAGGGCCAATTTCACGAACGTCGGTTAACTGTAAGCTTCGGTTAAACTCACTCTTCATCTCTTTCTGCCCCCTTATGTATATTTCTATCAACGCAGGTTAATTTTAATTTTGGTTTAACTTACCTGTCATCTTTTCCTAGTTCTAAGTTCTAAACGTTAGAAAAAGATAGAAAGTAAGTTAAACCGAGATTAAAGTTAATCTACATTGGCAGAAATGGGTATTAGAAAGAGACAAAGAGTGAATTTAACCAAAGGTTACAGTTAACCGACGTTGATAAAACTGGCCCTAAAGTCAACCAACCATTGGTTAACTTGCTTAACGACAAATACGATTGGTTTCAATGGATTAATCGGCCGATTAAACTAATCGAAAAGTTACTTTTTAAAAGTAATTGGTTAACATTACTCATTACCAAGTAAAAAAAGTTAGTAACTGTTACTAGTTATGATTCATGAAAGGGTGTTAAATTTCAAACATAATAGGTCGATAACTCAATAAAATATCGAGGTCTGCTTTTTCCGGTTGTATTGTTTTGAGACGGACAAATTTTGATAACAAAAAAATTGATTTTGGGTGGAGGCGTCAAGCTCAAATAAAGGTCAACTTCATTTTTTTAAATAGCAACATCATTTTTTAAACACCTACGTTTGTAGCTCTTTTCATTATGAGTTCAACAGAAAAGAAAGCCAGAGTCGAGTCTGAAAAACACAGGGAAGAAAGCCAAAGTCGATTTCAGAAAACACAAGAAAGAAAGCCTGAGTTGAGTCCAGGAAACAGAGAAAAAAGTTGCCAAAAATGTAAATAACGTAGCGAAGAGAGTATCAAGGCGCCTATAGGGCACTCACTGAGCCAGTTAGCCGTAGAGTCCCTTAAGAGTCTGGCCACTGTAAAGTTCATCGTAATCCTGGCATAAGGCTGGCGCCTACAGTTTCTAAGTGTCCTTGACTCTAAATGCTAGAGTCCCTGTATAAGATGTTTAAGAAGTTACGATCGCCGTAACGTGAAGCAGCGTGCATTTCAGAAATGATTTGACAGCTTGGGGGTTTTTCAGTCGCTCTCGGGGGAGAATTTGACAGCTTGGTATGAATAGAAGGTTAAGGTTAAGGTTATCTTTAAATTACGCGGCGATCGTAATTTCTAAGTTCATCGTCCGGCATTAAGTTCACGTTACGTTACTTCGCGTCCGTCGCGTCCCGTTACGTTAAATTCATCATAATCCCGGCATAAGGAAATCAACGGTATGGATTCGCTACCGCTTAGGGCCGTGCTTTAAGTTCTTGACTGTGATTGGCTGATTTGCTTACTGCTTAAGTTTTTCTATGTGCCCGAGCCTTTATCTTCATGCAATCATGATAACCTGATGTTTAATTGAGCTGTCAAAATATGATTTACGATTAATTATAATTATTAGAGGCCTTAGGCCTTTAACCTAAAGAAGAAGAAGGAGAAGGGAGTTTTAGTCGCATTTTAATTAGTTTCGCCATTTTGCTACAAAAGGTTGATTGAACCAATACGCATGAGTCCACTCAGTGGCTAGACTCTTATATAGGGACTCTAGTTAGCCGTATTGCAAGTAGTTCGAAGGCAATAATATCGTAAACTCGCATTTGGTTATTTGACCTTCGGCAACTTTGGGTCATAGCGCGTTGAACTCGAAATGAGAAGGGTTACAAATACAGGTGTATTAAAAAAATTATGTTGTCATTTAAAAAAATAAACCCTGGCTGGGGTAATATTTTTCGCAATAAAAATAAAACTATTTAATTTAGAAATACATCAACTGACAAAAACCCATGGTCGAAATTAATAATGTCTCGATGATTGATCCGAAAAAGTGCTGTGTGAATCCGACAAAACAAGTTGGCTCACAGTTTTTCAATGTTCATATCGAAAAGACGTTATATTGGTCGAACTTATATTGCCAGTCACGGTCGATTTAAAAATTACTTTAATTGTTATTCTATACTGGCAAAAGAAATTTATTTAAAAAATAAAGTTGATCTTTATTTGACCTGATACTTCCACCCAAAATCAATTTTTTTGTTATCAAAATCTAAAAAAAACCGGACCCTGATATTTGATTTAATTATCGAGATATTCGATATCTCAATAACTGTTACGTTTGAAATTTAACACCCTGTATAAAGTAATATGTATTTTATATATTGCATATTGTAATAAAAATTTTTTTTTTTTGATATTTATATATTTTTAGATTGGTCCTTCTAGTGGTAGTGATAAAGTGAAGAAAGGTGGCTCCTATTTATGTCACAGAAATTATTGCTATAGATACAGATGCGCTGCACGTAGTCAAAACACACCCGATACATCAGCTGGAAATTTAGGTTTTAGATGCGCTGTATCAACATAGATAAAATTATGATGTAAAAAGACAGGTATAGCATTTTCAAGGATGTACGTATGTACAATCGTCATTTTCTTTGACCAATCAGAAATGTATCCGAGAAGCAAGAAGGAACATGGCTCCTTTTATGATAACAAGACAGATTATATTAGCCGTGGCATGCATTTCGTAGCAGGTTGAAAAATATCTTTACAGATTGAACGCGCCGTTTATCGCGTTATGCGAAATCCATGGGTCTCATCGCGAAAGATTATCTGCGATTCGTAACTTATTTACCGTACACGCTCGATTACATGATTATCGTAGGTTCGTAAAAAATATCTCTCGACTGTAAAACATTGTAAAATAAAAACATTTATTAATAAATTATAAAACACTATAAACTCAAGCCAAAAATGTACTAAAAATTTATTAGATTGACCTTTTTAATAATCACTTCTATGTATGCATATGTATTTATGTATGTATGTATATGTACACTCTGCGTCACTGACTACATTTACACGGGCCGATTTACCCCGAAGTAATAACATCGATGAAAGAGGAAAGAGAAAACAGGGGAGAGGGGATATAAACTTCTAACTTCTAACCTATTCATCGCCCGCCACGGCCACGTATTACAATTCGTGTCAGTGGTCGGTGTCATATGCTGGCGCAGTCGAAACGACGCGAACACGTCTCGAGGTGGATTTCATGCAGTTTTACACTATATTTGTTAAAAAATGGTTGTTACTAACAAACATACCAAACTATTTATATGCGCGGCCGGCATATTTGTGTGCTATTTCTACTTCGGTATGTTGCAAGAGAAAATCACACGTGGACAGTACGGCGACGGAGAGAAATTCACGTTCATGTGCGCACTGGTTTTCGTCCAGTGTTCGGTGAATCTTATATTCGCCAAAACGAGTCTGCTGACAGTGATGAAGCAAGGCGAGGACACTACGTCGACTCTGTATTATTCGCTGTCCGCTCTAACGTATTTTCTCGCTATGGTGTGCAGTAACATGGCTTTGCAGTTTGTCAGTTACCCGACGCAGGTGATCGGTAAAGCCGGCAAGCCTATACCTGTGATGATACTCGGTGTATTGCTAGGAAAAAAGGTATATAACTTAATGTAGATTATATTTCGCGAGACAGTTTTTTCAGTTCTTTATGCATTGAATTTTTTCCTGTCTTTAATGATTATATTTCCTTTGCAGGTATATCCAATTAGAAAGTACATATTCATCTTTTTAATCGTCATCGGAGTTGCATTGTTTATGTATAAGGACAGCAATGTCTCTAAAAAGCAGACAGAGTCGCAATTATCAGTTGGAGAATTGTTATTACTGTTATCGTTAATAATGGACGGATTAACAAGTGCGGTGCAGGAACGAATGAGGGCAGAACATAACTCAAAATCAGGTCACATGATGCTTAATATGAATCTCTGGTCCGTTGTCTTTAGTGGTACAGTGATTCTTATATCTGGAGAACTTTTGGAATTTATTCAGTTCCTCCAAAGATATCCTTCTACTATATGGCATATAACAACGTTTTCTATAGCTGGGGCATTTGGACAATATTTTATATTTCTAACGGTAGCTGAATTCGGTCCACTGCCATGTTCAATTATAACTACTACTAGGAAATTTTTTACCGTTTTAGGCTCTGTATTAATTTTTGGCAATAGTCTTTTTCCTAGGCAATGGATAAGTACATTTATAGTATTTTTAGGTTTATTTCTAGATGCTATGTACGGTAAAGATAAAAGTAAGAAGAATACAGTAAAATAGAATGTGATAATTATCTCAGCATTTACTTAGACGACAAACGTACATTTTTAAGTATATACTTCATGCACATAAATCATCATATCGCCTCAACAATAATTTATAATTTACTATAAATATATTAGGGGTTCTAATCACATATAAAAATTAATAACAAAGATATTAGATTGTTATTTTTCTGTTTAATTTTTGCAAATGATAAAAAATAAGCGAGTATTCTTGAATTAAAGAAGATTGTAAATTTTATAATTGCACAAAGTTAATTCAAAATTAAAGACGAGAGAAGTTGAGAGATAGAGCACATGTAAAAATGTTTACAATATAATATATTTTTGAACAATTCTTTATTATCTTTGGTTCTACTAATAATTTTCTAGGAATCAAGGAACAGCTTTAATATATTGTGCTGTTTATATTTCTATTAATTTTTGTAATCTATTATTAAGATTTTTTCTGATTTCCCTCATTACATACATATTGAATTATGATATCAGAAACCAAAAATTATGTGAATTTTTTGTGCTACATATGAAAATAAATTAATTTTTTTGCATATTAGGATTTTAATAGCACAAATTAATAAAATATATATACCGAAGATTTTCTTGTCAATTTATAGAGAAAAGATTAATAAACGATCATAAATTTCAGTCAATCAGTGACAAGTTCAGTTTTTTGCTGAAAATGTATAAGTAAAGTAAGATACATATTTATTTACTATACAGGGTGTGTGTATATACAAAGGCAATTTTTAGGCGAAAAAATAGATTTAAATTATGATTAGAAAAAAAAAAACAAGAGTAAAAATTCTGATTTCTTGCTTCTGAAGTTGTAATTCAACATGACTATAGTGAAGAGTTTGGAATTTTAAGATTGGCATGCCCTGGGTACCGATCCTGTAATTTGGTACGGAACTTTTCACCTTTTCACTCATTCTGATTCCACATGAAGTTTTCCACGAATCACAAAGTGTTTAAATGTCGGTTGAAAAGTTGTATGATTGCGCGATATCAACGTGAAAGTTTTCTTTTTTATATTTCCGTTCCTTGATGTTACCAGAGCACATATTATGGAACTTTTCGGAACGAATTCCGATCGGAATTTATTCCAAAATATTCCATAAGTGCCGGTCTATAAACTTTAAGGAATTGATCAATCACAGTCGAATGGTCAGTTTTTTAGGACTTAAAACATCTATTGTAGACTGAGACTAATACGTGTCTTAGGGCCTGAGCAGAATTGTTGACTTATAATTTTAACACAATGTTTTATGCTTTAAATCTTTGTTTTTAGCAACGCACAATACTGTCTTGTATCTCACGTTTTAGTGCTACTTTGACCAAACTCCGCTTAATTTAATCGTTGATTAGTCCATTGGAAATGACCAATCGCATTTGCTCATTAAGCAGATTGATTAATGCGATTGGTCAGTGGACTAATCAACGACACAAGACACAGTATTGTACATTACTAAAAACAAAGATTTAAAGCATAAAACATTGTCTTAAAATTATAAGTCAACTATATTCTGCTCAAGCCCTTAGGAAACTACATAAGGTGCTTTCCAGTTAACGATAAGTCGACATATGTCACTCTATCTTTGTTGTTCACTAGATGTTGAAAAAAGACAGAATGGCGCTTGTGTCGACTCGTGTCGCTAAATAAAAAGTGCCCATAATCGCTGCCCAGAGGCTAATAAGAAAAAGAAAGATAAGATGTTCGTTGTTTATAGCTATTATATATATATATATATATATATGTATGTATATATATATATACATATACATATTGCGAATGTATTTCAAAATGTACGTAAATATAGGTATATCTGCTTATATATGTGTGAAATTTACTAAAAGTGTATATAACAAAGTATAGTAATATAATTGCACAAAGAGATGAGAAGCAAATCCTTCCATTTATTAGAAAAATCAAATTGTGTTTAATTAATGTTTATTACTGAGAATTCTAAGTCTTGTCAATACCATTGGTGTTTTATTTTGGAAGATATTGGTTTATATGAAGTATTTAAAGCTTTTGTATTTTGATAGGTAGTATAATATGTGATTGTCTCATAAACAGATCTTTTATTTGACAATTTGTCAATTAAATTATATCGTATTGTATGTGAACATATAATTTATTAAATGAACATTTGAATAAAATATTTGTTTATATTTATTTAAAATATAAGAATGTGTGTGTGTGACACATCTTAAGAATATATTATTTTACAAGAAATAACGCAATACGTTAAAATGTTGCCGATATTTTGCATCTTCATAGAGGAAACTTTGTTTTCGTGAAATATTTTTCAGTTTTCTATGCTAATGTGTTCAGAATGTTCTAAAACGTCGAAAAATCACATTTTTACAAAATGTCCGCGCGCGCGCGCGCGCGTGTGTGTGTGTGTGTGTGTGTGTGTGTGTGTGTGTGTGTGTGTGTACGAATATGATGCCCGTAGTTTCATTAAGGCCCCGAACACACACTTTTTTGTAACGAAACAGTAGGATTTCGACCAATCGTGTTACTCGATTCGGGAACGTATGGCCGCACGCAGCCGTACGTTTTCGAATCGAGCAACGCGATTGGTCGAAATCCTACTGTTACGTTCTACGGAAAGTGTGTGTGGCCAGCTTAAAGGAAGATCGCGTTCAACTAACGGAAGAGCTCACCCTTTGGGTCACCGATTTTGCCGAATTTTTATAGGAATGTAGTATTCGTATAGAAGTAACAGATGCTATACGGAGATTATGCGATGACTCTCAAGCGTTTACGAGAAATCGTGTAAATTTTAGCAATTTTAAAAAATATGTTGTATATAATGTATAATAATATAGAAAATACTAAAAAAGAAAAAAAGAAAAACGATGGGGCGCGACCTTCGCACTTTGTTTCAATAAAATAAATTATAATAGTATACAACAATTTATTGATAGAGAAAATTACGAGATATATATATATAGATAAATGCATGACATTGTCATTTTCATTTTTTATTAATTTTGTAATTTTTTATTTTAAATTCTAAGACACCTATTCTGTGTAAATGTTAACGACATTATTTCGTGCTTTGCACAGGTATGTAACACTACAGTGCTACAGCAAAGCACGTAACAATATCGTTAATGTGTACTGGCACGTATTATGCACGTATTATATAAAAGTAAATGTTTAGTAAAAGTTATAATAAATATAAAGGAAGAAATAAATAAAGTTACAAAGTATAGAGTGATATATTTTTTAACAGTAATATATTTATCTATTTATATTTTACATCTTAAACGAGTTAAATAATATATTGAACAACTAATTGTACATAATACTTTTTTAAAAACAGATACGCATGCGTACATAATACTCTTGAAAAATAGAAACATGAAATAAAGAATTAAAAACCAAAGAAAAAAATACATTACATATAAATATTATTGTTACTTAACGCGATAGTGCATTGCCATTGTTTTACTCGCGAATTCCGACTTTTTATTCATGCGAAAGTTTTTAGAATGTATCTTTAATCTAAACGTTGCATATCGAACTATAATTTTATTCTGTAAATCATGACATTCGGGTATTGTGTATGGTATTTCCTTAAATTTGTTAGTAAAAAAGTGTCGCAAGTTAGTAAACTTCCAAAAACTGACTTATCGTATCCGTATGATCTAAATATTTTTTCCATATCAACAAAGAATTAAAACGTTCTTTTATTTAAAAAGAACAATGTATCTTGTTTAAAGGCTTTTAAAGACAAATGGTTGTAATAAGTTGGTTTTGTTTGAAAGTTGCCCGTACTTTCCAAACATAGTTCACACAACTGTTGATACTTTGCAATACTTGTAATGATATATCCGGCAATATTATGTAGTATATTTAAATCGACTCGAACTCAATTGTATATCCTGTATTGAATTAGGAATAGGCCAATTATTTTCAACTATTTTGTCAGTGTTCTTTTTTGGCAAATTTTGAATAACGTCAAAGAAATCTGGCATAAACTCACGATCATCTTCATCGTAATTACTGCTCGTTATCTTAGCCATGTATTGTGATGTTGTTACTAATTTTAAATCGTTTTTAAATTGGAGAGCATTTAGTCGAATGTTTTATTCGAAGTGTCGAAAACAAGTTTTCGATACAATCTTGGGTGAATCTACCACCAAAAACAAATTTATATTTTCGTTCATTAATTAAATAAGTTGCTATTTCAATATAAGATATAATTGATATAATAATACCTTTTTGAAAAGGTTTCCAGTCATTTTTTTTACCAAACTGCAATGAAGATATTAATTCACAAAACTCGTATAGGAAATTAATAGTTTCAATATATTTTTCTTTATTATGTGTATTGATTGCATAGGCAAGGCTTCTAGAACTTACTATTTGAAACCATTTAGCAACTTGCTCGACTAAGTAAGCTGTTGTTTTTAATTCAGGTTTTTTTAATATAGGAACTAAACATTTTAGAGCAGAACTTGTGTCTAGATTGAAAACGCCGTATGCATTTGGTACCCTCATTTTTAAGAAATGGTTTGAAGTTTCTAAATATTTTTTGCGTAACTTTAATTGGTGCAAGCTTCAAGTCAAAATTACTTTGTGCATGTAGTATTTCTTCAAAATGTTTTGAACTTGCAATGTTCGTGGACAAATTATATTTTTCAACAAATTTTGAAGGAATTGTGATAGTAACATGATTTAACATGCCTTTTTTAAAATTTTTTAAAGCATGACAAACATCATGAAAGAAAAAAAGATGTCTATTAGAATCAACCGGATGCGCGCACTTATTTTGTACTGTAGATGGTTTACAACACTCTTGGTTGTGATTGGTAGCGCGGTCAGCCAATCAGCAAGCGAGCCACCGGATGCGCCTCTCTTATTTATTTTAGAACTAATTTTGGTTCAGTTCCAGGGTCCGTTCCGTTTCACGCATATGCGCGCATTTATCTATAACATACGTAACGTTTAAGGCTCAGTCACAATAAGAAAAATAAGGAATAAGATAAAGGAATAAGGAATAAAGGAATGTTGCATCTCACTTCAGTACACGTACATTAAAGTGAGATACAACACATGCCTTATTCCTTTATTCCTTTATCTTATTCTATATTTTTCTCATTGTGACTGAGCCCTTACTAGAAAATGCGCGCATCATGCGTGAAACGGAACGGACCTCCAGTCAGTTCCAGTTCCAGTTCGGTTCAGTTCCGTTCAGTTGGTTCAGTTCCCACCAGTCACCACCAGCACCAGTTTCCACCAGTAATTCGACTGTTCGGGGTAAGATCCAAAGCTCGCGGTCGGGTGTTCTCGGTACTCTACAGTCGCCGAGGCCGAGTCCAGTCGGCCGAGAGTACCGAGTCTGCGAGATGCAGCGAGCTGTGAGCTGTGAGTCTGCCGAGTCTGCGACTTCTGCGAGTCATCTTGTTGAGTTAACTCCGAGCGCGTTGTGAGAGAATCGCTCGCGCGTGGCACATCTCGATGCAACCCCCATGAAGACGCACGCGCCACGTAAATGTATGTACATCACACGTGCGATGAAGGCGAGTGCGTAGTTTTTCGCCCGACTAAAAATCGAGTTTGCTTCTCTCAAACCTCAACGCGTTTTTCTACACTGTCTACTCTTGGAATGAGATGTATCGGGAATTGTGTGTGTGTGTGTGTGTGTGTGTGTGTGTGTGTGTGTGTGTGTGTGTGTGTGTACATACATACATACATACATACATACATACATACATACATACATACATATACATACATATACATACATACATACATACATACATACATACATACATACATACATACATACATACATACATACATACATACATACATACATACATACATACATACATACATACATACATACGAGACGAGTTAAGAGGGTATAGTAGATATGTGCAGGCGGTGCATTTTTGACGTAATGGTAAACGAAGCGATTCTGCTTCGTTCCGAGTTCCGAGACTGTAACCGATCGTTTTCCCGTACTTTCCGCACTCGCGCGAAATAATGACACAACAAAGGTTAAGGCTGAGTTTCCACTGAGCGCGTCACGCGGCGCGTCGTCCGAGTTGAACCAATCAAAACATTCCATTTCGATCCTGTTACAAGAATGTAATGAAATGGGATGTTTTGATTGGTTAACTTGTGACGACGCGACGCGTGACGCGCTCAGTGGAAACTCAGCCTAACTCGCGAGGTTAATTACCTTACCGGGCTGCATTCGAAAACGTCACCCGAGTGCACACGAGTATACTGCCTTCTCTTTTTATCTCAGCGAGTTAGAAGGGAGTATACCCGTGTATACCCGGGTGACGTTTCCGAACGCAGCCCCGCGTGATGACAGATCATTGATTTTCCCGCCGATTTCGAATCTCTTTGAGCCTCGCGCCGTCGGTCGCTACCACAATGTGAAGTCGATTTCGATTACGATTAAAACAATTTTATTATATGTACGCGACGCGTTAAATTACACCTTTATTTATATTGCTCGCACATCCACCTAAACAACGTATTATAAGTGTATCTCGGTGTCTGCCCTCCAAAATTTCAATTTTTCCATCTGTCGCTCTATCACAAAACGTCGCGAAACGATGAAACTCTCATCTCCTAATTTTTCTTGGAGCAAACATTTTTACGACTTTCGTAAACCCATGGACTTTTTTTTCAGCTGGCATGATTTGTCAAAGTAGGTGCAACGAGATAATATTATGGTGTTACTTCGACATGATTGTGACAATTGTGTTTAAGTTACCTATCTTTTCGCACAATTTACATTTATTACTGGATTGGTAAACATGATTGTCAAGAACAAATCCTGTCGATTGGTGAGTACTTAATGAATGCATCTTTAATGCTTATTTCTATATAGATTAATACTTTAATCTCTGTTTAACTTATTTTTCATTTTTTTTTTCTAGTTCTAAGACCCTGCGCACAATAGAGCACATATTAGGGGAATAAGAATAAATATTAAATATTAGGGGAATTGGAATTAGAAATAATAATTAAACGTCATGCACAATGGAAAAGAATAAAATATTATATAAGATATAAATATATATAGGAATATTCCTACATTTATACATATCTTAATACTTAATATTTATTCTTATTCCTAATATGTGTTCTATTGTGTGCAGGGTCTAAGAATTAGAAAAAGACAAAAAGTAAGTTAAACGTAGATTAAAGTGTTAATCTAATACATTGGTAGAAATAGACAAGTAATCTATCTATCATAGAGATATACTGTACACTCGACCAATTATTTCAATTTTCCTTTACGTCAATATTTTATTTTATTGTAAACCATTAAACTTTGTTGAACTTTATCAATAATTTGTATGAGATAATTGTGCAGTTACACGAATATTAATTGAAAGCTAATTTTGCAACTTGTACAGAGAGTAATAAAATTTTAATAGAAATTTTAATAGAAATTTTATTTTTGCTGTGTGTGCAAATTTTTAGTTTTTTATTCTTTGAACTGTGCTACTGTGTTTATATAGTACACAATGCAATGACGTGTTTCAAATAGAGATCTCAATTTACGTAGCCTTTACATTAATCTGTATAAGGTTAATGATATATACATAGTGAGATTTAAAAGGTTTGCATCTCAAAAATATGAAAAAGTGATAAAATGAAACAATTATTTTTACTTTTCAATATATAATTGCTCTTTATTTCAATACATTTTTTATAACGATGAATTAATTGTCCTATACCATACAAAAATATTCTGAATTTTTGTCCTTAAAATAGCTTAGCATTGCAAAGATTATTTTTTATTATTGGTAATTTTTTTCTGTTGGAATGTGAGGGTTGACACAGTGTCTATTATTATAATTATGTTTATTCACTCAATATACGAAAAATACAGCGAGATGTTTCTCTTAGAATCGGATATTGCACGAGCACGTGAACAGGTGAACCTGGCAGTTACGAGCTTAGCGAACGTGTGTTGTAGAAACGCAATGAAAAGGAAACGAGAGAATATATGTATATAATACATAGTAGATAAGAAAGATTCCGTTACATTAGACCGGCGATAAAGCGTTCGCATTGAAAGCTAAGTTTTAGCATCCTTAACATTTTCCACATAAATCGAATTTTATTTTTAATTTTAAGAATAAAAGTAATTATCTTTTAATTTTTTATTTTTAAAATTAATATCGAATTTTTGCATGGAAAAAATTAATCAGTAATGAAGAAGTGATCTTCGCAGTGTTAAGTCATTTTAAGAACAAAAATTCAGAACACTTTTTAGCGTAAAAAAATTAATCATTTTTAAAAATGTACTGAGACAAAGAATGATAATATTGAAAAGTAAAAATGGTTGTTTTTTTTATTTTATTATCTTTTTTTACTTTGAGCCTGAAACTTTGAGTCTTACTAAGGTATAACGAATTCAATAGTAGTAGAATTCTGCATATTATGTTGATTAGAAAAAGTCTATTTTTTTTTATTTATTTTTCTTTAGAACACTTTTTAAGTTGAAGTAATCATCAGTTCCATCAAAATGGCAATTGGAAATGTTATCTGTGGTGTAAATACTCCAAAAGTGAAGAGAAAGAAAATTAAGGTATTTTTCTTTTCTTATTAATGCATTATTTAAAATAATAGATTTATTTTTAATATTTTGTTTTTAATTTTATATTATACATTTAATTTGATTTTTGTACTATTTGATAACTACGTTATAATCCGATATATAGAGTGCTTAAAAAAATATTAACACTAACATGAAAGTAACTTAAAAAAAAAAACTGATAATAACAAGATATCAAAGTATTTTGGGCTCGAGTTCCATATACGATCCCCTTCCGATTTTTATCTACTTTGCAGACACGTAATACGTACTAAAAGAAGCTGAAAGCTCCAGTGCTAACTTGCGGAAATAACTATTTTTTTTTAATATTCAAGTTTTTATTTTGCTGAATTTTGGATTTTTGGTCTGCGTATGCGGAAGATTGGTTTTTTGGATAACTGAGTGGGTCAGTGTACGCGTCAGAACGTAGTTTAGCTTTATAAAAGTGGAATTTGAAATGTAAGTTATATTTTTATAGCAAAAGTAATAAATCTTTCATTAATTTTGTTGTGGGTGGGAAAGTGTGAATCTATTGTATTCACGTATATACTTTTTTATCTACACAACAATTGGGTTGGGTTAGATTAGTTTTTTTGGAGGTGGAGCGACCCACAGGGGAGCGGAACCTACTGCCTTTACACGAAGTTGGGACCATTCATACTTTATTCCTCACATCAAAAACAACTTATGTGTAAAACTCGAGGTCGATCGGAACAAGGGTCATTTGGAACTACATATATCCATTTTTCCATCCATACATTTTTTGTTTTTCTCCTTTTAGGTTAGGAGCGTTAGCGCCTTCAACCCTGCCTTTAGGTTATATAGCGCATTCCATCCACACAACAATTGGATTAGGTTAGTTTTTTCGGAGGTAGAGCCCTCTTGTAGGAAGGCGGAACCTAGAGATTCTTAACCAGAGATCGGACAATGTGCTGCCGTGGAGTCAAACCGGATATGACGTTTTTGATGGCGGTGATCTCTGGTTAAACCCCCTTGCACAATGCAGGCAACAGGCAATAGGAACAAGGAATAGAAATAAGAAATCTCTACTATTATATAAAAGGGAAAAGTTTGTACTGTTGCTCGGGGTAATCTTAGAAACTATTGGACCGATTTTGAAAGTATTGTATATGAAGTAGGGGTAGAATTTTCCGGGGAGTGCTATAGGGTGTATAGTTTTTCGTTACCGATCTTCGGGAAACCGGTTTTTCTAATTTCTTCAATTTTTCAAGAAATTGACTGAATTTTAAAGAATTGTATATAAAACAAGGGTAGAATTTCCCGGGGAATGCTATAAAATGTATAATTTTTTGTTACTGATCTTTTTTGGAACCCGTATCCGAAATTTTTCCAATTTTTCGGGAAATAATTGACCGAATTTTAAAGAATTATATATAAAACAGGGGTAGAATTTCCCGGGGAGTGCTATAAACTGTATAGTTTTTCGTTATCAATTTTTATTGGAACCGGTATCCGAAATTTTTCCAATTTTTCGGGAAATAATTGACGAATTTTAAAGAATTGTATATAAAACGGGTAGAATTTTCTAATAAAAGGGTTATCGATTTCGGTCTAAAAAAATCTACGTAATTGGTCTGATTTCTGCAAATTTTGAGATAAGCTAATTTTTTTAATGGATAGAATATTATTATATTGAATTTGGCGAAAATCGGTGATTACCGATTTTATTTCTTGGTTTTTTAATTGAAAAATCGAGGTTCTGTATACATCGCGAGCGAGCAATCTCAAAATTCCCGAAAAAACGCCTGGGTAAACCAAGTGATGATGTCGCTGTCGCTGATCGGTAAGTGAAATATCGGAAAAGCGGAAATGACTCAATAGAGTGTGAAACTCGAGTAGAAAAAGACCGGTTACGACATGTTTAATCCAAGGAAACATTTATGCGGTCCGATTTGAAATTATACAGGCATTTAGTTATGATTCAAATTACGAATATCAATTTTATCCGAGTGTAATAATTGGGAAAATGGATGCAATATATGTAATCATTGTCAAGTAAAAAAGTTTAAAACTTAAACACCTAGAATGTGTTATTCATGCAGAAAAGTTAAACTACCGTCTTTAAATCAACCACCCGACACACTCCTTATGTTTGTCCACAATAAGGATATTGAAACACAAATGAAGTCGTTTCAAGAAAAACGACTCCCGGGCGAAGCCCGGATAACCAGCTAGTCATGTATAAATGCAGAATAAACTGATACAGGCAATAGACACAGAGTTTCCGTCACGTTGGAAATTCTGGGCCTATTGTCTGTTGCCAACCAATCATAGCATTCGAATTTTTTAGGTTGTAATTAACGATTTTTTGATTATTTCCTGTTCTTATTGCCTGTTGCCTGGCATTGTGCAAGGAGTTTTAAGGGTGCAGTCCCACATGGAGAAAAAAGTGGAACGGAAAAGCAGAACGGAAAGCAAGCACAGTAGGGGGTAACTAATCAGAACGATCCAAATATCTGTTCTAGTTTTATATGACCAGGTTCCCTATGTACCAGGAAAAACAGAAATACGTAAATATTAAAAATCATTATTTATTAATTATACTTCACAGAAACAATCAATATTAGAAGATAATATCTGTCAATGAGAAATAAAACAATCTCATGGAATACATTTTACGGAAAAACAAAGATAATTCAAAATTATTGTAATTTTTAGGTTAGAATTCTTTTCGTTTTTCCGTAATATATTGTCCATGGGGAACCCAGTCATATATAATTGTGGAACGGAATGAAGGGAGAAGTAAGAATAGTTAAGGTGATCCTAAAGCCGTGATCCTAACCAGTTTTTTTCTTAGCACTAATCTTTTAATTGGCTTTATAGAAATGCAAAATTCTTGTCTAGAATTAAAGTACGCATCAAAATCTAGGTCATGGTGGTCGAATTTATATCGAAAACGAAAAAAAATTAATATTTTTTTTTATACGTGACGACCACCACATATAAATTCGACCACCATGACCTAGATTTTGATGCGTACTTTAATTCTAGACAAGAATTTTGCATTTCTAATAAAGCCAATTAAAAGATTAGTGCTAAGAAAAAAACTGAAAAAAAACCGGTTAGGATCACGGCTTTAGGATCACCTTAAATATACATATTATCGTCTTTTAAAGAAACGTTCTGATTGGTTATCCCCTACATATACTTTCTTTCCGTTCCGCTTTTCCGTTCCATTTTTTCTTCTACATAGGACTGCACCTTAAGGATTTCTAGCGGAACCTAATGCATCCACGCATGCACTTTCCTATCCATACAACAATTGGGGAGTGGACCTCACTTCCTTTTATTATTTGCTTACAGGGCAAAACGAGGTCTATTATTGTGTAATTTTACATTTCAACTTTCCACGCGAAGAGAGGGTTAATATTATACACCTATAGTAAACAAATCTAAAATGTAGCAAAATAATAAAAATTTGAATATTGAAGAAAATAGTCATTTACACACACACAAGTTAGCACTAGAGCTTTTGACTTCTTTTAGTACGTACTACGTGCCTGCAAAAGTAGATCAAAATTGGAAGGGGGTCATATTATACGGAACTTTTACTGTATTTTGTCTTCAAGGAATCTCCACCTCACCATCATTGTCAACACATTTTTGGAATCTTCTCCAGATGATTTCCAGTCCTAAGGCACATTTCTTTGAATATTATTGTAATTACATTTGCACTTTTTAAATGTAAAATCTTTAGGTAGACGTGTGATTTCTGATTATGGGGAATAATACAAAATGTGTTTATATTATGAAGCCATATAATGTGCAAGATCTCCGAAAAGATCCAGAAAATTGCAGTAATATTCAAAGAGATGTACCTTAAGGGTTTGAAGACCACCCAGAGAAGATTCCAAGAATGTGTTGATTGATGGTGAACAAGTAAAAACTCTTTGAAGACAAAATACATTTGTTAGTATGATATCTTGTGTTGTCATTTTGGTTTCTCTAAAAAACTTATTTCATATAAGTGTTAATAACATTTTTTTTGTAGCACTTTGTATATATAATAAAGGTAATTATAGTATAAAAATTTTTAATACATTTCTCACAAACATTCGAGGAACTAAATTTTTCTTTAAAAATAGGCAAAATTTAAGTAGCTGTAACTTTGTTAAAAATGAACAAAATTTAAATTAAAAAAAAAAAGATTTTAAAGCTTGAAATTTTTACTTTTGAAAGGTTACTATTATTTTTTAGTTTCTGTGAGTTTGGTAATTTTTACATATAGAAAACTACGAGCTGGATAAAATAGAAAATTTTTCTTTCACTTTGTGGGCCTGTCACATGCACAAAAAAAATGGTTATGAGGTGACAGCATTTTTTCATTTTTTTTCAATTATCACTAATTTTTTACATTCCCACTCTTCATTAGTACCTATACTTTACTCCTGTAAAAGGATTTTGCGATAAAGCCGTTTCAAAGAACGAGCCCTGACTGTTTTTGTCGGTAATTGTCCTCTGTCCAGGATCCCCTTAAGCAATTTTACAATTTTTTGTACGTTTTGCTCCATAAAACTACAGTGGCCACAATGAAAAAAATCTCAGCTACTTGGCAAATTTTTTTTAAATGCAGGGTACTTAAAAGTACAAAAAAACGTAAAAAATAAATTTGTGTTGTTTTGCACAATTGTTTTCTGGATCAAAATAAAAAAGGGAAAAATCGCTAATTTTTACATTATTTTCATCCATTTGTATTATGTCTATATGTTGTTTAAAAAAATTTGGCCATTATACCGTTTAATAGAACAAAGTTTCAGTTTTAAGAATCTGTTTTTTGAATTGCGATACAATAATTTTTAAGGGAGTTATGAGCAATCAAAGTCTATAAATGTTCATTTCTTATTTAATCCACGATAACTCAGTAACAAAAAATCGTAAAAACATTAAAAAAAAAAAATTTTGCAAATAAAATTTTAAGCTTTTACGTTAGGAAATCGAAAATTTTCGTAGATTTTTTTTGTGCACGTGACAGGCCCACAAAGTGAGAGAAAAAATTTTTATTTTGTCCAGCTCATAGTTTTCTATATGTAAAAATTACCAAACTTACACAGAAACTAAAAAAAATAATAAGTAACCTTTCGAAAGTAGAGATTTTAAGCTTTAAAACCTTTTTTTTTATTTTAATTTTGTTCATTTTTAACAAAGTTACAGCTGTTTGAATTTTGCCTATTTAAAAAAAAAAATTTAATGTCTCTTTAATTTTTGTGAGAAGTGTATATTTTAAACTAACATTGATGTTTTTCTTAACATTGATTGCAACTATTATGTTTATGTTTTTCAAATTAGACAACTGAACGCAGTTGGATAGAGGCAACATTTCAAAAGAGGGAATGTTCAAAGTTTATTCCAAGCACTGAAGATGAACACAGGTAAAATTTCAACACAAAACAGCTGTAATACTGTTTTGCTACATATATGTATGTAGAAAGAAAAACGGTATAAAAAGATAAATAATGCTAAAGAAAAATCAGCAGACGTGCAGCGTATGCTATAGAGTGTAACTTATCATCAAATTAGTATGATGGACATATAACTTCATTATTTTTTATTGCTCAATCTCTTTTATTCTTCTTTCGTTATATGTCGTTTATCACTTTTGTCACTATATTGTCATTAGATTGCATCAACCATTATGAGCTATGATTTTTACATCGATGCATTTTAATAACAATAACAAATTTTAAATCAGAATATTCATATTCATGATTTGTATTTCTTTACTCGCCCATCCATTGATTTGAGCTATTTTTTTTGTTTTATTTTATTTGTAGGTTTGTACAAATACAGGGAAATAAGAGTGCGGAATATGATGTGATTACTACTTCCAGGTGAGAGACTCATACGCATCTTGCATTGATTTATAAATCCTACTTACTTTCGTAACTTTGTTATCTATATTTGAAATAACAGTCTTGTTCTAGCAAATTTTTTTAAGTATAGATGTAACACAAATTTATATTTTTTCTACGTTATGCTTATTATTACATGAACTTTATCATACTTAATTATCATTTTTAACTAAACTGCATTAACTTTCTTTTATGGCATTTATCTCCTAATTCTTTTTCACATTTATCATAAAAAAATGTATATTTTATATTTGCATTATGATACTTATATTATGCTATAGCTATTAGGCACAAAGCTATAATATAAGACTATTAAAAAATTTCATGCTTTATAGCATACGCACAACAATTTTGTAAACAAAATGTGAAACTGGTGTACGAATATAAAAATATGACTAATTGTATAGCAAAGGAGGTTGTGTTAAAAAGAGGCCATTTTTGGTCCGCTAGTGCAACGTAGAAACGTACTAGAGAATTGTTATTTGGACTATTTAAGAAAGGAAAATAACATTTATTTTCCCAAAAATTGGCTCTAAAATCGAAAAACGCATTACACAAAACCGTTTTATACCAAGTTTTATGAATTTTGGTCAAATACTTTCTAAAAAAAAATTTGCGTACATGCTTTGTCGTCAAAGCAGGGTAAAACGAGCTAAACTTCACTTATTCTAACCATGTTCCCACCACTTCAGGATGAAATAAATGTCATTTTCCTTTCTTAAATGGTCCAAATAACAATTCTCTAGTACGTTTTCACGTTGCACTAGCGGGCCAAAAATGGCCTCTTTTTAACATCCTTCTTTGTTTAGACGCACCAGTGCGCACTCACAATCAGTGCACTTTAAAGTCATTGTACACAAATCAACATAAAAAAAGTGTATGTTTAATATAAATGGGTTAAGTCATGAAACTCTCAATTATATTTATTGTATTATTTGATAAAATATGTATTGGGTATTTATCAGTCAAAATATTTGCATTTTACTGTAAATATTAGAGATTAAATCAGTGTACAACGGCTTTAATGTGCACTGAGTGCGTACTCGTGCGTCCAACCGAATTTGCTAGTAAATATATTGTACATGATATAATATTGTATTATTATAGATGTTGCTGTGGCTATTCATATACTCATCATTGCGGGACTGGGGCGGATATTCAAAGTCACAATCTTGGCGAAAGCAAGGAAAAGGATCATGAACAATGGTCTCCGGGAAAAAATACTCGTCCCTTTCCCACTGATGCGTATGGTACCATTGAATTTCAGGGTGGCCCGCACCCTACAAAAGCGCAAGTATATATCCAATGCTTTTTATGTTTTTGATGCCAATGTGTTCAGAATGTTTTAAAACGTCAATGGGTTTAATTTTTTATTGATAAATTTATTTTCTGGAAATTGACCAAAATTTTGACCACAAACTACTTATTTATTAATAGACTATACACCCCTAGAAAAACGGTGATGTGAAAAATAAAATGTTTGTATGTCTGTTTTTTATACACTTTTAAATCCTTTGACCGATCTGGACCAACTTTAAAACCGGTTCTATTTCTTCCACGAACTACTCATTCATTAATGGACCGATTTTCTGAAAAACGGACAAATTGAACTCATTGTCATTAGAAAATAATTGATTAATTATTATCATAGAAATACTTTAGAAACCGGTATCCATAAAAATCGGTAATCAAAAATTGATTTTGCACTTAATGTTTTGCCAGGGATGTAGAGAGTAACTGTGCCAAAGTTGGTCCAGATCAGTCAAACATTTTATTTTTCACATCACAGTTTTTTCAGGGGTTTAAAGTCCATTAATAAATGAGTAGTTTGCGGTTAAAATTTTGGCAACAGT
Organism: Temnothorax americanus; assembly: GCF_048541705.1. NCBI lineage: Eukaryota > Metazoa > Arthropoda > Insecta > Hymenoptera > Formicidae > Temnothorax > Temnothorax americanus. The sequence continues at coordinate 273,507 of NW_027509688.1, read as the reverse complement.
TTCCAGAAAATCGATCTATTAATAAAAAATTTAATTATCATAGAAAAACTTTGTGAATCGGTATCCATAAAAATCGGTATAAAAAATTGATTTTGCACCTATATTTTGCGCAGGGGTAGAAAGAGTAACTGTGCCAAAGTTGGTCCAGATCGATCAAAGGGTTTAAGAGTGTATAAAGAACAGACATATACAGACATTCTATTATATATATAGAGAGAGACAAGAGATATTAGACATTATATAATGTTTTATAAAAATAATTATTGTATCTATGAATGAGGAAATAACATTGCACATTACTTGTAGTATGTAAGATTGGCTCATGATACACGACCAGAACCGATTGTACAACTATTATGTCGGGAATGGAATTTAGGATTGCCCAAATTATTAATTACTGTCCATGGTGGTCGATCAAATTTCGAGCTTCAACCAAGCCTAAAAAAAGTTTTACGTAAAGGCTTATTAAAAGCTGCTAAAACAACAGGAGCATGGATATTTACAGGGGGGACAAACACAGGTATATTTTTGTTCATGAAAAATAATAGTAACGTAACTTCAATACAGAGAAATTAACTCTTTACATGTTAATTCTTGTAGGTGTAACACGACAGGTCGGTGACGCATTGTTGTTGGAACGCTCTCAACGACAAGGTCGTGTAGTAAGTATAGGTATTGCCCCTTGGGGAATTTTAGATAAAAGTCACGAATTAGTTGGTTGCGGCGGAGAAGTATCATACGATTGCGTCTCCTCACCATGGTAAGATTACATATTTACACGGTAAAGGTATTTTTGAAACATGAGATTTTGGTAAAGTATATTTTATGTATATATATGAATTTGCAGGACTAAGTATACAGTGTTAAACAATCGGCACGCTTACTTTTTATTAGTAGACAATGGTACTGGCGGTCGGTATGGTGCAGAGATTGTTCTCCGTAGAAGATTAGAAAAATACATCTCAAATTTAAAATTGCAACCATGTAAGCGTTACACTGATCCACATGTACTAAAATTCTATAATTTAAAATGCTCTGATTCACCGATGCTTCCAGATACACACAGTAGCATACCGGTAGTCGCATTAGTTATCGAAGGTGGAACGAATACAATTCGCGCAGTTTTGGAGTACGTGACGGATGATCCACCTGTGCCTGTAGTAGTTTGTGATGGTTCGGGACGTGCAGCTGATCTGATCGCTTTTATGCACAAGTAATGGCGAGCTTGCACAATATTTACGCATATTTTAGAAAAATATATTATGCATGTTTACAAAGGCTGCGGTTCGATTTACGCTCACATGAGATGTGAGATTACAATAGTGCTTAAGCATTATTCTGTCTTCGTTGCACATTGAATATCAAACGAAGATAGAGCGATGCTTTCAGCGCTGTGAGCGTAAATCAGACCGCGCAGCCAAAGTATGCTTTTTATGTAGATGGAGAGATGGACAGACTGGTGACGGAGAAGGACCTTTGGAAGGTGTTAAGGAGCAAGTTTTGGAAACTATTAAACGCACCTTTCAAGTTACCGCCGAGCAAGCGAGTCAGCTCTGTTCAGAACTCTTGCAGTGTACACGAAAAAAACATTTAGTATCTATCTCAATAGTTGATATTTTTAATAGAAATAAAATTTAGCTTTGCATCGTAAATGTTGAACTGAAAATTTTTTAAGTAAGAGTTATATTCTTATAGATCACTGTGTTCAGAATATCGCAAGATAGACCGCAAGAGCTCGATCAAACGATATTGACAGCCCTGTTTAAATCGAAACAATTATCCCCGGCTGAGCAGTTGTCTCTTTCTTTAATATGGAACCGCGTGGACATCGCCCGAAGTGAAATCTTTGTCTACGGTCAAAAATGGCCACCTGGCGCTTTAGAACAAGCTATGATGGAAGCACTTCAGCACGACAGAATAGACTTTGTGAAACTTCTACTGGAAAATGGAGTATCCATGCGGAAGTTTTTATCGGTACCTCGTCTTGAAGAGCTATATAATACGGTAGGTCAACTTTATTTATATAGCAATAATTTTTCTTAGTAAACAATTTATATATGTATACAGCAAACAAGCTATATCGCTTGGTAAATAAACAATTTCATTTTTAGTTATAATAAATTTATGTATTTTATTTGTGTGTGTACGCGCACGCGCGAGGTCCTTTATAATATAAAGAGAGAGATTATAGAAATAATTTACTTGGAAAATTTAATTATTATAATTTACGTAAAATGTTGTAGTATGTTTCTTTTTTTTTCTCGAATTAATCAGAAAGAAGGCCCATCGAACACATTGGGCTACATCTTGCGCGATGTACGGCCGAATATTCCACGGGGTTACATGTATACGTTGCACGACATCGGCCTTGTGATTAACAAACTAATGGGCGGTGCGTATCGTGCGCAATATACGCGGCGAAGATTTCGCATGATCTATACGAAGGTGATGAAGAGATCCGGCGGTGGTCATCAGCAACATATGCATCGAAACAGCTGCGCTCCGAACTGCAATACACGCTATTACACAGGCTCCGGCGGAAAGTCTGACAGTCTGACTATGAGTCTACTCGCCGAGACGTTACCGGCTAATCGCGATACTCCTCTCTTCGATTATCCTTTTAATGAGCTGCTTATCTGGGCCGTGCTAACAAAACGCCAGCAAATGGCTTTGTTGATGTGGCAACACGGAGAAGAGGCGTTAGCAAAAGCTCTCGTCGCGCTAAAATTGTACAAGGCGATGGCGCATGAGGCGGCCGAGGACGATCTGGAAACGGAGGTTTACGACGAATTACGCGGTTACGGCAAGGAGTTTGAAAACATCGGTATGCATAAATACGACTTGAATCTTAGATACATAGTAAAAAATTATGTGTACATATGCGGTCCATATGTTAAAATTTTCTTGTGTCACCAAGATTTGATTATTATTTCAATGTAAAATTAACATACAACAGCTATGTTATTATTTTCTTAACATTTTCATGTGTTACATTTATGTCGTGATAACTTAATATATGCACTTTATATACACTTTATATATGTCATTTAGAAATTAAATATTATTTTGATTTTTTTTAACACAATTACTTTAAAAAATCAACATGTCTTAAAGTTATTTTAACACATAAACAAAAGTTAAACATAAATTTTCAAATAATTGTAAACTTTGATATACAAAATAATTAAATTTACTAAAATTAAATGTTTCTATTACACATAATTTAAGTAAAATCTATAAAATAATTAACATCATGTGTTAATATAACTTGAAAATTAAGACTTTCTGGGACATGTAAAAAATGTTAAAATTACATTTTATTTTTTACTGTATAAAACCACTGTCGTACAACCAACTACAAATTGTACGTTTTTTATTATAGCGCTTGAATTATTGGACTATTGCTACCGACAAGACGATGATCAAACACAGCAACTATTAACTTCAGAACTTCAAAATTGGTCGGGACAGACATGCTTGTCACTCGCAGTTACAGCGAATCATCGGCCGCTATTGGCTCATCCTTGTAGTCAAATTATTTTGGCCGATTTATGGATGGGTGGCCTTCGAACACGTAAAAATACTAATTTAAAGGTAATAGATCAATCTATTGTAACTTGTTTAACTTTAGTTAACTAATCCTTAATACCTATACAGAATATTTCTTAAGTACAAAAAATTGAAGGGAATATTCCTTGGCTTATTTTAGGAAGAAAAGATCCTATGAACATATGTCTTAAACTGTTTCGTTTTTAAAATAGTCAAAAATTTTTTGATGCGTTTCTGGTGTATCTAAAAATGTTTTATCAGTACTGGAATATGGTTCTTAATACCATATGTACGCACCAAATTTGAATAAAATAGCTCTAAACGTTTTCCAGATTTTCGAAATTTTTATATTTTTTCTCTCAACTTTGACGCCCTGTATTTTGAAAACGAAGCAGTTTAGGACACATGTTTATAAGGCCTTTTCTTCTTAAAATAAGCCAAGAAATATCCCCTTCAAGTTTGTGTACTTACTTAGGAAATAACATGCATATATTTAAATGTATTTTTAGGTAATTTTGGGGTTGTTTTGCCCTCTATATATAACGCGATTGGAATTCAAAAGCAGAGAAGAATTACAACTAATGCCCCAAACGCAGGAAGAGCATCTGATTGCTTTGGAAGATGAGAAGGAAGATAGCGATTCTGAACACAGTGTTCCAACAGAACCAGATGTCGAGGTATTTATTTTGCATCTTAGAGAGAAATGACAGTATTATGATAAATACTTGTTAAAGAGTTCTAGATATTCTTAGTTATATGTCCTGATACGTAATATTTTCTATGAAAAAAATTGCAGTAATTGACTAAGATTACCAATTATGTGAAAGTTATACTAATTATATAAAAACGTTGTAAAACAATATAATTTGATATATCTATTGTATTGTTGATTGAGATTATGCAAATCCTAAATGTACCGGGTACAAGACATTAACAAATTTTTGTTTTGAAAGCTTGTGTAACTAACAAGTGTAAAATATATGGTTGCTTGCCTTAAGAGGAAAGTTTTTGTTCCAAAATAGTATATATATGAATATATACAATACATGTATAGTTTCTAAATGATATTTATTTAGACAGTCCAGTATTAATGCATATAGTCTCTCCTATATACATTATTTCATCCTTGTGATTGAAACAATATAATCTTGCCTTTGGTTTTTTCTTTTGCTTACTTTGTAATATTTGCGCCATTAATATGTTGAACCATAATTGCTGGATTAAGGGATGTATTTTTAATACATACAACTTTAAACATTATAATTGCTCTTTCTCTTAAGGGTATATTGAGCTACTTGTAACATATAGACTATGTAGGTACGCGTATTAATTATTTTTTAGAAACGTCTGCGCAGGAGCCTGAGCATACGCAACAAATCCAGCAGCCAACAAGGCGTTAAGGTATATCTATATTGACCTGAACGCAGCGATCCTCTAACAATAATCACAATCTTTGGTGCACTTTGAGGCTACTGTTTATTTATCTGTTTTTAGTTCTCATCAGGGCACGTATTATGGAATTTTTGGAATGGATTTTGATCGTAATTATTTCGTAGAAAACATAATAGAAATCTAGGAAATAACTAAATAATTAATATTCAAATGTCAAATAAGGAGTTCTGAGAGCCAACGCAAGATTTTAGTGCTTTCTCTTATCTCTATTTTTTCGTCTTAAACATTACAAATGTTTAGATCCTAACATTGGATCATCTTCAGTATTACAGCAAAAGTCAGCATTCCCCATTAATTTCCATCCATATTATTGTCAGTATTGATTTGATGTATTCCGCATTTCAACTCATGTCGTCTAGTGTCGCCATAATAATTTAAGATGTTTTTTGTATTATAATTCGTGTTACAACGTCGTCCAAAATTCGTGAGTTGGTTGATACGATATTGATACGATCCGGAGGCACAATGATTGTGACAATAATGTGGATGGAAATTAACGGGGAATACTGACTTGCTGTAACACTGAAGATGATCCAATATTAGGATCGAAATGTTTGTAATGTTTAAGACGAAGAAATAGAGATAAGAAAAAGCACTAAAATCTTGCGTTAGCTCTCAGAGCTTTTTATATATTTGACATTTGAATTTTAATCTTCTGAGCCATTATATTCGGTTTGTTTTTAAACAATTAATTTCGATCGGAATCTATTCCAAAAAGTTCCATAATACATACCCAATCATTACAATCGCAGTAGTTGTTTCTCATGTACATTCCAACATTTATCTTACAATGGATAAGACAGTGAAATGTATTTCTTCAAGAAACTTTTTAGTTTATTATAATTATTATTGTAATGCATTACACATGATGAATTGATCAAACAGTTGATTAAACATATGAGTTAAACTTTTGAATTACCTTAATACTAAAAAAAACATTAATTTCTTAATAACTATTTATATTAGGTTGGGGAAAAAGTAATCCATTATTTTTTCGTTTATTTCAAGGCTTTATTTAACATAGTTAGGATTGTTCGATTTGGGTCAATATGCACCGTTTTGTTCTACAATTTGTTGCCATTTGAAAGGTAATTTCATGATGCTTCTCTCATAGAAGCTCTGGTCCCTACCTGTGCGAGGTGCATCTTTAACATCGAAATTACCGGAACGGAATCGACGAAACCAAAATTGCGCGCGATTGGCTGTGACAGTATTGGGACCATAAACACCATGCACAATTTCAGCCGCTTGGCTTGCATTTTCGCCTTTATCGAAGTAAAATTGTAAAATATACCGAATTTCCTCTTTGTTGACGTCCATCTTTTACGCGCTATAACTCACAACTGAATCGACCAATCACAAAACAGTTATAGAATAGCCTATGCGATTAATACATAACGTGTGATATATATCACTCTAGCCATCTAGCGAAAAAATAATGGATTACTTTTTCTCCAACCTAATATATTTATTAATACAAATATAACTTTTACAACTCAGACATAATTATATATATGCTTTACACGATTACATATATTTTATTTGTTAATATCTGAAATTTGTGAATATTTGTTTTTAAATAATTTAAAAATTTAGCACGATTTGAGAAATTTTAGAGTAATTCTTTATTACAACAATATAGATATAATATATTCTTGTTTAATGCACTAAAAAAAACAATTTTCTGGCGTATACATAGTATATTATCTTTGCAAAAATTTTAATCTTAATTTTTTTTTGTACAAACAACTTTTTATATAAAAAATATACTATTAGGTTATACATATACTATGTTATGAATTATATTTATATTGTATAATCCATAAAAATATATTATGGTTGATTATACTATAATATATTTTTTGAAAATTGATTATGTAATTTTCCAATTTCTTATTGTTGTTTGAAAGAAGTAGTCTTTTTTTATTTTTATTTGTTATAACAAATTAGTCAAGTATACAAGTATATATAATTTGAGATGTAAAGATTTGCTTATTGACAAATTAAATCCTCATTTTTTGCTTATTAATATCAATGTAAATTTTTAGGACACAAATGTTAATTTCATGTCTTATAAAATGTGTAAATGTTACTCATCTTATAATCATTTGATAATTACTATTTTGTCTAAGCAACTTTATTTATAATTTATATATCTCTATTACATGTCATGCTACTTTTTCGTGAATAATCGTTATATTATACTAAATTAAATTTCCTTCTTTCTTTTCATTAGACATTTCAAGTTTGATATCAATTTGATATCTATTTAACCATGCATTGAGAAACTTATCAAATTTTATGTATGTAATGTCTTTTCCAGTATATATGTATGATCAATTTACTCGAATATTTGTAAATTATTTATGTTTTTCTATAGGCTTTGATTAGCAACGAACACAGTACGATAATCAAGGAGACGATTGTCCAAGAGAATGGGAAAGTACTAACGGATATTGATGAAGGGATACATCGCGCTTATGGCCTTCGATCTGAATATTACGATAATAAAACAACTAGACCGTTAAAATTGAGGAAGAAATTATACGAGTTCTATACCGCTCCAATAACAAAATTTTGGGCAAACGCTGTAAGTAGAAATATTTATACATCTTAAGGTGGCTCTAAGGTAAACTAAAAGACTAGCCATATAAATAAAACTTTGGGAGGTTGTTCTTTAACATATAATAAACCATCTCTTAAAATTTGAGATCCTGCAGTTGCCATGTAAATTATTGCAAACGAGCAATATAAAAAATCACTTTTTAACATAGCTCTTATGGGAGGTTATTGAATTTTTACCGGAAATGATATGATATCTTTTAAGAAAAACTAGAGATGTTAATAAAAAACTGAACACTGAAAGATGAAATCACAAGCTTTCCAGTGGTATATGAAAGGTTGTGTGTTGCCATGGATTTTTAAGAAATATTTGATCGAGAAAGTGATGATGCATGTGCGTGTCACGGAAGTAAAATGTCATGGACACGCTAGAGGTTATATACGCCAGCGGGGAGACGGCGAGTCGGCTGCTACATCTACACTATCTACACAGTACTTGCGCACTGACGCGAAAGAATCAAGACAACATTAATCAATCGACCTTTTATAGTTATTTATAAATTTATAAACTACTTATAAAAATCAATGGGAACATTATCTATATTAATAATTTTTATTTAGATAAGTTGTTTAGGAAAAATCATGATGTATTTTATCAAGTTTTATGTGAGTTGTATTATTGACTAACGATGTCACTTTAGAGCCACCTTTACTCATGTATGAAATTATATGTATTTATCTGTGTAGATATTTATATTTATGTTTATTATATATAAACGGTTATAACAAAACGTAATGCGATAAAAATATTCCTTTTTTTGTAGATAGCCTACATTATTTTTCTACTTTTTTTCTCGTATTGCATTTTGGTGCATATGGACGATCATCCGTCGATAGCCGAAATATACGCGATTGCATATATCTGTACTCTCGGATGTGAAAAAGTACGCGAGATAGCAACCTCGGAACCTGCAACGCTCTCGCATAAGTTCAGCGTGTGGGCATGGAACATGTGGAACCCCTGCGATGCCGCTGCTATTATATTTTTCCAAATTGGATTAGCGTTGCGTTTACGACATTCGACTTTAGATGTAGGTCGCGTCATATATTGTGTTGATTGCATCTACTGGTACTTACGAATACTCAACATCCTTGGTGTCAATAAATATTTTGGTACGTTTAAAATATTAAATTAAAACTCAATCTTGCTTGCTTTTTCACAAAGCTATAAATAAATTTGCACATTGATTGTATATAGTCAACGTTCAAATAATTAAATATGACAAAACACATTTTTTTACATAATCTAATAATTATTTCATAGCTATGTAATACTCGATAATTTATATTTTATAGGTCCTCTGGTGACAATGATGGGAAAGATGGTGAAAAATATGATATATTTTGTGGTGCTTTTGCTAGTTGTGCTTATGAGTTTCGGTGTAGCCAGACAAGCTATATTGAATCCCAATTCTGAACCAAAATGGCGCATAGTACGAGACGTACGTATACATTTTCTATTTGAGATACATCTCTAAAAAGAAAATCTACATACATTTTTTTAATTACATATAATTATTATACATACATATAATTATTATACTTTTTTTGGCAGATATTTATGGAGCCATACTTTATGCTATATGGAGAAGTGTACGCGGATAATATAGATCCTGATTGCGGGGATGAGCCGGGAATGATGCAGTGTCTTCCAGGTCGTTGGATCGCACCTGCTGCAATGTCCGTGTATCTTTTAGTTGCCAATATTTTGCTGATAAATCTGTTAATTGCGGTATTTAACAATATTTTCAATGAGGTAAATGCTATAGCTCATCAAGTCTGGATGTTTCAACGGTTTACCGTCGTTATGGAATATGAACAAAAACCAGTTTTGCCGCCGCCGCTTATAGCGATTTGCCACGTATATTTACTGCTGAGATATTTTCTGAAGCACATTACGCAAGGTAAAAGCGGCACCGGCGAGACCTGTGACAATGGGCTGAAATTGTTCCTGGAGGCTGACGACATGGAACGACTGTATGACTTTGAGGAGGATTGCGTTGAGGGTTATTTCCGTGAACAGGAACTCAAACTGCAAATGTCCACGGAGGAGCGCGTAAAAATTACAACAGATCGAGTAGAGAATATGCATCAGAAAATAGAGGATATCGATAAAAAAGAGAGCAATCAGAACGCGTCTCTTCAGGTATATAACTTCTTGTATAATAAATAGATTTTATTACACACTTCAGATATTTTCTCTCTTGTAGAGTACCGAAAGAAATCACAATCTTTTAAGAATATGTATATAGTACTCATTAGAAGAAGCGAAAATTATTTAATTAATATAGAAAAATTAACTATGTCAAAAAGACAGAAACAATATTTAGTTTTGATATGGATAATTACATTTTTCATACCGGAAACTCGCAAAATATTTTCGATAATCGCAAATACTTTTCGATAATCTTACTTTAATATTTTTATTATATATAACGAGGGTAATTTATGCGAAGATACTAACAAGTAATCTGTATTACCAAAACCGAGAATCGATTGAACATTTTAATTTTCTTGGCGAATATTATACGTCTCTAGAGTCTTGGACCTTTTTTTTACTCTTCTTGCTACATTCTGTATACAAAATCATTTTCATATTTACAGGCCGTCGAATTTCGTATCCGCAAATTGGAGGAACTAAGTCAACAAACTTTAGCACATCTTGGGGTGATTCATCGTTTCATGGCGACGTACATGCCGAATGAAGAACTAGCCGGTTTAGACGCGTTTGATAACATTCGGCAGCGTCGGGTATCAGAGCGATCGGAGGCTCTATCCGAGGCGGATTCTCACACGCAGTTGCCGACGATCGCGCGGCGCAAGAGGCTCCTGCGATCTCTTACCGATGCTACTTTTCCGAATGTCGGCCACCCGATAGATGACATTCTCAAGACATCCGAGACCATGACTTCCCGTGAAAATCTCAGCAGACACGATTCTTCCGTAAGTGTAGACGCTCACGTCGGTCAGGACGATGTCAAGACAATTACCAGCTTTGAAACGGAAGGTAGCAAAGACGTCGTTGAAGGTGAAACGGTTGGCAAGAAGGGTATACCGTTCGAGAAAGGAATCAGCAGGGACACCAGCAGAGAAGTGAGCAGAGAGATGAGCAGAGAAATCAGTATCGAGGCTACCAGCAGAGAAGTCAGCAGGGAGACCAGCAGGGAGGCTAGCAAAGAGGCCAGCAGCGAGAATCCGCCCTCAGATACCAGGCAGGACTCGACAGAACGTACGCTCAGGCAAGATTCCACGGAACGTGGTACATTCAGGCAAAATAGCAGAACTCGATCGGAATCGGACGATTTTATGCTGCTTCCTCCGCCCGGTATCCAGAGGGCCGTGACTTGGGCGGAGCCTCGTGTGGCCGTGATCCCGTCATCCGTC